>NW_028244481.1:0-580390 GCF_964263255.1 Lissotriton vulgaris
CGGCCCATCACATTACCTGCCATGAGAGATGCGGCCAATCAAAGGCTGTGGGCGTGCTGCAAAGTCACTCGTCCTTGTTCCTCCTTCGCGAGTGAGGTTTTTGACCGCCTTGCCACATGTAACTACCTCCTAGTAAGCCAGTGGCTTGTACATAATGAAGGATCCTTGTTGGTGATGAACATACGCGTTTCTCTGACTCTACCTTTCAAATGAGTCGCCCTAGTTTTGTAAACGGTCATACACGGTGCGCCCTAAATCCATAGGCAGGGAAATATGTTGGTTTCCTTCGGGTTGTCGGCAATGGCTGTTCATGTGGACAGACGCTGATGCGTTGTGTTGGTGCCTTATGTAAACCAGCAGGTTATGACATGCAATGCAGAAGATATATAGCGCTGCCTGTTATCGCCCTCTCTCAGCACTATCGTAACAGGGGGTACAGTGGCATCGATGGCTTCAGCAAAGTGCCTTGAGTGAGAAGAGTTCAGCGCCAGAGAGGGTGCAATGCTCAGCGCGCCTGCAAGTTTCATCTTTTACAGGCACATTTGTGTATGGGGATAACTAAGGTATAACGAGTCTGATGAGCTTGTCAGGCCTTTTTAGGTCTCGCCTGTCGATGCGCATGCGCATCGAGCAAGCGAGACTATAGGGGCTCATCAACTCTTTATCTAACTGCAAGGAATCGTGGCGATTCCTTGCAGTGCCCGTGACTTTTAAGGTCAATGCGCATGCGCATTAAGCTTATGCGCATGCGCATTGACCTTAAAAGTCACGGGCGCGTGCACGTCCGTGTTTGTTTACCCTTGCCTACTCTCTCTCTCCCCTCTCCGCCCCCGTTCCGCCCCCTCCCCTTCCCGCCGTGTCGCATTTCTCCTCCCCCCTCCCCTCTCTTCCCTAAGGCTTGTTTGTTTATCTTACCCGCCGTGTCTCTGCTGCTTCCCCCTGTCCTGTCTCTCCTCCTCTCTCTCTCTATACCCTCCCCCTCCTCCCCACCACTCCCATCAAGTCCCTCTGGCCCTTCCCTCCTCCCCGGACCCCTCCTCCCCTGCCCCCTTCAGCAATCTCCTCGTAGGCTGCACCGCATGGTCCACCGGCGTGAGGCACGCAGCCCCAGACACTCAGAGGGAAATTGGGAAAGGACATTTGAGCAGCCCACTCGCTCTCCTGACTGAACACCAGGCTTTTAACAGGAAGATTGATTTTATATTCTTAAGAAGCAGACAATGTGTAAAATCGTTCAACATGGCATTTGTTTGCCCTTAAACTGTTTCACCTTTAGGAGACCGGAGCAGGAGCCGACACCTGGGGCTGAAAGCTCACTATACCTTAGTGCTTGGCAAAAATGGAAGGAACCTCCGAGGAAGAAGAAAACATGGATTTCCATCTATGCCAGAATCAGCATGTTGAATCCACACACTTGAGCTATTTTAGTCTCTTGCATCAAACTCAATCCCAGCTGCCCCTTGCACATGTGAGGAGAGGTGAGAACGAGGGTAGATGGGATAGCATGCTGGCAATGCCACTCGCGCCGAAATGGAGCTTTAGACAAAGGGACATCGGTTTGGTACGAACCTGCGCAGTGTGCTTGTTTGCACTGCAGTGCTGCTTTACATAGCAGGACAGTTTGATTTCTGCCAGGATAGTGGTATCTACACGTACCTAGTGTGTTTATCTTACCCGCCGTGTCTCTGCTGCTTCCCCCTGTCCTGTCTCTCCTCCTCTCTCTCTCTATACCCTCCCCCTCCTCCCCACCACTCCCATCAAGTCCCTCTGGCCCTTCCCTCCTCCCCGGACCCCTCCTCCCCTGCCCCCTTCAGCAATCTCCTCGTAGGCTGCACCGCATGGTCCACCGGCGTGAGGCACGCAGCCCCAGACACTCAGAGGGAAATTGGGAAAGGACATTTGAGCAGCCCACTCGCTCTCCTGACTGAACACCAGGCTTTTAACAGGAAGATTGATTTTATATTCTTAAGAAGCAGACAATGTGTAAAATCGTTCAACATGGCATTTGTTTGCCCTTAAACTGTTTCACCTTTAGGAGACCGGAGCAGGAGCCGACACCTGGGGCTGAAAGCTCACTATACCTTAGTGCTTGGCAAAAATGGAAGGAACCTCCGAGGAAGAAGAAAACATGGATTTCCATCTATGCCAGAATCAGCATGTTGAATCCACACACTTGAGCTATTTTAGTCTCTTGCATCAAACTCAATCCCAGCTGCCCCTTGCACATGTGAGGAGAGGTGAGAACGAGGGTAGATGGGATAGCATGCTGGCAATGCCACTCGCGCCGAAATGGAGCTTTAGACAAAGGGACATCGGTTTGGTACGAACCTGCGCAGTGTGCTTGTTTGCACTGCAGTGCTGCTTTACATAGCAGGACAGTTTGATTTCTGCCAGGATAGTGGTATCTACACGTACCTAGTGTGGTCTCTTGCATGAGTCTGGGCTCTGCATGCTAAAGTAATGTGGATTTTGGCATGCCACTCCTGCTTTACATGCACAGCCGACACATGCTGGCACGGCACTGGTGTTTTATGTATTGTAGAAACAGCCATTTAAGTGTGTGGTTTTAATACTAAAGAAATGCAAACTCCAGGTTATGTGAGTACTACGTTGAAGTATACCATACTGCACAGACCCGCTCCGCCCCCTCCCCTTCCCGCCGTCTCGCATTTCCCCTGTCGCACTTCTCCTCCCCCTCCCCTCTCTTCCCTCCAGCTTGTTTTTTGTTTATTTGACCCGCTCCGCCCCCTCCCCTTCCCGCCGTGTCGCATTTCTCCTCCCCCCTCCCCTCTCTTCCCTCCGGCTTTTTTTTTTTTTTTATTTCACCCGCCGTGTCTCCGATCCTTTCGCTCTCCTCCCCCCTCCCCTCTCTTCCCTCCGGCTGCTCTCCCCCGGCCAGTCCATGGACGAAGAGCCCTCTCACATGCCTCGTCTCTCCACCCCGGGCACGCCAACCATGATAACCTCCTTGTCCACCTTAACTGCTCCATGGCCTTCAGTGAGAGTCCTCTCCTACAGTCACCACCTCCAAATGCCGCTGCTGACCACTTCATAGATTCTCAAACATGCTCAGTCCCCACGCTGTGGTCCCCCATGTCTCCACCCCATGCTGCACTGGTTTCATAAATGCGACTGCTCAGATCCAGCAGCATCGACATACCCCGGTGAGGACTTCCTCTTATGCCGCTAGGGTTCCAACCTCACTCCATTTCAGCAAGAATCCATGTTCCATCCCTGGTCTTGGCTCTTAAAAACTACACGTATCATTTCAAGGCGTGCAGTGCAATTGGTTGAATATCTAAGTAAACCCAGACTACAACTCCCAGAGTGCAATAGGTTTACAGATAAACCACAGAACTGGACATGAAACAAGGTAGTAACTAAATTATCAAATCCCTCCAGCTAGTGCCAACGATCTTGCTCGAATTCTTCGTCCACTTGGTTAGCTCTCAGCAAATTTTCCTTTAAAAATGATGTCCCACCTACTAGCTTAAAACCACACATGTCAAAACCCACCCTTTACTCACCCTCACTCACCCTCAACCCCTCACCCTCACTCACCCTCAACCCCTCACCCACACCATCACTCACCATCACTCGCCTTCACTCACCATCACTCGCCTTCACTCACCATCACTCGCCCTCACTCGCCCTCACTCGCCCTCACTCGCCCTCACTCGCCCTCACTCACCCTCACTCACCCTCACTCTCTCACCCTCACCCACCCTCACCCACCCTCACCCACCCTCACCCACCCTCACCCACCCTCACCCACCCTCACCCACCCTCACTCACTCTCACTCACCCTCACCCTCACTCACTCTCACTCACCCTCACTCACTCTCACTCACCCTCACTCACCCTCACTCACTCACTCTCACTCACTCTCACCCACCCTCACTCACCCACCCTCTCACTCACCCTCACTCTCACTCACCCTCACCCTCCCTCACCCTCCCTCACTCACCCTCCCTCCCTCACCCTCACCCTCCTTCACCCTCCCTCACCCTCCCTCACCCTCCCTCACTCACCCTCACTCACCCTCACTCACCCTCACTCACTCTCTCACCCTCACCCTCACTCACCCTCACTCACCCTCACCCACCCTCACCCTCACTCACTCACCCTCACTCACCCTCACTCACCCTCACTCACCCTCACTCACTCTCACCCACCCTCACCCACCCTCACCCACTCTCACCCACACTCACTCACCCTCACTCACCCTCACTCACCCTCACTCACCCTCACTCACTCTCACTCACTCTCACCCACTCTCACCCACTCTCACTCACTCTCACTCACTCTCACTCACTCACCCTCACCCTCACCCTCACCCTCACCCTCACCCTCACCCTCACCCTCACTCTCACTCTCACTCTCACTCACTCACACCCTCACTCACCTTCACCCTCACTCACTCTCAACCCCTCACCCTCACTCACCCCCACTCACCCTCAACCCCTCACCCTCCCTCACCCTCAACCCCTCACCCTCCCTCACCCTCAACCCCTCACCCTCAACCCCTCACCCTCAATCCCTCACCCACACTCACCCTCACTCACCCTCACTCACCCCCACTCACCCTCACTCACTCACCCTCACTCACTCACCCTCACCCTCACTCACCCTCACCCACCCTCACTCACCCTCACTCACCCTCACTCACCCTCACTCACCCTCACCCTCACTCACCCTCAACCCCTCACCCACCCTCAACCCCGCACCCTCACTCACCCTCAACCCCTCAACCCCTCACTCACCCTCACTCACCCTCACCCTCAACCCCTCAGCCTCACCCTCACTCACCCTCAACCCCTCACCCTCACTCACCCTCAACCTCATGCTAAAGATTTACAAAAAAACCCATAAACAATTCTAAAAGCACTAACTCTAATGCTGCGAGACCTATTGCATTTCTAATGCTTGTTCTGGTACAGCCTGTGCTTATCTGGGTCAAACTTCACGTGTAGGGAAGAACTCGCCATAAAGACCCAATTGTGCACTCATTAGTATGAAGGGATGCTAACAAGAAGGTCCATTTCCCCAGGGTTCTCCAACAGGTAGCTCTATGTGCCGTCCAACCTACTGGATGAAAAGCTTTTGTTTGATTGAATTAGGCATGTTTCCAAAATTAAAAAGGATGTATTTACCCAAAAAATGTGCTTTTTTTCAAAATGTATAAGCTGATGTTGGGAGAAAACAATATTTGAAGGTAATAGTCAAAAGGTAATTCTTGCTGCCCTGGGAAATTTTATAATTGATGTTCTTCCCAGGGAGCCAGGAGGCTTTATGGATATGTGTGCTATAGCGCATAAACGCACTCAACATTTGGAGTATGTGTTCCCACTGGTGTCTGGTGCCAAGGGCGGCCTTCAAGGGAGAAGTTCTTTCACTATATGTAGCCTTACGGCTAGAGCGGTCAACCTCAAAGCTGGGGAACCGGGTTCGAACTCAACATCCTGTAATTCTGAGCAAATCACTTAATCTCCCCGTGCCTAACGAAAAACAAGCATTAAAAATATAATAGGTCTCGCCTTTCAGTAAGTTAAAGCCATTTGCTCTGCTATACAATACCATTAGCAAATCGAATGCCTTTAACTTAATCAAAGGTGATACCTATTGCCTTTTTAATGCTTGTTTTGACCTGGAGACTTTGGCTGCTGAAAACTGTTTAAATGTCTATGTGAAAGTCCAAAGAAAAATATGTAATTACTAGGGTAATTGAACCAAAATTATGATTCCAAAAGTAATTCCTAATTTCTTAGGAAACACCCAGGGTCGAACTCATAGTGGGCTGAAAGCAAAAGAGTTTGTACTAGTCATTCATTTAGTTAACTTAACATTAAAGAAACATGTCCCCATTTAGAAAGCATATATTTCTTTGATCTGTGAATGTTACATACAAGTTAGGAAAAGTAGTTCAATATATGTTATGAATTTATATTTTCTATTCTCTCTACTGCGGAGCCGATATGCTGTTTCCTGCACAAAAAGCAGCACACACTGAAGTAGAAAATCGCCATTATTGATTGTTTCTGTGCAGAAAGGAACACCTTCCGGCACATAAACAATCACCCCTGCAACGCGGGCACCCTTGCAATATGGCGCATTGGAATCTGTGTTGGCGCTAAGTACCTATTTTTAGCACCAGCGCTAGGTAAAACACAGAGGTACACTGTATTCTTGTAAATATGATGCATCCCTGTATTTTGAAATGGTGCAGCCCAGTGCTGCAAAATTTGGCGCAGTTCCACGTCATTTCCTTGTAAGTACACCCCTCATTGTATTATTTAGCAGCCTAATGGTAAGTTCTCATTTGTGTTGCATAAAACAGACAATAAGATAAAAATAGTTTCTGTTGCTGGTGTGCATTTTCCTCCAATACAAATGCAAATGATAATGTGACTCAACAACGGAGCAAACAACACAGTGCTTAAGTGTGTGCATAAATACTAAAATATATATACAAAAGACACCAATTCAGCTTCTAGGTTCTTAAGCCAAGTTGTTCAAATATATATGTGCGTCTAACATGATGTAATGCCCAGCATAAGTCAGCAGTCTAGTGCTGAAGCCTGTATTCACACTGAACACCCACCCACCACTGATGTCACTGGTCATGTGACACAGCATCAATAAAAGAGGCCGAGCGCACGTGATCTGGGCCAGTTGCACCAGACCTCCAGTGTCAGTACATGTGTGCTTGCAGCATGAGGGCCTAGGGCCCACCACAGCCCTTTACAATGGCGACGAGGGTTTAGCTGTGCCCATGCGTGCCAGCTAATTGAAAACGTCAAGAAGAAAAAGGGGAAGAGAATGCTGCTCGCCTGAGAGCACCCCCTGCGACGAACTGATCCGGCTGCCGAGAGGCCCGTGGGGCGTGTGTCGAGCCCCGAGCCTGGAGAAGAAGGAGGAGGTGACCGGAGCCCACCCGCACCTCTCCAGCCTGCCGTGACCCGCCCTGCCGGCGCCCTGAGAAAGACAAGCGGAGCCATCGCGGTGCCCACCCGCATGAGAACAGGCCCGTCGGCCAAAGGTGAGCCACAAACTGTAAAACACCTAAAGCGGAGCCCACCCGCTATGAGCCACCAACACAGACTATGCCCCCTGAAATGAGCAAAAACAACAGGTGATGGACCGAATGTGGATCAATGTCACACACTCAACCCAGTCCAAAGATCTGGGCCCAAATCCATCATTTTTTTGCACTCCACACCACCCCGCGTTAGACAATGGCGATATGCAAATCAGCTCTGACCCTGTGCCCCATGGGAAAAGTCCAGTCCGAACTACAAAAGCCATGTCCTTCCCAGAACGGAATCAAGCATCCGAGGACCGGACCGGTTTCGAGGTAACACCTCTCATCAGCCCGGCTAGCTTGACTCCAGTGGTGTGGAGTGCCTGGGACCCACGTCTGGGCATCCCCAGCGCACTTAGGGCGGAATTTGCAAAAACAACAGGTGATGGACCGAATGTGGATCAATGTCACACACTCAACCCAGTCCAAAGATCTGGGCCCAAATCCATCGTTTTTTTGCACTCCACACCACCCCGGGTTAGACAATGGCGATATGCAAATCAGCTCTGACCCTGTGCTCCATGGGAACAGTCCAGTCCGAACTACAAAAGCCATGTCCTTCCCAGAACGGAATCAAGCATCCGAGGACCGGACCGGTTTCGAGGTAACAACTATCATCAGCCCGGCTAGCTTGACTCCAGTGGTGTGGAGTGGCTGGGACCCACGTCTGGGCATCCCCAGCGCACTTAGGGCGGAATTTGCAAAAACAACAGGTGATGGACCGAATGTGGATCAATGTCACACACTCAACCACCGAATGTGGATCAATGTCACACACTCAACTGAAATGAGAGCGGCGCCAGCCATCATTTAAATTAAGCAAGGCTCGCGGAGCCCACCTGCGGCCTGCCTGTTGCGACGCGGCGTCGGCCGCAAATGCCCCCGTAATTAAGACTAGACCAGCGGAGCCCACCCGCGGCCTGCCTGCAGCGACACCGCAACTGCCCCGTAGTTAAGCGAGGCTCGCGGAGCCCACCCGCGGCCTGCCTGCGGCGTCCACCACCCCCGCCGTACTGCGTGTGTGTAAAGCGGCGGCGGGGCGAGGAACTTCGAAAGCAAGCGCCCACAGCGTGAGGGGAGCTGCCGGGCGCCGGAAAAGTAAAGCGGAGCCCACCCGCAAAGCGCTAATATCTCCCTGCGCTGTGTGGGATGCGAAGACGGCAGGGGGAAGAAACGAGTGTGGCCGATAGGAGGAGCGGCCGCGGGAGTAAAGTCACAGCACAGAAAGGCCTGCAGCATATGGAGAGCTGCCAGGCGTGAATGCACTGAGCGGAGCCCACCCGCAGCAAAAGTGAACAGTGTGCGCCCAGCGAGGAGAAGTACATTCAGACGGGACATGCGACATTAAGAAGAGACGGCGCATGCCAGTACAAACAGGTGACTTACCGATGTTGGATGAGAAACCCTCCTAGGAGTTTAGGCTGCGTAAGGTACCCGGGGTAAAGACCCGGAGGTGCCTCGGTGAAAAAAAGAAAAAAAAAAACTGAAAAACACGGAGCTGAGCAAAAGCAAGGGTGCAAGCAGCACTCACCACGAGTCGCCCTCTGTTCCTCTGCCACACCGAGGCCTGCTAGTTCAAGATCCCCAGCAAGTACAAAGCTGCTGGGACATCGGAAACGACCACAACACTGCCACCTAGTGGCCGCTTCACGATACTGCACCCATCTAGTGGACATCTCGCGCAACTGCACCCCCAAAGCAAAGGAAGCTACCACAGATCTGAGACACTAGGAACAACAAACAAAGGAGCTCAGGGACAACCAAACAGAGACAGTCCCAGGCTGCTGTGCCATACAGAAAGAAAACTAAGACACCTCCACACAAGCACGACCGTGCACAAAGAAAAGAAGAGCACGAGGAGGCGGCAAGAATTACACCCAGGACACTGGAGGAGTGCGCAGGAAAGTGTCAAAGAGTACCACTGGACAAGCGAGGGACACTTAAGAACCCCACAAGTGACACCCAGAGACTGATAGAGGACCACCTGCTGGCAGGTGGCTACTCTCAAGCAGAAAGGAACCAAAGACCACATAAGAGACAGTCCGCGAAACTAGATACAAGACCTACACTTAAGGCACTGAGAGGAGACGGCGCAGGAACGCGCCAGAAGCGCAAAGAACACACCAGGAGAAACTGACTAAGCACAAGAACGCGACAGAACTTAAGAATCACGCCTGAAGCCCCGGAAGCGCGCCAGGAGTGCAGCGACTCCTCACAGGATTTCCAAGAGAACGCGCGACAAGTGCGCCCACACTAAGAAGTTCACAAGAATCGCATCCAGCACCAAACGGAAGAAGCAAGACCAGAAGAACATCAAGGGAGTGGTGACGCAACCCTCCAGAAGCATCTACGCCACGCCAGAAAAGAAGACAGCGATGCCTAGTGGCCACAGGCCATCGCTGCAGCAGAATGGCGAAAGCAAAAACACCCCCACACGAACCAACGATGGTTCTAGAAACCAGCACCAGGAAGTGCGAAAGCGCATGACGCAAATGCGCAGCAGTGCGGCCAGCACTAGCCCAAAGCAGCAAGTCACGAAGAAGACACAAAGAGCGCACCCAGATGCGCACCAAAGCAACTCAACTGCAATGAAAAGAAAATGTTGCGCAGTCAACCCGTAGCATTGAAGAATCTGCACAACAGCAACATGACCACTCAGCATGGTCACCAAGCACCAAGAAGCTCAGCACCACGAAGCTTACCTGCCAGACCTCGGCACAAGGGACCAGCACGAGGTCCAAGAAGTTCGGACAAGGAGCAGTCCGAGGACCTGGACCCACGACCTTCAACCACACAAATTAACGAAATCGTCAGAAAGAAGATGCGAAGGTCGTGACGCTAACCCTGGAAGTGAGTGACAAGAAGACAGTGTCATAGGACAAGACCAGGAAGACACGTGCAGAGTGCGCGCACTGCATGGGGAAGCCTGGCCAGAGAAGATGAAGAAAAGGGGACCAGGGTACGTCGCGAGGAGAAGGAGAAGAGAAGAAGAAAGATCGGAGTGGCATGCCGTCACCGAAGAAAGGAAGAGAAGAAGAAAGGAGAAAGAACAGAGTGGTCACCGCCACTAAGAAGAAAAGAAGGAAGAAGTAATCAGAGTGGCACGACTGTCAGGGTAAGAAGAAGGGAGAAAGAACAGAGTGGCAGCCGCCACTAAGAAAAGAAGGAAGCCGCCCCTGCGGAAAGAAGGAAAGGGACAGGCACTGGAACACCCGAGTGCAATGAAAGACAAGCCTGGCAAGAACACCGGCAGCGCAGACCAAAGACAACCACCTACGAGCCATCCATCCACATGGCGAACGCAGAAGAGAGCAAGATAGACTGTTGGCGACATCTACCTCTGGGGTTTGAGCGGAAGATTGGATGGCAAGACTACTCAGGACTCCGGAAGTGGAGGACCTGACCTACCCCACACCAGCCCGTGGCAAGCCAGTATCAGAAGCCTCAAGGGACTTTGGTGGCAGCAAGTCCCGCAAGAGAGACAGACCTACTGAAGCACGTCTGCAGGACCCAAGAGGATGAAAGCCTCGAGAGCAATGAAGAGAGTCGACAACTCAACCTTCAGGTGGAACTAGGACACGACGGTGAGGCTCGTGGAGCGCCCTGCTCACGGCCCGAAGGCTATGGTAGAGCAATGCGACCAAAAACACCAGTCCAGTGGAAACCTGGCAAAGAGGTCCTCCCGGACATCTTGTGGCAGAAGAAAACCGGCGAGAGGGGCATCCTAGTGAGAGGGATGTTCGCACCTACTCTTTTCACCTGCCAAGAAACACACTGAAGCCTGCCCGGAAACATCACGCACCCAGCATGGAGAGAAGAAGCCGGAAGACGAACAACCATCATGTCATCCATCTCTTTTTAACTATTCGTCACCAAGAGAGAAAAGCAAAATGCAGGGCTGAGAACAGCGGACAGACAGTATAGACAAAGAATGAACCCGCCGAACAACTGCGAACCGTGCCACCAAGAACTGTTAATCCAAAACGCAAGAACTATACTGCCTGCGGCTTGCAAGCAGCGAAAGAGACTCGTTTGAAAGCACAAGTCCAATGTTAAATTTCTCTGTTTTCTTTCCCCCACAGGTTTTTGGACTTTTTCTGTTTGGGTTAATTTTAACCAATTTGGGGAGGGATGTAATGCCCAGCATAAGTCAGCAGTCTAGTGCTGAAGCCTGTATTCACACTGAACACCCACCCACCACTGATGTCACTGGTCATGTGACACAGCATCAATAAAAGAGGCCGAGCGCACATGCTCTGGGCCAGTTGCACCAGACCTCCAGTGTCAGTACATGTGTGCTTGCAGCATGAGGGCCTAGGGCCCACCACAGCCCTTTACACATAGCACAATGAGTATTACAAATATTCAAGGAACCAAAGGAGATGTATGTCGACATTTCGACCCCTTGTAAGTGAAAGGGTCTCCTCAGGACAAAGTAGTCTGACTCATTATCTGCATATGTCGGGAGACAGAAACCAGACCTATCATCAGTCTGCATTAGAAGAACCTCTGTCTGTGTATTATCATTCCTTGATTATTTATAACTGCATTGTGCCATTTTGTATGCACATGTATGTTTGAAAAACTTGGCTTAAGAACCAAGGAGCATTTATGATGTCTTTTTTATATATATTTTAATGTTTATGCACAAACCTAAGCACTGTGTCGTCTGCGGGTTTTATGAGTCACATTGTCATTTGCAATTGTAGTGGAGAAAAATACACACATTAGCAACAGAGTTTGAAGAATACACACATTAGCAATCGAGTTTGGATTTCTTCCTCAAGATGTTTTGATTCCCCTCTAATCACCCTCAGAACTCCCACCTGTTACCTATACACGCCCCACGAATTGACTTGAAAGCCTCCCTCAACGTAGAGGAGGAGTCCACTGTACCGTCATTGTATTCGAAATATCCTAACATTGTTACACGGTACCTTCCCGGATCACTCGGTCTCTAAAGTAACCGTCACGCGAATGCTCTACCCGGGCACTCAGGCACAGAGAGTACAATAGACACTGGTGAGTGGTCCAAAAAGGTTGGGCAGCCAGAGAGACAAAGGGGTTGAGAATAGAAAAAAGAGGGTGGAAAAGCATAAACAGCAATTCGAACACCCTTAAGAACCACCACCTGCACCGGATAAAGCCCCCCTGTTGGGGTGTATGCAACACCTCCACCCACGCAACAGCCAACAGGGGCTGACAGAGTTGAACAACAGGGGAATCATCCCAATGGAGGAATCACCAGGAACCCAGTAATCCCAGCCTCATCGACAGACGCCATTTAACGTATTTCGCAGCCGCTTTTGGGTGGGTAAAATAAACAGTCTTCCCAACTTGGAAGAAGTAAAGTTTGGCTGAATAAAGAAACGAGTTCTTTGCATTAGATTTTTGGAGTGAACGCTTTACTGGGAGAAAGTCGCTTTGCGCAGCCTGTGAAGTATGGGTAAAAGGACACCACATAGTCCTAGATTCGGTTCATGGCAGTGGACTCCAGAAAACCCATAATAGTGATGTTGTTTCTCTTGGATCTGGCTTCTAAATCCTCGTTCTTGGCGCATATTAGATCAAGCACCTTTTCCATCCGTAGTAGTTTCTCATTGGCCACGTTGCCTACATCCTCTGCCATGGACATACGCTGCTTCTGTTGGTCAATCCTTTCATCATGGCTGGATACCTTTTCCCTTAGACAGTCTAATCTATCAGACAGTGAGTCAATTTTATTATCTATAGCCATAAGGGACTGTTTGAGGTCTTTAAACATGGCCCGAATGTCAGGTTCCTGGAAGGCACCGCCCCCAGCTGGACAGTCAGATGGAATTTCCTCTGGGGGAGTGCCAGAGCCACGAGGCAGCCTGCGCTGCTGAAAGGGCAGGGATTGACATGTATCCATTTTCCCCATCACAACGGAGTCCATGGGGTGTTCGCCCTGCAAGAAGCCCTCCTGACACCAGTCCAATGCGAGGGCAGGGTGTCCCAGCACTGTATTCCCGTACTGCAGCAAAGCAGCTTGAGTCCATGTGGGGATTTATGCAGGTGTGTTCACTAAGGCTGTGCATCTCCAGACTCCTCCATGTGACTTAATGCAGGTCCCCATAGGGATTAACACCCAGGCCGCGAGCAGCGACCTACCTCTTCCCTCCATTCAGCACCTTCAACACCACCTCCACGTGTCCCACCAGGAGATAGGGTCCAGCACTCACACCCCACCAGGCCCGGCCTCAGCGACTCGGTAAGGCAGGAGCAGGCCACAAACCAGTTCACTTACTGCTCTCAGTAGGGTTCTTGAAAGTCACGTCCCAGTGCAGTCACTACGCTTCACGCTGTGCTCTCTCTGTCACTGCCACGACTCCAGAACTTATTTTGGCTGCCGCCCGCCTTCACAAATCTTCAGCATGGCTCAACTCTAGATGTCTGGGGCAGCTAACCCACCACAGCCCTCTGCGGCCCTCACAGCAGGCCGGGAGCTCTGCAGCGCCAATGGACCAAACTCCACCCTCCTGCAGAAGCAGCACATTGGCCTCAGTCACAGCACCACAGACCAGCCGCCAGCCATGCCAATGCACGCGGGCCTGCCGTACTCACTCCTCAGCCTCCGCTGTCGCCCTTCCTTGCTTCTCTGGTCCTCACTGGCCAGGCCTCCAGCGCATCACCACTAGTCTCGCCAAGCCTCCTCAATCCTCCATCATGCCGTATCAACAGCCTGCACTGCCTGGGACCTAAAGCAGCAGATCTCGCCTCAGCTCTGACTTTGGCTCACTGCCAGTTCCATCTGCAATGATGGGCTCCCCTTAATTCCAGTCGCTCAGGGAGTCAATGTCCCCGACCGGATGGCCCGTAAGTCTATTAAATGTTTGATAAATGTGTCGGCCCGGGCTCACTAGTGCCCCCCACGGAAAGTGATCTATCCTGGCAAGTGACGAAGGTTGTGACAGTGGACACTCATGGAAGAAATATCAGCAACATCCTTGACCATAGAGAATGTAAATGGCCTGGCATGCCCAAGAGCACTACAATGGGGCCAAACGATGTTTATGAACTGAGACGACTCTTAGGGCTAGATGTAGGTAAATCATTTTTACCGATTCTAAAATACCGAATTTTACTGCTTCGGTATTTTAGAATCGGTAAATCTGATGTAGGTAATTATTCGGTATTTTTTACCTAATCGGTAAAGATTCGGTAAATACTGACTCTGTATTTACCGATTTGGTATTTGCCATTGATTCCTATGGGCCTGGAGCTCATTAAAGGCTGTATATAAAATTGAATATTTAAGACGGAATTGCAAGAATCATTTCTGAAACTACTGCTACCATCATACTTTGCCATTATCATGTGACCTATTGGAGGCGAATAAAATTGAAGGTATCACAAAGGATATTGCGTTCTAATGACTGCGTTGTAAAGGTAGTGCGATGTAATGACTGCGTTGTTTACCATCACACTCAGACCAGGTTCAAACACACTATGGCAACATTGACCTCTTATTGAGGTTCCTTGTTACCATCCTGATCGCTCAGGCACTTCTTAATTGACAAAGCTAGGCCTTGGTGGTGTCCTAATTATGTTACATGCCAGGAGGTCTAAACCTGATTGAGTAAATCGTGGACATGCTTATATGACTGGATGATGAAGGAAACTTACAACGCAAACTTTGTATTTTAATTGTTTAACATTACTATGGTTTGTTGTATAAGAATGAGGGGCTAGTTTCAAGTAACCCCAGGCGGCGTACTCCGCTCTGCCAGCGGAGTTTGCAGAGTTTTACCAACTCCGCGCTCCGCAGGGAATGCAAAGTTGAGGTAAAATGCCACCTCCGCGGCAGAGCGGACTACTCCACTCAGCCCCCTGCACTAAGGCCAAAAAAAGTTATTAAACAATGCACTTACCTTGTCTTTTATGTGGTCTGGGGGCCGCCCTCCACCTTGCCTTGGTGTTTCCTGGAAATCCTGTCTCTCCTCCTTTCCGTCCTGCTCCTCCCCCTATATGTTACGAGAGCCATGAGAGAGAAGACACCGCGACGAGGAGGAGGTTGGCCCGCAGACGACATAGAAGACAAGGAAAGTGCGGAGTGTAGTTCCACAGAGTTTTTTTTTATTTCGTGGACCTACGCGGAGCACCACTCCGCATACTCCGCCCAGGCTTAGTTTCAAGCCCAAGATGGTGGCCACTGTTAGTGATCTAGTGGTTAGTGACACCACAGGAGATAAGGGGTGGCTTCTGCCGCCCCTGGTAGACTGCACAAGTGAATCGGCAGACTCCGGCGATGGATGCATGCCATTGCATACCTAATTAATGTATGTTCATCTGCCCGACGCTAGCAGCTATCTCCTCATGTTTACAGTTGGCAAGCACTATAATCATTATTATTTCATATTTAGAGGTTCTCGCAATAGATCGGACAGATGTTGCAAAAATTCGATCGTACTTGAAGTGACTTTTTGGCATTGAAAACTAAGTGTAGCACAATGTTGTAAGCTTGATGAGCACACAAGTAATGCATGGCATGTGGACGGGACACAGAGCATACTTTTATACCAAGAACTGTGATATGGATAGAATGGTTGAGACCTGTACCATGCTTCCATGCACATACGTATGCATGATATTCGTGGTTGACTTTTACAGGACATGCGGCACGCATGCTTAATTCCCGCAGTCCCACTCCCCACTCATTAGAGAACGATATGGTAGGAGCCTATGCCCTAGTGTTGGGACAGTTTAATAAAGGATGGTATTAAATACAGGATCACATTGGTGGATATATTTTTCAGTCAGCTACATTCCAGAGTGGATTCGGTGGGCTTGTGTGACACTCAGTGGAAGTGCATTTGAATTAGGACAATCTCTCTACCACAGGTGATAAAGTTACTCTGTTGATAGACTTCCAGCGGTTGTGCAGTGCATATACAGTGAAATTGTTGGTCTGCAGCACCCGACCTTGTTGTATGTTGGTGAGTCTATTGAGAACACACAAATTATTTAATACACAGGCAATTGTGTTTGCAATGCAGACTGATGATTGTTCTGACTTCTTTCTCCCGTCATATGCATATATATCCAGACGACTTTGTCACTTACAAGGGGTCGAAACATCGACATACATCTTCTTTGGTTCCTTGATTATTTGTAATCATCACTGTGCTGTTAAACGTAAATGTATATTTGAACAACTTGGCTTAAGAACCAAGGACCATTTGTGGTGTCTTTTGTAATATTTTTATGTTCATGCACACAATTAAGCGCTGTGTCATCTGCAATTTTTGAGTCACATTGTTATTTGTATTGGAGGAAAACACACACATTAACAACAGAAACTATTTCAGTCTCATTGTCTGTTTTATACAATCCAAATGAGAACTTACCATTAGGCTGCAAAGCAATACTTTGAGTGTGGGTTTCCTCGGATTTACACAAGAGGAATTCATGTTGACATAATTCGCCCCACGGTGGACTCTGTTCATATTCCTTACACTGACCCTAGTCCCAGTGGGCACAGAGGGTTGCCTTTGTAACACTATACATATCCCTCACCATGGGAGTTCTCTGCCATGGCGAGAGGAGCATTTAGCAGTTTTTACTGCCCGGGTTTTCCTGGCGGCGAGAGGAAGAGAAAACTGACCTCTAATTCGATCCATCTAAATTAGGCGGGCCGAATTAGATGTCTGCCTCTGACAGTCCTTACTCATACAATGGAGATTAAGTAGCCTCCGCTGTGATTAATCCTAAGGTCTGGTCGCTTTTAAATTTGGTGGGCGTACCATTATCTTTACGGTATATATAAACTGTTGAGACAGAGCATACATACTGGCAATAGATAAATCTGGCCCTTAGTCTCTGTATTAAAAGTCTAAAAGGAGCAGGGCAAGACAGCAGGAGGTGGCTAAGATGGGGCCCACAAGGCCTTATAGACATCAGATGAAGTGCCAGTGAGGTCGCTGTCTTTTGGTGGAAAAGCTCTCAGTGGGAGAAATGTTTAATTTGAGCCCAAAAAGGTCCCTGACTGACCGGACACTTTTGGCGCCTTTGCTTCATGAAGATTTCTACCTTCAGACACTTTTTGGGAGCTCTCATTGCTCTAGGGGGGCAAGCCTGATAGCTGTAGCTGAGCAGGGCTCCGAGAGGCTGGATATCTTCACCATACCATCCCACTGAAAGGGATTTGCTGCTGTGGAAAAGCTTTGTGCCGGAGCAACCTGAATCTTTAGCCCTGTGGCAGCACACCTTTGTCGAATTGACTTGGCAGGTTTGTACTGGTCTTCCACCAGCTCTCCAGGCAAAAAGTCTTGAAAAAGTTTATAAGTCCTAGGTTTTAGGGTTAGGTAGATGGAGTACACATTGACATCAGCAACGGGTTCCAGGACCTCAGGAAAAGCACTTGTGGGTCAACATTCAGTCCAACAGAAGCCACTTGCAATTCATGTCCAATAAAAATTCGTCATGTGGCCTCTCTCAGAAAAGTGGGCTTTTTTCAGCTTTTGTGTCCTTGTAGCTTCACAGGAGGTCAGCCAAATGACCCTTGCAGACCTTGTCTTTGTCCTGGGTACAAGTGACCCCAGCCCCTGGGGTTCTCCTCACAAGCCTCAATAATAGGTGCAGTACTACTTCTGTCTTCCACAGGTCCAACAGTCTTCTGAAGAGGGTGCCCACAGGTGCCTCATGTATGCTGGCACCAGCCTGTGGGTGGAGGAGGGGGTTGACTCCTGGCCCCTCCCTAACAAACAGGGACAATGTTTGCAGGGGTAACCCTACCGATCTTTGGAGTAGTTCTGGCTTTAGACAGGTTAAAGGTAAGTTTTAAAAGTACTTTTTACAAAATATTTTTTACAAATCCAAATTGGATTTGTAAAACATTTTAAAAAGTCTAAGAATTAACTTTTTATCTGGTTCCTAGGCAAAGATAACTTTCCTAAATTTAACAATGCCCCCCAATGCTTTCCTATGGAACAGCTAGCCCTGATACAGTGGAGATAGGGTTTAGGACATTGTCACTGTAAGGACATGTTTGACATAAAACTTTTATATGTCCTACTTTTGAATATCATGCACCATGCCTTCTGGGCATTTAAGGCATTCTTAGCGGTGACTAGTTTGTATTTAAAAGGAGGGGTTAAGACTGTCAAAAGGAACAAACGACGATAAGCACTCACAGGCCCCACAACCCACACAATCAAACTTTGGCACACTGCACAGAGGGCTCTGGGATGAGAGGAAGTGCTCACACTGGCTACACCACTCTGGGAGACACGCCGCCTGGGCACCCTGGCAAACACTAAGGGGTTCAGGCAATGGGACCTCATAGGCATTACGAAAATCGGGGATCTATGGGTGAGGGGGGGAAATCATTACATTCGCAACACTACAAGCAAAGTATGGGTTGGCAGACACTGAACTATTCCGCTATATTAAAATCAGACACGCCCTCCAAAGTGCTATTCCTCTGGGCACCAAATTAGCTGACTCCTCGCCCCTTGAAGATAGAATCCTCACAGATCACATGGACAAAAAAGCCATATCACTGACATACCGTAAATTAGTCAATAATCTCCCCGACCCTTTGGTAGTCTTAAGAAGCAAGTGGCAAGTAGAATTAGGAGACATAGAGGAATCGGACTGGATGGATGCGCTGACGTCGGCCAGAGAGGCTGCGATCCCATCTCGACTAAAACTAGTGCAACTTACAGTGTTGCATCGTATATATTATCCTCGTACCACGCTACACAAACTCGGGTGCGTGCACGACCCACTTTGTCTTAGGGGATGCGGACAAATCGGAACATACTTTCATATAATATGCGAATGTTCAAAGATACAAACCTACAGGGAGCAAGTGCTCAATGAGATCTCGGAGGTGGGTGGGGTGGAGGTACAGCGGGACCCTGGCTGTTGCCTGCTAAATATATGGCAGCCGACGGACCAGCAAGTGCTCAATGAGATCTCGGAGGTGGGTGGGGTGGAGGTACAGCGGGACCCTGGCTGTTGCCTGCTAAATATATGGCAGCCGACGGACCTTAACCTGGGATTACAGACCTGGGCTACACTCGGGATGGCAACGGCTAAGCGAAATATAGCCAGGAGCTGGGGATCCGGGGTGGTGCCCACGCAGTCACAATGGATGAATGACATGGATACCGCTATGGTAGCTGGAAAAGTGGTTTATACCAACCGGGGATGTCCTACAAATGGTCCAGAATCTGGGGGAAATTGAATGAATCCCGGGACAATCCTTGTGAGCCACCACGTGCGTCATCAACCCTTGAAGACAGCCCCTGATTTTAGGGGGAACCTTATGCTATGTTTATGACACTTTCAAATGTGGGGGTGGTGAAAGGGGCGGTGTAATGGATGTCATCTGCTAAGTAACTGGAAATGTATTAAGATAACCTGTCCTGTACACAGTGACATGTATAATGTACTGATTCATCACAAATGGAGGCGGCTGATGTTTATTGCTGTATGTAAATTCCTGACGATGAAATGATAATAAAAATGTAAAAAAGACTGTCAAAAGGGGTTATTTTGACAGGTCGAAATTGTAGTTTAACCCTGCACAACCAAGTTACTGGTGGCAGGTCTGCAGTCCTGTTTTGCATTGTCAATTTTGTGGTTGCACAATATGTGCTGCAGTCCACTAGTGACAGTTACCTTACAGGCCCAAGGTGCACTTTGTAGACTATACTAGGGACTAGTATCCCAATTCAACATGTTTTAGGGGGTCAAAGCACATACACTGCACAAAGGATAACAGTGTGCAGTAAAAAAGGACAATCTCTCCAGACAAGTAAAGCTGTGCACGCCTTTTCTTCAATACAGATTCCCCAGGAGGTCTAAGAGCGCAACTAGGGAGCTGCCACCAGCCTGACAATTCCAACAGGGGCCTATTTACTGCGGGCAGAGGAAATCACATCCCCTGGGCAGCCACGTGGCCTGTCAATCCCCAAGGTGCACAAAACATCTAGCACTGCCATACACTAAAAGGACCAACTAGAATGGTGCTCACAGCCCCTTGCATGGCTACTGCATCCACTATACACATCCATTAATGTATAAGGGGAATGGGGGGTGACAGGCACAAACTGTTCTCCACCACTCCCCTGCAGTGAGAACATACCTCACTGTCAGGACCTTGACGTCAGTGGGGTTGAGAGTGGCATCACCTCCTCTGCTGCCTGTTGTAGGAAGAATTTACCATCTTCTCCTCAGGCTCATAGTTTCACTCATCATAAACAGGCCAGGACACAAGTAAAGCAACCTAGATCAGCTTCTAGCACTAGATATCACCCGCCACCAGGGCAGGCCTTGGAAGCAAAAGCAGACCTGTCAACTTTTTGTCAGACCATCCCTCATACTGCACGTAGTGAGCACGCACAGCGAGAGAGCTTGACACCTGCAAGGGATGTTTGATTGTAATTTACAACATATTTTTAATTATAGAACCTTGTCCAGTCATTGAATGGATTGATCGAGATTGGATGCATGGCAGCAGAGCTCAATAAGTAAATGAACAGTTAGATGGGGTGGGTGGATCAATTAACTCACAAATGGATGACAATGATTAAAGGCTTTTAGTATGAGGAGCAAATGTTCTCAATGCACTGAACAGGTTTGGGTGCTCGGGTTTGCATTTTAACTTCTGCAAAAAAACTCCCCCTTCCTCAAGCGCTACTACCACCAATACATAAGAAACATCCATAGCATGGATGGATTGAAACACAGTGCACTGATTTCGCGCCTAACAGAATTAAGCAAAAAGCATTAAGGTTGGAACTAAAACAGGTGAGAAAATTAAATTATCATTTGTTGGCTGCGTGCACAAAAATATTGCATCAATTTCTAGTTCCACTTGACCACAATGTGATCCTGTGCAGTTACTTTTCACAGTGTCTCCTCTTCCTTGATCATCACATGAGAGCACATTGAAATACATCCGTTTGAAGAATGCACAAAGTACTATAAAATTACTATAAATATGCACTAAAACCTGATTTCTACACATTATATTTTGTGTGCAATCTAGTTTTAGCAGTAAAAATGTATGTTTTGCAAATGTGGTGGACATTTCAATAGAAAATATGCTGTTAGTAATGACACTGTGCTGCCACATGTTGCTTTAGTTACATTAAAAAATCGCCTGTCTCATGGCCATTAAAGATAGGTGGCTCGTGAAAGATTATCGTTCTAAAAAGTAGGCTGTGGTTCTTTGAGTTTGGGAAGCACTGCCCTAGGCCATATATAGGAGATAAAAGTCAGATTTCCTCTTGGTTCACTAATAGCATTGTTGCCAGGGCAATGGGGGCGGAGAATGCATATTTCCACGCTAGTGTTTAGAATCTGTCACTTCTAACAATTGCCACTCAATGCAATGGTGTAGTATAACATACTAAACTGTACACTGTTTTCAATTTTGAAGAGTAAAATATATATACTGATCTGTCCGAGCTAAGCAACTGCAGACTCATCATTCCTTCAGCCACCCCCATCACCACAAAGCCCTGAAGGTTAGTACTGCTTCGAGACCCTGCAGAAGACAGAAATCACCCAAATGCAAAAACAAATGGTTATGAAGCAAGCTTTAAATTCAATTGATGTTCATTTATTTATTTTTAAAACACCAAAGATTCTGGACCAACCCATCACCAGCAACAAAACCGGCCACCATCCCTCACCAACAGTGAAACAGGCCCTCATCATTCCAGATGTTTCCTCCCCCTCAATGGAAAGAGCCCTGAGCAAGGTATCACTAGTAAATTGAGTCAAGTTGGTGAGTTATTAATAGTTATAGAGAAAAAATCCCTTCCCTTACAGCATTATTACAGTCAACCTTAAAAAATGCATGCACACTTCTCGCCATGACCTTTGTTCCACTTATGATTATGTACTTAATATACTACCTGATAAAGAATGGTGTTTACAGTCTGGTTGTGCAATAAAGCTCTTTATTATTTTGGTGCCAGGTGGTTCGGTCAGAGATTTCAAATATTCCACTCATTAAACTACTAGGCTTGTCAGGAGTCTGTCTCCATATATCTCAAGGAAGCTTTCATGATAGCAAATAACCCACAATTATCCCAGCCAGAGTGACAGAGTCTGGGACAAAGATATGCTTTATTTTGAGCCCTGCACAGAAGGGAGACAATTTGCTTTAGTGCCAGCGCTATTTGCATCTACTGACCTGGTTTTAGCTGATGGTAAAACCAAGCACAAGAGGTGCTAAAACTGTTTGTACACATTATTCCCCATTTTAATACAGATCATTAAATAGGGTATAAAAGTTCTGTTTTTTTGCCCCCACATTTATCAAGATCTTTAAATAAGACGAAGCATGTTGAGTGGCAGTAGGAATATTTGATTCAGTCCACGACAGAGGAATATTGAAAATCTCCTTCAGGAAACCTGAAAAAGCTCTTGATAAAATGTATAGAACTTTGGACTGTAGCTCAGGTTCCCTACCCATCTCAGGACCACATTTTAAAATTAAATAGTTCTGATCGGGTGAGGAAGCTTTTTCTTGTGTTTCAGGTATGTATATCCAAAGCTGGGGCTGCCGAGTTAAAACTCTTTGGCTGTCCACAGCAGACACATGTTGTTCTGTTTGCCATGGCAGAGAGTAGGGCTCAGTCACCGCATCCTGAGAAAAACACACAGAAGGATCCACAAGGATCCTGGAAAAACCACAGAAGGATCCATAAAGGGTATCCATAAAGGATCCATACTTGGGTTGTTTGATTCAACTGGGATCAAAATATATTTTAAAAAATTGATTTTCCCGCTGAGTTTGTGTACCCTCGTGCAACAGGGTCTGTTAACCTAAGGCAAGCACTCTTGGATCCTTGGTAGGCCATATGTCTGGTTTGCAAACCTGTCTGGTTTCCAAACTCTACTTAGCTGCTCGAAGGCCGTGTGTAGCCGGGATTGGCTGCCCGTGGGGACTAGAATTAAAGGCATGGCTACATGGCAGGCCATGCAGCCAACACATTCTTTTCATTTTTGTAAGTTTGTGGGGGTTCAGAAGTTCCCCAGGCACTGCCTCCAGGCTCCTGTATCCTTTTACAACGCATCACATCCCGTGCCCTCATCTGAAGTATTGCCCATCCCTGAATAGACTTTAAAAGCCTTCAAAGATATCTGCCCACACATGCACCTGTATGGTCAGCCAACTTGAAAAAAAAATGTAAGCCATTCAAAGATGGCTACCTATGCATGTGCACATATGTACCTGCATGCACAGGTTGACAGTTTTGAATGATATTTGTCATAAAGTTTTACAAAAACCATTTCAAAACAAAAGAAGTATTGGCAAAGTCAAAAGGTCCACAGTCAGCGTCATCCCTTATGGCTATACCAATGCTTGACTGCTGCAAGCAGTGGAGCCTGAGACAAGAAAAAGAACAGAAAACAGAAAGATACTTGTAGAGATTTATGCCCCTGACTGAGCATACTTATAATTAAAATGACATATAAATGATCCATAAAAGATGCTTAACAGCTATACGGCTCAATGCAATTCACTGTGTTGTTTTTAAAAAGGTGCTGAAAACCTGTGCAGTGTGCAGATTACAGAGCATGTGATTGATGAGCCTGGATTGTGACATACTCCTCAATTTACTGGTAGCGAGTACTGCGTAAACTGAATTATTGACATTGTGGAAGAGACCTTTGCCTCTTTAGAGACCATTACCAGATTCCAAAACAGGACTAAACGGGTCCAAACAAAGCATAAAGTAATGATCTGACATTATGAGTTGATATGAGTGGGCTCAAGGAACAACCGACACCTCGTATTACATTTTGATTAAAAACATACTCCTGCGTTGAAAACCTTGGAGACAGAGTCTCAGACACCAAAGTTCATTCACCAGTAGTGTATTGATTTACTGTTAATCCTTTGATCTCGATCCAAATATTATCATGACTAGACAGGGACAGTAGTTCTGTTCTTGGTGTGTCTCAGAGATGTTTCTGTATGTTATCCCCATTCTAATGGCTCTTCAGGTTATGCCTTTTTGTTGTCGTTCTTTAACAGTGGTATAGATGTCTTGAACAACAGGGGTTATGACGCTGATCCCCACGCCACCCCAAGGGTGAATGGGTCCTTGGACAGCTGATGCACAGCATCACATACAGTGGCATAGCACAGGCCCCAGCAGCCTCCGCACTGTGGGGGGGGGGGGACCCCAAGCTCCAGGGGGGCCCTTCAGCACAGTACTCTGGCTAGAGAGCTCCTGATTGAGTCAGGAGGAGGCCCCTCCATTTACCTTGCAGGGGGGGCCCACATGTTTTGTTATGCAAGTGATCCCATATAATCCGGTTACTCATGGCAACCCATCACCGCCTGTTGGTTAATTTCCTGCTGTATCAAGACTACCCACTGCAAGGATCTCCCATCAAAGAGAGGTCCTAAAGGTGCTAAAGTAGAATTCCCTCACAGATGACACCACTGTTCAACATGTTAATTGTACTAATCTGACGCGTAACCATAGAAAAAAATAAGAACAGCTGCCTATCATTGCAGGGTCACCAAATTCACCCGTCCAGGCAAAATTTACATTTTGGCCCCTCCTTTTCAGTTTTTCAGTTTTTAACGTCTTTATTTCGAAATTTCTTCATAAAAGACAAAATATTTACATGCAATCAGAGTAACATAGTCATAAATATATATAACTAGACAAAAGAATAAAGAAATAGAATAAAGAAAGAAAAAGTGTGTAAAAAATTAGTTAAAAACCACAATTAAATATGCGAATAAAGACGACTGAGAAAGAGTATTTTTCTTACATTTGATTATAAACACAACAACAGCAGCAACAATACTGGTCAAGAGATGATAAAATTAACATGCTTTTTGAGTTTTTCAGGTTGAAGTTGAAGTTAGAGTACTGCGAACTGACTTAATCCTTATTAACCAGGCCCATCCAAGGAATTTTGCTAGACCAATGGATAGCCATTCGGAGGTGTTAGTTTTTAGGATAAATAAAGCTTCCTTGCTCACCCTGGTCTTTAATCTAATACAGATGGGCTTTAACCACTTATGGCGTGGTTCATAGTAAGCAGTACATACGAACAAAAAGTGACCTATTGTTTCTTTATGTCCAATACAGCAAGGACAGCAGGATGACTCCGATTTCAACCAGCCACTAGTGAAATCCCTTAGTGGTAGTGTACCTAGACGAAACTGGTGGTAGAGTTTCCTGTCTAAGGTTTTAGGAATTACATCCCAATAGGTCTCAGTATGTGGAACTGCTTTATAAAGCAGAAACTGACCAGTCAGATTCGGTTTCGCCGAAAGAGCAACGTGTTCTTCTTTCACCATAGACCAAAAGAGTAATTTAAAATCTTTCTTTGAGGGAAAGATATGGGAGCCCGGATCTGACCATAACTGGGGAAGGCCCATTCCAATGAGAGTGTTTCTGATTAACTTAAGCCATGATATTTCAGCTGCCCCTGGTTGCTTTCTAACGTCCTGTAATTCTTGAGCAAACATAGCAAGATCCGGGGTAGACCAAATGCGTCTCCATAACGCCGCCATCCTATACTGAGCTTGGTGTTTTATAGAATAAAAGCCCATGTCCATCTGGAGTGGTAATACAGGTGTTGAGGAAGGAAGATTGACTAAATTACGGAGAAATTTGTTCTGGATCCTGTCAAGGACAGCCAGATCCACACATCCCCAAATATCAGCCCCATATAATATTGCAGATCTAATTTTTGCACTATAGATTTTAAGTGCGGGCAAAACTCTTTTAGTCAAAGAACACCGCTGCTCCTTCACCTAGCAGCCGGACAAACGAGCAAATTTCAGACTAAGTGCCGCAACTTGCTCTTTCCAGCGTAACCTGTAATCCATTGTTACACCAAGGTATGTCATTACTTCAACCTGCTCCAAAGTAGACCCGTTCATCGTAACGTGACCCCTCAACGGTTTTTTCTTTGTAAACACCATGAACTTGGTCTTGTTAATATTAATTTCTAAATCATTCTCGTTACAGAAGTCCACAAATTTATTTATAGCTGCCTGTAGTCCCTTCTGTGTTTTGGCCAGTATGAGTGTGTCGTCTGCGAAAATTAAAAGGGGAAATTTAGTCCCCCCCAGTGATGGGGCGTCAGTAGGGATAGCTGACAGGAACTTGACCACCTGATTAATAAAGAGTATAAAAAGAGTGGGGGCCAGTACACAGCCCTGTCTCACTCCACGAGTTACGGGGAAGGATTCAGTAACCTGGCCCTGACGACCCCATCTCACTCTAGCAAAGTTCCCCTCGTGCAATCTGATGGTAAGTTCAAGTAGCGCAGGTGGAACACCCATCTTTCTCAGAGCAGCCCACATCTTCCCTCTGGGGACCAAATCAAACGCTGATTTGAGATCTACAAATGCAGCGAATATCTTGCCACCCCCAAGTAGCACAGTTTTCCAATAAATCATGACAAATCTTAATATTTGGTCTACAGTGCTAATATTTGCCCTAAAGCCAGCCTGCATTGGAGACAGAATATCAGCTCCTAACATCCATGATTCAATTTTCCCTAGTAGCATTCTGGCCACTACCTTTTGTAAGGCGTCGATAAGACTGATGGGACGATAATTTCCCGCATCAGTTTTATCCCCTTTTTTGTACACGGGCAAGATCTCTGCCCCTTTCCACGACTTTGGAATGCTGGTTCCTCTTGCTATTGCATTTGCTAGGGTAGTTATATATAGGACCCAGTGCACTTGATCGTACTTAAAAAGGTCTGCTGGGACACAGTCCATGCCGGGGGCTTTGCCATTCTGAACTTGTTTTAAAGCAGCAACGACTTCCATTTCAGTGAAGACAATGTGATCGGGCAAAAGCTCTGCAGTCTGCACACTGGCATCTTCCCTGGATAGGGAGATCCGTTCCGTGGTACTAAACTGCGTCGCATAGTGCTTGACCCATTGTTCGGCAGGCACGTGGTTAACAGGAACTTTCTGATCCCCAGATCCTCCCCATCTCACAACCTCCCAGAATTTTTGTTGATTGGAAGAGGTGCTTGCTTGATATAAGTCCAACCAGCGCTGTTCGTCCCAGTTTATTTTGGCTTCTCTGAGAACTTTCTTATAATTAACCCTAGCTAATCTTATGTCAGTGACAGACTTAGATTTAATTGCATCTAACAAGGAACTATGGGCAGTGCGACAAGCTTTATTATACCATTTATTCCTTAGAGCTGGGCCATTATTTCTCCCCTTTACAGGTTTATTAAAAAAGATTTTAATTTTATTAAAAAGGGAGTCATGAATCATCCCTATTTGTTCTAATGAAGTGCCATCATTAAGTATGGGTACCATCAAATCAGTGGCAGCTAAGACCTCCGCTGCAACCTTATCTATGGTGGTAGGGTTATCTAAAAACCTAGCCCATCGAACCCTTCTACAATCATTAGTAAGAATGGCCTCAGCTGTGGCAATAGATGTTGATGAGTCCCTATTTAATCCCTCATTCAATAATAATTTTATTGCCAGAGGATTATGGTCACTTTCTGGTCTTGTAACTACTTCCATATCCTCTAGGATTTTCCAATACTCTATACTGATTAGAAAATAGTCAATACGACTAGAGTGCATAGAATTATCAAAAGTGACCTTGACCATCAAGTCAGATTTAGTTCTGCCATTGGCAGCTCGCAAATCCCATTCAAGGCAAAGGCCTAACCACTGCATAGCGGCCTCTGTAACTTTTTTAATTGGGGGAATGGATAGATGTGGAATGTTCCAAATTAAGTCAATTTCCCCATACCCATCATTGTCAAGAGTAGGAAATGGTTCGAAGGAACAATTAAAATCGCCTGCCACCATGACACACTTTTCTCTGCTAATTTCGTTCAATAAGGAATCTAGGTCACTGGCCGCTCTCATGGGCTTCCCACCAGGTTGCCCTCTTGCATATATATTTATCAGAAAAAGATCCGGGTTGTTTTTACCAGAAAGTTTTAAGGCCAAAATATCATTACTGGAAGTGGGAACAGTTGTAATTGTAATTGCCAAAGATTGTCTAATCCAGATGACAAGACCACCTGAAGGACGTCCTTTAGGACCTTTGCTTGCTGGTTTATAATAATTAAGGTAACCAGCCCGATGTATGGCTTCAGTGGTCCAACTTTCCTGCAGAATAATTATATCATAGGTATCCACAAAGGAGCCCCAATCATCCCCAGACATTTTCCCCTTTAGTCCCGCTATATTCCATGACAAGACTTCAAGAGAATGAGTGGGATCCATTAGCAGATTAATAGAAGATTTCACTGATTTCCCACAGGTCGAGAGTCTTGTGGTTAGATTTTGGGATATTTCCCTTCCTACCTCCTCTTGAGAGTTTCTACAGGTCCCTGAAGTTATCTCTACCCTGGGAGATAAAGAATAGTTAGTAGGGCAATTCCCTACTTCCTCAGTCAACCCCAAAGCAGGTGGTTCTTTATTGAGTCAGTCCACGCCCTCCAGACCGGACAGTGGAGCGAACCGATTTGTGAGACGTGGATGAAACAATGGGTAAATAGGAGTATCAAAAGGGAATCTCTCTCTTTGCCTGTCTCGTCTGGGATAATGAAACGGAGTTTGGGGTCTAGTTGAATATAAGGCAGGGTAGAAATAATTCAACAATAAGGTTTGCACATCCCCCACTCTTCCGAATCTTGGTTCTCTACTAATGAGTTCTGCCACCCATGGCTCTCTAAAGCTTATTACCACACAATCCCCCTCAAGATCTTTCTTACTAAAGCCGACCCAGTCCACTCTTCTTACATTAAGGATTTCCGGCTTTACGTTGGGTGGAAGAGGGCGGTTTTTATTAAGCCAAAAAATAACCTTGTTATATAGGTCCATGTGCGTTTCTCTCTTGCCATCGTCAAGAGGAGCCACGCCAGTTAAGATGATGGTGTAAGGCTGTGACTCTGGTGGGAGGTTCACACATTGTCTCCTTGGGATAGGTTTAGATTTTGGCCCAGAGCTTTGGTTTTGATTACTAGGGGGAATAGGGTTTTTCTTGGCCTGGGGTAGTTTAACAGCCTTAGACTTGGGAACATCCTCAGTAGTAGCTATTTTCTTAGAAGCAGATACAGTAGTTTTCTGCTGAACTTTGGCTACAGAGGGTCCCTCTTTTGTACTAATACCCCCTGTTTTACTATTCACCAGGTTAGCCTTTGAAAGGGGCAAAGCAGGGGGAATCAATCCTTTAGAAGTTGAGCTAGCAAGGATTCTATTTGAGGTAGCTATATTATCTTTCACCATCATCTCTAGGGAATCCATTTTAGTGTTTAAGAGTCTTGTTCTCTCAAATAGCGGTAAAAGTAGGGATTTAAGTAACAACTCTATCTTAGCCAAAAATACTCCTTCTACTATGCTAATTACGGTATTGTGATCTTCTGGTTGAATAACCTCGTTTGCATTAACCAACTGTATGGGGGAATCAGGAACAATTCCTATACCCTCACTGTGTACCTCTAGGTCAGGAGAATCTATCCTTTTACGTTTCCCGGGATTCTGCAAGGGTGAACATTGTAAACCAGAAAGGGAATTCATTTGCTCCTTACTTATGTTGAGGTTTGGAGAATCCGAGAGACCTGATTTCTCTACGGACTGGTCTAAGGAAATAGTCCCACCATTTAGCAGATTATCATGTGCAGTGTTAAATCGACTTTCTTGACCAGACTCTACTAACTCTACAGTTTGGATCTCAGGAATAGTTACAGATCCTAAATCAGCATTAACAACGACACTATCTAAATCTAACACAGAGAGTGGGACAGGGGAGACAGCCTCGTAATTCTCCCAAGAGAGGATCGCTTGCCTGTAATTATGTCCAGCGAGAGCCGTTTTTCTGCTAATGCGATCTCCTTCTCCAATATGGCTGTGGAACGTTTAAAAAACTGATCAATAGTCCCTGAAAAGGTACCATTAGAGGTGGAAACCTGAACTTGTCTTTCTTTACCCGATCTTAAAGTCATTTTTAAATCTAAACGAGAGACAATTAACACCAACCTCAGTAATATACTGTCAATAATGTGAGAATATGCCAAATATATTCTGGCTAATGCAAAAACACAACCCGTATTAAGTTCAGGCACTTTGGTTAATTAAAAAGCAAAGAGATAAAATATCAATTAAATAGTACTATACAGTCCAATAGTAAAAGGGAAGGAGAGAAAATGTTAGGGGTATGGCCCAGCCCGGCCCCTATCGGCCCCGGACGGCCACAGACGGTCCCGCCCTTGTCCCGGGCTTCTCCCGGTCGCTCCCGCGAAGCGGTGATACTGCACTCCTTATGACACTACAGCTATGTAATCATTGGGTGATAGGCGGGGGGCGTGGCCAGCGGGGAGAGCAGCCCAGGTGTTGCTGATTGGGCGCGCAGGGGCTCCTGGACACTGGAGTCCCCTGCCTGCGCTCGCAGCCCCGCTAGATCACTTGCCTGACCCCGCGCTCCTCCTTGACTCCTCAGTGCAGCCTCCCAGCAAGCGACGCGCTGCGGGACCCGCGAAGCGGGTCCGGCGAGTCGTGGGTTCAGTGATGAAAGAAAGGGTCAGCTGGGCAGCAAGTCCGCCGCGCTCCACAAGCGTCCTGGTGCAGGTAACAAAGATCCGTGCTAAGGGTGTCCCACAGGCTCTAAGGCTGAGACTGCTTTTAGCTCCGTTGGCGGGGGGGCGTGGCCAGCGGGGAGAGCAGCCCAGGTGTTGCTGATTGGGCGCGCAGGGGCTCCTGGACACTGGAGTCCCCTGCCTGCGCTCGCAGCCCCGCTAGATCACTTGCCTGACCCCGTGCTCCTCCTTGACTCCTCAGTGCAGCCTCCCAGCAAGCGACGCGAAGCGGGTCCGGCAAGTCGTGGGTTCAGTGATGAAAGAAAGGGTCAGCTGGGCAGCAAGTCCGCCGCGCTCCACAAGTGTCCTGGTGCAGGTAACAAAGATCCGTGCTAAGGGTGGCCCCTCCTTTTTTCAACCTGATTTGCTCATTTCAAAGAATGAATTGGTTTTTTCCCAGAATGTTCTTTATTTGAAAGCAGATTACTGTACTCAACTGTACATGATGATATTTTTGTCTGTCATTGTCCATTCTTTCCAATTCCACCACATAACAGAAAGAGAGCACTCTTGAAGGAAAAGTAAGTTCAATTATATAAATAAGCCACATGGCCGGACCAGGCTTCAGAAAACAGTGCCTTCTCTAATTTAATAATTGTACTGATCTAGTAGAAAAATCTGTCAAATGAAATTAGTAGAAACGTGCATGCAAAGTAGTCAGCAGAGTCAAATGTACAGCTGCATGGCCCTGCACTTCATCATCCCTTCATTCTCTCCGTGGTGCTAGTTTACATCCTTTGAAGGAACCTCTCCTTTCAAACTATACTATATCCCTTCTAAATATCTCTTTCCATTTGTGTGCACTTTGTCTTTCTAGGATTACTTTTCAGTCTGCTAAATACCAAAAAAGGGCCTGATGTTCAAAATCTCCATTCACAAAAAGTAGTTGAAAAGTGTGCGCCGACTTTTTGCGAGTGAAAAATATTTTTGTTAACCGACCTATGTAATAATAGGTTGGATTACAACATTCTCAATCATTGAGGGTCACATTCGGACTCACCTCATCAATATTAATGAGGTAGGTCGTACATTAAAACTTTCTTCAATTGGATGCCATCACCGGATGATCTGCTCGGGCCAGAATTTCAGGTGGTCTGTAACCACATTTTTAATAAAGTGAATATTTTTTTAATGCAGCAAGTACATGTTTTAAGTTTGAGAGTAGGTAGCCTATTCCCCATCAAATATTTTTTTTAACATTTACAATTGAAAGGGGGCCTCTTGCCTTTTTTGACCGTCTTACAACCCTAAATTTGGAGTCTACATCTTTTCTATATTTTATGATCATGTAACGGCTGCTGAACCTTGATAAATTCCGGAAGAAGTCGTTATTTGGAAGGAAGGTCCTAAACATGCTACCTCCAAATAGCGATTAATTATGGAACACATTGACAGTCAGTGGTAATATTGAAGAATTAGGATGGGCTACGGGACTATGTTGGACAACTAAGGGTTAAAAAACTAATCACTCACAAGAAGATATAAAAAAAATCCCTCTGCCGTGCCAACCACCAGCTCGTTTTCCAAGGGCCAATCCAGTCATCTGCAAAACACTCCTTCAGAAACTTAATGAGGATCAGCTTTCATTGTGAGACAAGGATCTGGCTAATTAGTGGCTTATTCAAATCACAATACATCCATTGTACCGTGTGGCCACACTGCAAAGTGTGTGCCTGTTCTTCCAGAAGCTCGGGCGTGGTACATTCACTACCCTCCTTTAGTCTTAGAAGTTTGACTTTTAATATGTGATTGCACTTCATTTCCATTCTCTACAAATTAATTGAGCGCAGCCTTTTGCGTACAGTATTGTCATATCTACTGTTGCTGCATCATTCTACGTGTGCGACTGAACAAAACAATGTGATTGGCCCAGGCCTAAATAACGAAAGGCCTTAGGAATGCAGGCACACATTTCACTGATCCTGGCGTGAAATTAGATCCACATATGATTATGTACTTAATATATTCCTGTGCAAAGAATGTCTTGTTGTACCATTCGGAGCAAAAAGACCGAGATTCTCTGGTTGCAAGTGGTTCACTGGGGGTGATTTGAGGCGCAGTTCATGAAATGGCTGGTCTTGTCAGCAGTCGTCTCCTGGCGTTTCAATGAAGCGCGCTCGAGAGGTAATAGCCTGCAGTCCCTCCAGCCCGCGCGACAGATTATGTGACAAAGCGCTGCCTGCCTTACCCTGAGTCCTGCGCAGCACTAAATGGTTTTAACTCTCAGGCCCTGATTATGAGTCTTAGTTTGTGGGCCCCGGGCCCACGTACTGCAGGAAGGACGACACGGACACGTGTAACAAGGTTTGCATCGAGTGTAAACGCCTGTTAGCGCACGGGTCGGAATTCCGAGATTGGCTGTATTTCACGCCTAATTATCGGATGCGTTAAATACCTCCGCTGTCTTTAACATTTCGGCAGGCTCAACCTGCCGCAATTTAACAGGGGATATTGTACGGCATTTAAGATAACATGCAGCGGATTTTGGTGCGTTAAATACCACAATCTGCATGTAATTCTCCACAAACTTGTGATAGGTGTTAAATAGGCGAGACAAACTGATTTTGTGCCTGCTCTATTTGTACCGATTCAGGTTTTGTGCCAGCTTTAGCTAGTGATTAAACCAAGCATAAAACATGCAGTAAAAAAGCCAATATAGGCCTGCAATATTTTTAAATGTGTTATTTATTTGCTTATATATTTCTTTGCATACATTCGCCATAGACATTAAAAGTGTACCAGCATTAGGTAGTAAAAACACTGCCGTCTAAAGGTGGTTGCATGCTTGAAAAACAAAACGCAAATAAGCAAAAATCGTTCAAGAATACATAGTACCATCATGGCGACACTCCCCACCCCCCCGCACATAGCATGCATGCAAATAAATACACACCACACAAATTCTGTTATGGGAAAAACTGCTGCAGGTTTATTACATACAACGTTATGTAATATGGTGGGTTATCTTACGGGCGATCCAAGGGCAGGCAGCATTCTCGCCACCTGCCCGCCTGATGAGCCAAGCAGCACTGGGGCGAACCCCGTCTGTGCTGCCCCTTCTGATGATCCTCCTCCCAGATCACGTGACACTTCTTACTCATGCCCCTTTCAGGGCGGAGCGTAGCAAGGCAAGCCCCAGGTTCTTCAGGCCCACAACCACCCGAAGGACAAACGGGGTGCCGACACGGTTTCCAGGAACCTCCCACGAGGCTCCTGGGCTCTGGCTCTGGCACTCCTATGTGCCGTGCAGAGGTACTCTTCTTTACTCATTTGCTTCCAGATCGCCCTGTAACTCCGCCACAGCTCTGGCGGAGGCCACCTTCGCCAACAGAGCCCCCCACCAAAACAGCTCAGTTGACCCTGCAACTTCTCATATACAGGCCCCTAGCCAATATGGGCAGGAGACGCCATCTATATCCCAGTGACCCTTGACGTTAGACCGCCAGTGTCTCATGACGAAGGCCTTTCTGGCAAGTGAACTTGTGCCAAGAACTAATTATCCCTTGGGAAAGTTCCATCGCTTTACATGACTCTGTCCCGTGCCCCTCGGGTGGGGCGGATTCAGGCACTATGGTTCCCATGGCCCCCTGAATTTGCTGGTCGCACCAAACTGCACAGAGTGTCTTGCACACCTGTGTCCCACATCTCAGGGGGCAGCAGCCCACTTGTTAGCTGACCGCTCCCACACCCGCCTGCCCACTTAGGCTGTTAGGGTGAAAAGGAATATACTTTAGCATTTGCTGTCATTGTGCTTTCTAAATCATGCCGCACCTGGTTGTCCATAACTATTAGTATGTGACAAAGAGCAAGGGAAGCCAATTCAGCTCCTTCTATGGTGGATCCCCTTGGGCCTTCCGACTCACAGAATGTCTGAACTATGCCGTGCCCACTGCCGGTCAGATGGTGCCTACCTTTAAGGACTGAACTAAGTCCTGCTTACCCCTTCCCTAGCATGTTCAAGAATAGGGAGTCGGGAGGCTTCACCTGTTCACACTGAGTGGATGTATGTCTTTACAACGCATACTTTTACAACGCATACCTTTACAACACATTTTTTACACCGCAACATCCATTACAACGCATTCCATTACAAGGCATGCCAAACAACGAATTCTTTGAAACTACCTTTACAACGCATTCCACTACTATGCATACCACATTTACAACGCATACCATTACAACGCATACCATTACATTGCATGTATGGTAAGTATTGGATAGTGTAGGGGTAAAAATTACTAGTCTAACTCCAGGGGGTGCAACAGTAGGGTAAGTGTTGGATAGTGTAGGGGTAAAAATTACTATTCTAACTCCAGGGGGTGCAACAGTAGGGTAAGTATTGGATAGTGTAGGGGTAAAAAGTACTATTCTAACTCCAGGGGGTGCAACATTAGGGTAAGTGTTGGATAGTGTAGGTATGCGTTGTAATGGTATGCGTTGTAATGATTGCGTTGTAAGGACATGCGTTGTAGTGGTATGCGTTGTAGTGACATGCGTTGTAATGGTTGCGTTGTAATGGCATGCGTTGTAATGGATGTTGCATTGTAAAAGTTTTGTTGTAAAGGTAGTGCGTTGTAAAAGTTGCGTTGTAAGTGTTGTTTCCCACATTGAGCAGCCCCGGGGGAGGAATATAGCCTGCCCTGCTGAATTTAAATTCTTGTAGCACACTGGAGAAGCCACATGCTCTATTACATAGTCTTGACACCTTGTTTCCTCATTTCTTGGGACGGCAGCACAGGGAGACCTTGGACAGTCCACTTGGTGTGCCACAGTAAGCCACAGTGGTCATGAGGACCCTGAAAAGCACCTGATTCCCACCTGGGCGTACCTCAAACTTGAGGATGGTTTCCCACAGCTTTCAGGCCATAGAGCTACCTCTACCTATTTACTGGTTGTTGCCACTTGGCACTTTCCTAATTGCAGCAGTGCGCTATAATGAAGCGCGCGTGCCCCCGGGGCCCTGCCGCTGAATAGACGGTATATGTTACCCATCTACTGTATCGCCATACAACACTGCCTGCCTTAATGTGCTATGTTGTAAGCCAGTGGTTCCCAAACCTTTGACTCCTGAGGATCCCCACTGAATCACTATTGGAAGCCGGGGACCCCCAAGCAATTTGTACAATTTAAATTTCTTTTAAATAAAGCCTTTTGAAGCAGAGGCAATTTCAAGAGGGAGACATCCTGAATTGGGTCTATTGGCATGGACATGTATGTATACAGCAGTGTATTATTTAGTGGTATCCAAGGGCTTGTGGAAAGTGAGCAATCAGAGAGCAGCACGAAAATCCTACTGCTGATCCTGGCTGCATCTATTTTTACCTGCCTGCCAAGTAATGGTAACCTATACACATGTGCCTTTCAACGTTTTATTGCTTTTATTGTATTGCCTGTATTTTCATTGTTGTGTCTGTGACTGCTGTTGTCGTTCTTCACCTGCTGCCTGTACTTGGTCCGTGCCCCTTTTTCTTCCCTCTGTTCCCCTTGCTGTCCCCGTGCTCTCTCTGCCCGGTCTTTCCTTCTGTACCCCTCGCTGCCCCGTGTCTCTGCCCGGTTTTCCCTTTTGTTCCCCTCGCTGCCCCCGTGCCTCTCTCCCCGTTCTGCCTTCTGTTCTTAGCTGCCCCTATATTTCTGTATTCTGGATTTTGCCTCTGTGCCATTCGTTTTTGTGCCCCTTTTGCCTTCTGTTCCACTCGTTTTCCCTCGTTTTTTGTGCCTTTCTGCCCTCTTTTACACTCGTTTTTGTGCCTTTCTGCCCACTGTTCAACTCGTTTTCCCCTCGTTTTTTGTGCCCTTCTGCCCTCTGCTCCAATCATTTTTTGTGCCTTTCTGCCCTCTGTTCCACTCGTTTTTTGTGCCTTTCTGCCCTCTGTTCCACTCGTTTTTCCCTTGTTTTTTGTGCCCTTCTGCCCTCTGTTCCACTCGTTTCTTGTGCCTTTCTGCCCTCTGTTCAACTTAGTTTTCCCCTCGTTTTTGTGCCCTTCTGCCCTCTGTTCCACTCGTTTTTTGTGCCTTTCCGCCCTCTGTTCCACTCGTTTTCCCCTCGTTTTTTGTGCCCTTCTGCCCTCTATTCCACTCGTTTTTTTGTGCCCTTCTGCCTTCAGTGTCACAGCTCTTGTGTGCTGTGAGGACGCATGGGCGTTTAATTTTTCACTACGACAGGCACTCGAGTCCTGCGGACCCCCTGGCAATGTCTCACGGACCCCTGGGGGTCTGCGGACCACAGTTTGGGAAACAATTGGTACCCAACTTATCTCTTTCCTTTGAAAAGATATAAACCGCAAGGCCAAAGGCACCCATGGATCAACCTATTTACTGGTTCTTGCTCATGGTACCCTTCTGGATGGTGATGCGAAACTACCTAACCAGTCTTAGCATTGCCAACACCCCCACCTGTGTCCCCTGAATCACCCTCATCCTCCTGTGCCAAAGTCAGCTGCTAAAGGGGGCAATCACTTCCACATCCCTCCTCCTGCCGAGTATGGGTCTTGCCCAACACTTGGAGGCATGCTTGCTTCCTTGGTGTAGGTGATGCAACAGGCATATGCTACGCTAAGGGATCCTGCTCTGTGGACCCGTGGCTGCTTACCCGGCCATCCTTTATGCCCAGGGATAACTCAGGCGACGCTTTAATTCCAAATTGGTGGGACTGTGCAGGAGCTGACTTGAATCTTCACCTGCACAAGGGACCCAACAGGCAGGTTTTATTTATTTATTTTATTTTATTTTAGCTCTTTTATAGCGCAGGAATTCGACCCCCGAAGAGGTATCTCCGCGCTTTTGTTCTTTCCGTGTGCTGAGCCAGACAGAGACATCTGTGTAACATTGGTGAGAGGCTACTAGATCGAGAATAGGTGCGTTTTCAGGCATTTCCTGAATGCAGGCAGATTAGAATTTAGCCTAAGGGTGGGAGGCAGGGAGTTCCAGAGAATGGGGCCTTTGTATGATAAGGCTCGGCCTCCCTGTCTCTCTCTTTTAATCCTAGGTATCTGGAGCAAGGCTTGATTTTTCGAGCTCAGGGTTCGACCTGGCTCATAAGGTTTAAAGATTTCCGTTAGGTACCTTGGGCCAGTTCCGAACAAGCATTTATGGATGATGCAGCATATCTTAAATTTCACTCTCTGGCGAATGGATAGCCAGTGTAGCTTATTTAACAGAGGACGAGAGGGGGATCTGGCTGGAGCATTTAAAATCAGCCTAGCAGCCGTGTTCTGGGCTACTTGTAGCCTGCCTAGCTGTTCCTCATTAGCAGAGATGAGCAGCCCATTGCAGTAATCCAGCCTGCTGATTATTAGGGTCTGCTCTAGTGTTTTTCTGGGATGGTCTGCTAAGTAGGGGAAGACTCTCCTCAATAGGCCAATCACCCTCAGTCAAGTTCCTGTAACCTGTGTGGCATGATCTTTGAGTACCAAGGACTGATCAAGCTTAACACCTAGGTTTTTTACAGTTTCTTTTGGGCATGGGGCCGTACCAAATTCAGGAGGCCACCACTCAGGTGACCAGAGGAGCGGGGCATCTCCAAAGAGCATGACCTCCGTCTTGCCTACATTACACTGCAGGCAGTTGGAGGTCATCCATCCGGCTATCGCTCTCATTCCTGCAGCAAAAGAGCTTTTTACTGCTGGTGTCATGTTCTGGAAAGGGAATAATAGCTGGGTGTCATCAGCATAAGATATTGGTGTGAACCCATGTTCTCTCACAATTTTCGCCAGGGGGTCACATACACATTGAACAATGTGGGGCTTAGGCATGAGCCCTGTGGAACCCCCTTTGTGAGCTCCCTAAAGATGGATGAATGGGAGCCCAATCGAACACTTTGTGAGCGACCGGATATAAAGCTTTTTAACTATGATAGGGCCATTCCGTCGACCCCTACCCCCTCCAGACGACTGACGAGGGTGTCATGAGACACCGTGTCGAAGGCAGCGGACAGATCTAACAGCACCAGAATCATAGAGCCTCCTCTATCCTGTGCCATCTGGATGGTATTGGTCATGGAGAGGAGAGCTGATTCTGTGCTGTGATTTGGCCTGAACCCAGATTGAGAAGGGTGCAGACCGTCCGCTGCCTCGATGTATTTAGACAGGTGAGTGTCGCACCAACTTCCAATCGACCCAACATCCCCACCACACAACACCCACAGAGCCCACAACACCCACAGAGCCCACAACTCCCTTCACCATCACACCCACCGACCCCCAGCACTTCTATCACGACAAACATAACGACTCTCTCACCGCACAAACTGAACAGGTCACACCGTACATATTCAAACATTGTCTGGATAAAACATTGCATTGGACGCTGCGCGAATCCCCCTACTGCTTCGGACCAGCGTTAGGAGGCCGTAATGCGCCCCGCTGGTGTCACACCTGCTGCCGAGCTGGACCGCCATCCTCAGTTCGCCCCCCCCACCGGGTCGCCAAACCCAGGTGGGCCCAAACACCACCGGGCCTCATGCCGTCATGGCCATCCCTCACACGTGTCCCTGATCCCTACGCAGTGCCGCCTATCAACTCCCCAGGGGCCCGGTCCCGCCCCCCTCCCCAGCTATCAGCATTGCCCAGTGACCAACCCGAATAGCGCAGGCTCCCCGTAGGAGCGGGCCCACACCCCCACCACGCTGCATCAAAAAGGGGGGGGAGGGATAGTGGGCCAGCGAGACCACAGCCAGCTCCGGGCGACGTCGTCAACATGCGATGCCCCGCCCCACTGCCTGACCCCTGTTGCTAAATGCCCGCCAAAACTGAGGCCCGCCTGTCTGCAATAAGGAAGGGGAGCCACTGAAATGCCAGAAGCAGCTACGTCCAAAACCCGCCCCATGAACAAACTGGGGCCGGATCCCACCCACCCCAGGCACCCCACAGCACGCCCCCCCTTCGGGACCGCAGGCAAGCCAGGACACCCGCCCTCCCCACCCCCGCTGCGGGGCCCCCATCAGCCTTGCACCGGCCACATGACCCCCCCCCACCCCTCGCGGATACCGGCAGCGCACCCAGAACCCCGGGAAAGCCTCAGGGGAGGAAAAAAACCAGACGCGCGCGGCGCAGGGCCCCACCCGCTCCTGTCCCCTCTCTAACAGCCAGCACCGTCGTGCACAGCAGTAGCCGCGTCGCAGACCAGACCCCGCTGCCGCGCCCGGCCGATCCCCACACACGCTCCACTTACTACTTGGGGAAACACCCCTCCAGGCCAGGAGCCGCACCTCCTGGACACGCCCACCGCGGCCTCTCCGCCTGGCCAGTCCGAGCTCCGCCGTCTCCTCGGGGCGAAAATCCCAGCCATGTCGAAAGACTCCCCAGGGCATCTCCATGTAGCCACTCAACGAGATGGTAATGCTATCCGGGCAGCCGATCGACAAATCGGCCCCCTTCAGAAACCCTACAGCTCAACCACAAAGTTAAAAACACCCTCCCGGTGGTGCTCAGGTGTCAGGAAGAGGCCGGATCTTCCTCTCCTGACACCTTATATGCCCTCCCCCATCCCACCCCTTCCTATAGCCCCTGTAGTCCCGCCCTCCACCTTGTCCTTCCGTATTGCGCGAAAACCCCGGGGAAAGACTGGTCTGCGACCTTTGCTTCCCCCGGGGGCCGCATAATCATGGCAGCAAAATTCTGTGCATGTTATGTCAGTGGAGGCATTTCCTTCTCTGACACAGTGGAGAGCCGCGGTGAACCAGGTGTCAAGACTCTTGAACTTTACCTGGGCAGGGTCCCGGGGTAACGCTATGGTGGGAACCATGGTAGGAAACACTATCCCGAGTCAACATCGATGCTAACTCGGTGCCCGACTTTGTCAACACCATTAATCAACACACTGTTTGCTACCTCTTACATTTTGTTTGCTTTAGACACTTGCACAAGTTCCACCATTGCCTACGTAACGTTTGTTCTTGTGTTTGAGTGTCTGCCATGTATAGCAGTATTTTAGCTCTACTTGTACTTTATACCCTTTTGTAACCTGCACACATGTCACTTTTTCCTCCAGTAATGCAACGTTTGCTACTTCTTGTATTTGTTTGCTCACGTCTGTCACTTTTGCCTCATGTAACTTAGCGTTTGCTTTTGTAATTTGTTCACTTGTAATGTTCTCATGTATCAGTCTGATCCTATTGTGAAGCGCTCTGACACCTTCGGGTAACGTCTGCGCTATATAAAAACACATAAAATAAATAAATAAATACATTGACGATTCCAGATAGCTGTCCCCTACAGGTGAGCGGGGTGTGGGGGGGGGGGGGGGGGGGGGAGGGGGTAAGGACTTTTTCCATCCCTGCTGCTGCCGCTGTTTCCCGGGCAGCATCCTCCCACATCCCACGAGTCCAAGCAATGCACTTAGAAGGGGCTCCTATTCGAACTTACCCCGTAATGCAGTGGATTCCTAAAAGAGAGGCTCACACGGCAGATGCCATGAGAATGAATCCTCCCGGTGCTCGGCTTGCTTAGTAACCCATATTCCGGCATGAACAGAGCATAACTAATAAAGGTCTGCGGCCCCACCAGGAGCAAGGGACATGCATCGTGCGACCTAAAGGCACTGCCTGACCCGCGATAATTGAAGCATGCATCCCTCGGCTGCGGGGCCCTTAGTGCTCAATCAAATGTGCCTGGTGAATGCCCACAGCGGGGTCCGCATGAGCACCGCACGACTGCTAGGGACCTTTAACAAACACCTTGTGGCTGGTGCCAGCAGCAGGTCTGCCGCGACACACACTACACATGCAGCCTCCTCATGGTCTACCCACCTTGAACACAGGCAATGGGAGGGCAGAACCAGGAGGCCAGGACGAACTCACCCTGCCATCCTCGCGACCCGCAACTTATCTACGGAGTGAAACACTCCCTATCCGTTATCAGGAAAAGTGCTTTCTTTCCAGTGGGGCCAGAGACCACCAGGGTCCTTGGAAATGCCCAACGATTTCCGCACAATTGCTCGCAATACCTCGCACCACTAAACCCCCAGCACAGCGAGGCACATCCGCGAGGGGGAGGGCCATGAACCCGCCACAATGGAGGGGGCGAGGCTCCCAAAAGTTCCAAGGTAGCGGCGGCTCGGGCGGGAGAAGGCCGCTGAACATGCACCAAGAGTGTGGACAAGGACCACCATGTCCACCGCCCGGTCCCCCGCGCGGCGCATGGCAACATAGGGTACCCAAAATGGCCGGCAAGCACCTGACCAGCGAGCTCAAAATGCCGCTAACCGACCCAGCGCTAACGGGATCAAGCTCCTGCCCACCCAGCACAGCTGGCCGGTTTGGCCGGCCACACCCAGGTAAGAGCGCTACTCCAGCCCCTTCCCCGGGTAACCACGACTGAGGACCATATCCCATCCCCCAACCCTGCGTCGGGCCGGGGGTGGGAATTCAAGAGAGTGGGGCTGACATGCTACGCCCACCAGGGAGGAGGACGCACGCCCAAAATCCCCCTGGTAAATGCTGAATTAGCTGCAAGCTTGCAAACCGTACCCCAGCCCCTAGGAACGGGGGGGGGGCTGCGGCAGGGGGTATTGGGGGTACAAGCGCAAATATGATGCTGCACCGTGACTTCGCACCCCCATGCTCTTATCGCCCACCGGCAGCTGGTCAAAAGAGTACCGGGAGCCATAGCTGCACTCCACCACGCAGACACATTACCGCGACCACAATCCTGGGATAGCGGGGGTTACTTCGCTATTGCATGCATGCAATCCAGGACCTAAAACCACAGTCTCAAAACTTTTCACTGGCTCCCAATAAAGAAGCGCATACAATTCAAACTATGCTGCCTAGTCCATAAAACCATCCGTGGACAAGGACCGATTTACTTGGAAAAAAAGCTCAAATTCCATAACTCGGCCAGAATACTTAGGCCTATGGCTGACTCACCGCACTCTCATGGTTGCCTGAAGAATCGTGCACGAGCCCACGACGGCAGGTATCTGCTGATACATCGGGGGCACGACCAAGCCTGAAAGTACGGCAGCAAATGGCCCATCTAGATGGCGTGTCCCGCGAGGCAGCGGCCGCGCGTGACCGGTGCAATGACAAAGAGGTCGTCAGCGTGGTGAGGGGGACATATATACCCTTCACCCCGCCTCACGCACCGGACATGACGCGGCCTCCCCGAGAGTCCCTGCCCCCAAGGAGGAAAGGGGGGGTGTGGAATGCCCGATGGCACTAGAGTGCCGCCCTCTTGAGTGGCCTCCTCCGGTGGCCTCGGGCAGCCGCATTTTCTTTACATGAAATGAAAAGAGAAATTGGCTTACCAACCCTGGAACTAAAGTAAACTATTTTTTAGGTGGATTTGCACGTGTCTAAGTGCAAAATCAGCGCCGAACCACTGCTCCGCAGGAGGACACATAAAATGTTAATAACTCGCATAATGATTATTTTAAGTTTCCTGCTGCTGCTGCAGCTGTCGGGCGGGGCGGGGATTAGGTCGGGGCTGCTCAGAGCACAAAGGAGCACTGGAAGAGTGGTTTGCTCACTCCTAAGTGCACTGTGTCAAATTCTGCATGCGGTACCCAGTTTCCAGTCGTTTACTGAGAGGAAGATACTGTCAACATATTTAATCCATATGATTCAACATATTTACATAGTTCCCTATGATAAGTAATTAGGTGGTGTGGAAATGGGGTTTGTCTGAAACAGGTGAGCTCTGATTGGCTGATGTACTTTTGTTGAGAGGACAAAGGAGCCAATGTGGATAGTTGAACTCCAGTCAGGAGGGGAGAGAGCAGTTGGCAGCTCGAGGTTTCTCTGAGAACTGATGATAAAAGTAATAATTCACAACGAGGTTTATTTAAAAGAGCACTACCCTGGGAAGCCGCCTCTAGCATGGGTGCAAATTCAAGACGGTCAGTGTAAAAATTCAGGACAAAGGGTCAAAATTTAGGACAAAAAATCAGGACAGGTCAAAATTCAGGACAAAAATTTGGGACAAAACATACGTTTTACAGACATATCAGAGGGGGTTGCACAATAGTATATAATTAAATAGACAACTAAAATAAGTGCAAGTCAAAATAAGTTTATAGAAGGTTGAAACAATCATGCACTTCACAGTTTTTCAGTATGCGCGCAGCTGTGCAAAGCAAAATCAGGCCCTTTCTGCAATCAAGATTTGTGCAGATTTGTCCCTTGCTCACTGCACCATCAGGATTCAAGCAAGCCGGGCCGACGACGGCTGAAATTCCAGAAACCGGTCCCCGGAAGCTTGTCTCCTTTCTGGTGAAGAATTGGCTTGGTAGTTTGGTCTGCCCTGTTCCCATGATGCACTGGGCTAGGGACAGACTAATTTGCATATAGCCAGGTTTTGAGCTGGGATGGTGCGGTGAGCTAAATAACGGTGATGGATCAAGCCCTGATCTTTGGACTGGGTAAGAGTGGTCTGCTTAATTCAGACACTCTGTTCATCACCACCCCCTTTTCTGAATCGCCACTACAATAGGGCCCATTGTTATTCTATCTGTGATAATCGTCTGCAGTCTCAGAATGACAATGGCCCAGTCCACGGTCTTTGCGAGGTCCGGGAGGGGCTGCTGCAGGGAGCCTCAGTCTACAGTTTAAAAGATGAGTGCAAGAGGCCCAAGTGAAAACTTAGACTCACGGGGCCTCTCCCAGGGGAACAGCATACCTTCTTGAAATTCCCCAATTTGATTTTAGTATGATGTCTGTAAGGCGTCCGTAATTTGGGGACCCCAAATTACGGACGCCTTACAGACATCTTAATAAAATAAGTTGGTCCGTGAAATTTATGGACAGTTGGTCAACCGTGCCGCCTCTCGTGGTCTGGGGCGGGGCCCCTGCGCCATACTAAGATCATTGACACTAACAAAGCAGACTACGTCTGAAGTGGTTGATACTGAGGTTGCTTTGCATTTCAGATTGGCATATGGTGAAGGCCTAGACTGGACAACAGGAAAAGGTAACTCAGCAGTTGATGTAGGAGAACTGTTAAACGGTCTTTGAAGGCTGCCATTAAGACCCTCTCAGTGAAGCTACACACATCTAAACCGCAACTTGAATTTTTATTTGCACTCATTCAGTTTAGCCACTTGTTTCTCCCAGAAAAGATGTCAGTAGTAAGAAAAGGATAATCATTTAAAATGTTGTTTGTAGTATACGCCATGTTCCCAAAACAGAGATGCTTTCACGTCTTATTTCAGGATGAACAATGTTTTTGTTTCGTGTAGTTTTAGCCATCCTTCATTTTTGCAATGTGTGAGGAGAGTTAGTTAGAGCAAGTAAGGCATTCTTTGGTGCTGCAATGACTGTTGGTATTGGCCTACTGCAGCTTCTCACATGGCTGTCTTTCAGTTGTTGCAATGTACGGGTAAGCTTTTACTGAGAAATAACCCGAAGAGCTCATAATGTGCGTATGTACATTCAGTAAAATACAATTGTAATTTACATAAAGGAATGAAGCGAGCTCTTATGGGAAGGAGTCTCCTACCCTATGATCAGATTAACTGAAAAGGATTGTATAACAACAACTAAAATGTAATCTGCCATATATATGTTCTAAACTACCAACTGTGGCTACTAGTGATGTATGACTTGTAAGAATCAGCTACTTAGGAGAAGACATTATTAAGGACTTATTCACTCTCAAAAAATGAGCTACTGAATATTAAAGACGTGGTCACTCATGTGAAGGGATCAAAGATGTATTTCTGCACATGTGCAGCGTCCTCCCCCACCCAGGTACTCACTGATGACTACAACACACACAGAGTTTAGTATAGCATGTCTTTATTCTTCTACATGTAACCAAGAACTCAACATTCTAACCGCGCATTCACTTCACTATGCTTTAACAATTACTTCACAGTTCTACGGTGTTCATCAGGAGCCATAAAGGTTCAATCATTGCAAACTTACACAACGCTACATCTCTCCCTCTGTTAAATAAAAAAATGTGTTCACAATCATAGCTCTTCAATGAGTCCTCGTGGCGCTTTGATCATATGTCCCGACCGTGACTTGCATTGGTGATATAGGAACAACAGCAGTCAAGGGATCTTCACTTGTCTTTGCAGACCCAGTCTCTACATTGACCTCTGTGCCTGACGAGCGATGAGCCACAAGTCTTAAATGCGAGGAATCTCATGTAATGGACTTCCCAAGACGTTGAGCAGTCGACATGTGTCTTTTGTTCAGCATCAAAGGGAGCATCAGATTTTGGTTTTCTATGCCGACATACAAGCACTCAATTACCTCCAGTGAATGTAGATTGTCTTGCATGTTGATGTTTGTCTGCATAGGCCTTCATTTTCCTTTTACTATCCAAGTCTTTCATGCAAATTTCTTCCTCAGTATTTGATCTTCTGTTGGTCCAATGACCTAACTTGGTCGTCATGGCTCTCCCGAAAATCAATGTTGCAGGGCTTTCACCTGTTGTTGAGTGAGAGGTCGAACGGTAAGCTCGAAGAGCCAAATTTAAGACAGCTTTAAGGTTGAGTTTTTTATAGTACAGCACGCAGAACAGCTTCTTAAAAGTACTCATGAAATGTTTGACAAGACCTTTGGCCTGTGGCAACAGAGGTGTGCTGCTTCACATTAAAATGACGGAGAAAGACTCTGAATTCGAATGTTGATAGGTGTGCCGTTGTCAGACTTTAAGAGCACAAGAACACCCAATGTCATGAAGTTGCCGTCTAATCTCTCGATAACTCTTTCCTGAGTGATAGATGAGAGATCAATGGAAAACAGGAGTACTCATCAACGATCACCATCAGGTGATGTCCGCTGTCAAGAGGACCAAAGAATTCATAAGCAATTGCTTCCCATGCTTGTGTTGACAACTCTGACATGTTTGTGTTATGTTAAGGTGCTGCTGTTAAAGGAGGGACGACGTGGTTCTGTTGCTGCTTTCCGCCCACTTGGTTCTGTTGCTGCTTTTCGCCCACTGCTCGCGGCCCCCGCTTCGCGGGAGCCACTCTAGGCTACTATCAGCGAGGACTCCCTGACACCTAGATGAGCTGTGTAGAGACTTTTCACCCCTGCGAGACTGCGAGGACCAGCGGGCGCTGCACTTGTAGACTCGGCGCAGCTGGTCCTCTTCCCGCCCCCTTCCTGTTATATACTGACAACGTATGACGCGCACGCGGGACGCGTGCGGGGCAAAGCGCGGAGCTAAGCCCGGGCAAAGGGCGGGCCGTTTGAGGCCGTTAAAGGTCGGTAGAGACCGGACCGGGCCTCCTCCCTTTCAACTTTTTTCCTGGAATTCATTGTTACTCATCGTGCCCAAGTATGACTATGATGGAAACAAGGAGCAAAAGTACGCAGGCGGCTACTGGACCCAACAAAGGTACTTTGGACAATTATTTTGTTAAAGCGGGGTCACTATTGATCGACGAAATTACAATACTTGAAAGGCGCATTTCCCAAGAAATTGACTGGGTGAGAAGGTCTTTTATGGGCCCCCTTGCACAAGCGAAGACCCAAACTAACACACCAAATTGCACTGAGCTAACTGGCGCTACCAATGGGGCATCCAGGAACAGCGAGCATAATAGGGATTTAGACTTGTCCATCTCTAGCTCCCATACTAGTTTAAAGGAATTAAGTGATTTTGATGACTTGAGTCTGCTAAACCTCCCACTAGTTCAACTTCAGACAGCCCAAAATTCCAACCCCGAACACAACTTAGTCGTGGTAAATACAAATGACAGAGTTACACTGCAGGGGTTAAGGGAAGGAGCAGTACCCAAAGTGAAAAATAGGGCACAGAAAAGTGGCGGGAGAAAGACAAAAACATCAAAAAAAATCCCAACCCGAAGACAAATAGTCTTGGAGCAAGTATAATGGGGACTACGCCTACTGAGGGAGCCGAGGCAATCCTATCAGAGACTCAGACCGCTGTGTCCTTAGAACACACCACTACTAATCCCCATGACACCTCGGGTGAAGACATTACTTTGGCCGACATAGGAACACTTTTGAGAACCTTATTGTGCCCTTTAGAAGCACGGCTTATCAAAATGGAAGCAAGGCTAGTGAACATCGAGAAATCTATGGCCCTATTAGCCGATAATCCCAAAACTGATAGTAAAATAGAGGACAAGGGTGGTAGATTAGGGACAGTGACCAAGACTAATACTAAGAGTGGTGCCCCAGCCAACAGTAAGACGGGGAAAAGCACAGGTCCCTTAGTACATCAGGATAAATCAACTGCCCCCTCAAATAAGATCATGCAGCCTAGCACTAGCATAGCAACTCCCAACCACCCACAGGTCCCCCTTCCCAAAACCACTTCTATTCAGCCTAAGGCTAACATTCCTGCTTCTAGCTTACCCCAAAAATCAGCTACACTGATAGATGAGGCTCAAGTGAACATAAAAAAAGCCAAGAGTAGTGCACTTGCCGCCAGAGGCCAGCGAGTACACAGTAATCTTAGCGGGGGTGCCAGAGTTAAAAACAACGCTGATAGAATCCACCGCCTCTCTTAAGAACAAGGCGTTGGACTTGCTATCTAAGTATAGACCTCTACCGCAGGGTATAACTAGTGATGTCCTTATGGTAAGAAGGGTCCCATGGGTGGGCACTACTAGAACAACTATCAAAGGAGATTGTGTCCTGTCAGCTTCAGAGACCCCATGACCGTTTCGTATATTTGTGCCTGGCATTATGAGGATCAGGGAACCAACATTCAGTCCCTACGTCTATCTTTTTTCTACCCCCGACTGCCGTATACCTATGAGGAAGAGGGATAGGGGAGTCCCCCTGAGGCAGGTGGAAGAGGAGACTTTCACTATCCAAGGCACCACCAACAGGTGTATTATCCTCCAAACACCGAAGAAGAGGGTTGGGAAATTTGTCAAAGAGGGGGAGGCGGTTGGAGGAGAAGAGAGAGACTTGATTTTCGCCACCCCAGATCACAACATCATACATATCCCACCCTGACTAACAGGTATAGCTACTTGGATATGATAGATTGACAGTCCAGGCAGAATGTCACCGGGGATAGTTTGTATCTCAGGGAGGGTGCGGGGGCAGATTTGATTCTCTCTGGACACATATCTGCCCCAATGTTAGATCTGGGCCAGTCTGTCGAGAAAAGTCGAACTAAAAAAGACACCCACCCTATAAACACAGAGATAAGGATACCTAGGGATACTCGGTCCCCCAGCGGTGATCGGACTCCCGTGGTAACACTTGTGGCCAATTCAAGTAACAACGATATGTCGCCAAAAGTGGTCCCGACTTCAAAACCACCATTCTTGAAGCTAATTTCATGGAATGTGGCTGGCCTAGGCAACAAGCTAGATCTACAGGAATGGACCGCTTTTGTGGATACCGGGGATATATGTATGTTCCAGGAGACCTAGGCGAGGAAGTATATTCCCGACAGGGCTACCTGGCTTTTTCTATTCCCGCTAAGTGGGCGGGAAGGGGCCGTCCTTCTGGTGGACTCACAACATGGCTGGCGACCCATTTGGGCTGTCAGGCAGTACACCTCCCACTGGCATCTGAGGACATACTAGTGGTTTTGTTGGTATGGCCTAACTCAGCCAGACTTGCCGTGATAAATGTTTATTCAAGGCCAGTCAACATTACTCGCGAATCACCCACCATTGAGGAATTATCGGCTTACCTCAGTGAAATTCCGAGGGGTACACCATTTTTGGTTGGAGGGGACTTGAATTCACATTTTGAGCCCCTAGCAGGCCTCGTGGATAGTTTTTCCATGGAAGAGGATGGCAGGTGGGTGGTTCCCCCTGTAGTGGCACCTCCTCCCAGAGCTTGGACACCTCTAGCCTTACAGATTACTGCCCTGACCCTTAACCACGGAGTTAGAGCCTGCAATGGGCGTATCAAATCTGATATACCGAGCAGACACACCTACAATAGAGTGGGAAGGGAGTCCCGCTTGGATTACGTCTTTGTACAACTTTCCGAATGGTCGAATATCAATGACTTTAGGGTGGCAGAAAGAGCTGACAGCGACCACAATGCTCTTGAACTAGATTTTGTCCACCCTGGTATGGAGGTCAGTGATCAAAATATGGCGGTGACCAAACCTGAACTTCTCCTTGAAAACAACAGAAGGAGAATTAGGTGGGAAAAACTAGTTGCTAGTCGAGAGAAGCTCCCCAAGCTCTATGCTAGAATAATTCCAATTATGGAAAAAGTGGGCGTCCTAACTGATGAAATCTGTAATGAGGACACCCACAAATTAATATATCTGGCTCATGAGGATCTTATTAGGACCATGGCGGATGATCTCTTTACCAAAGCCCAATGTAAAAGGGGGGGCCACATTGCAAGTCCTTATGGTACAATGCCGCATGTCGCAAGGCAAAGGGAGAACTCCTCAAATGTATTAAGGAGGGCAAAGGCAGAGGGGAGATACAGGCTAGTAGACGGGCGTATAAGAAACTGGTCGCCCAGGCCAAGATTGAATGGGAGGAGGGCCAATGGGAGGAACTCTCTAGTTCCCTAGCTAGTAGGGATTATCACAAGTTTTGGCGAATTGTCAATGGGGGCTCTGGGAACTTACTCGCAGCAATTGAACCAAATATTGCAGCAGGGGTGTGGCAGGCGCACTTCCAGTCGCTCTACACTTCGGATGCTGGGGATACTTGTAATCCACTCCCAAGTACGCCCATCCACTGTAGGGGCGACTTGTTTACACTAAAGGAGGTGCGAGCAGCCATTGTGGGACTGGCATCTGGCAAGGCCCCCGGATTGGATGTTTTCCCAGGCGACCTGTTTAAACAGGAGCCTGACGTTTGGGCCCCCTATCTTGTCACAATTTCAATGCTGTCCTGTTGGGCATGGAGATTCCTAGTACTTGGCTGGGGGCAGAGGTGGTTCCTATATTTAAGAAGGGCTCGCCTCTGCTCCCTAGCCTAATAGAAATGTCCCAGAAGCTCTTTGGTAGGATTGTGCTGGATAGCCTTCAGGACTGGTTGGAAGAAACTGACACTCTTAGTCCTTACCAGGCAGGATTTAGAAAGTGGGTGTCCACAATAGATCAGATTTTCCGCTTAAACCTCATCTATTGGAGGACGGCGCTATTCGAGGGGGGCAGCTTGTACACGGTCTTTGATTTGGTGCCCAGAATGAAATTGTGGAGCGTGCTTGCGAGATGGGGGTTCCATCCGATATCCCCGAAATTCTACAGAGACTCCATCGGAACAACTTTGCACGTGTCAGGTGTGGAAGAAATGGCGAATTAACAGACAGATTCCCCGTTGACAGAGGGGTGAGACAGGGCTGTGTGCTCGCGCCGACCCTGTTCTGCTTCTTTGTCAACGGGGTAATCGCCCACCTGAATGGGATTGAACACACCGATGCCCCCAAATTGGATGGCAGCAGGGTGCCCGCAATTATGTTTGCGGACGACACCCTGCTGCTGTCCAAAACCCCAATGGGGATTCAGCGAATTCTTGACTCTTTCTTGGTATTCTGTACGGAGGGGGGCTTAGAGATCAATGTGCTAAAAACTAAATTTATGATCCTAAATCCCACCCAGAGGACACGTCCAAATCCTTTGCTTGGCTCATCACGATTGGAGAGGGTTTCCACATTTGAATATCTAGGTGTAACCTTAAATGAGAACATGACATGGGGGGCACATCAGACCAAGGCCAACTTGAAATCGCGGGAGGCATATCAAGGATGATGACTAAATCAACACATCGCCCACTGGGCCCAGTCATTCAGATCTACAAAGCCCAGGCCCGGGGTGCTGTAACCTATGGGGCAGAACTTTGGGGTCACACTTCAGCCCTAAATCTGTTGACAACCGAAAATAAATTCATCAGACAATTGGTTGCACTTCCATCAAGCACGCCGCTGCTCCCCCTGAGGCTAGAACTAGGACTTAGACCAATCATAGAGGAACTGGGTCTTAAACCTTTAACATTCTGGCGAAAGGTATGGAGTAGCGAGGAACTTAGCAAGTACAGGTCTGAACTTAAGGAGTTTCTAACCCAACCAAAAGCTATGCAGATTCCTTGGCTAAAATATATAAAGTCATCGTGTGAGAGTCTAGGGTTCCCAGAACTATGGACTGACCCAGCCAACGCTTCCGCCAGGATACCACGCAAAGTTCTGTCGAAGGCCTATTATGACCTAAAACTTACTATCGCGCTAGACAGCAAGCGTGAGGGTTCACTGACGTCTCTATTCATTCAAAGCAAAGACTCTTACTGCCTGGAGAAGGTTCTGGATGGGATGACCCCCGTGTTGACCAGGAAGTTATTTCTCCAGTGGAGATATGGAACATTGCCCCTTAGGTCTTTCACCAGCTCCTGGACAACGCCACCAACTACAAAGCAATGCCCGGCATGTGCTCTAGCCGTGGAAAGTGACTTACATGTGGTTCTATTTTGCAAGGCCTACCAAGTCATCAGAAAATACTGGCTTGTCCCCCTTATCCGAAACTTTGGTTGCAGACAGTTTTCCCCCATGTATGGAATTTAAAAAACTGGTGTTTCATCTCCAACTGTCTTTGCACTGGCGAAATACCTCACAGCCATGTGGTTTATCCACACCCGTATCTTGAAAGCGGAGATGGGCCCATAACAATTTAATTATATTTTACTTTATCTTATTTTATTTTATTCATCTTTCTCAAATTATTGCTGATGGACTATCTTTATATTGTTAGGCCTAAACATTTTTTAACCAATGTTTTAATGATTGTGTTTATTCGTATATCTTTGATGGTCTAATTGATCGAAATAAAGATTGAAACTTGAACTTGTTATGTTAAGTGGTTTTTGACAAGCAGGTGCACAGATGACAGGCCTTCAATTCTCTTTCAACTCATTCATCAAGATGAGAAACCTGAGCTTGGTCTTGGACAGCTTGTTTGGTGGCAACAATTCCACAATGTCTTCATGGACCACTTCAAGTATCTGTTGTCACAGACTCTTCGGAATAACAATTCAATGGACAGTTTATCTTCTTTAAACTTCTGGTATTCATTGCCACTGGCCGAGGGTGCTGGTACCAAGACGGATGTGTAGTAATGTCTTTCAGTTCTAACATGTCACTATCTTGACTCGAGGCAGTGACACTTTGTTACTCTCCTTGTTATGCCTCCCCTGGGAATGCATAACATTTTGACCCAGTCCAATGGGAAACACCAGTCTTGGTAAATTCTGGGACTGCACTAAAATCCATGGGTCAATGCGTGGGAACACCCATGCTCCACCCATGGAATGCTGGTACCGGGACAGAGTAACGCAAGGCAGTGACTTGAGCTGGCTTGCATTTCTCCAGATTGATCAAGCCACAAAGGGCCATGCAAGGAGGCCTTCCGTGGCTTGGTAGATATAATTTAGGCTTTGAGTCACCCTTGTGCTACCTTGCATGGCTCAAGGGTGACGCAAACCTTTTGATAAATATGCCCCTTACTTTGCATGTTTAAGTAATGCCCTTAATTATGTAGGCCATGTCCCTTCAGAGACCCTCCACCGTTTTCATCCCACTTAAAGCCCTCAGCGTAAAGTACGCACCGCATCCCAAATATGGATGACTTTAACTGTTATCAGGTGGGGCAGGAGCTTGTTTTCATTGCTTCCATGAAGGCCCACAGTGCTCTTACTACTCACTTAAGGGCGCAATTGCATAATTTGATCTTTTATCACACTAATATTCTATTTGCTATAAAGTATGACCGGCTGTAAGCTTTACGCATCTTTGATAAGCGGTGTTGATATCACAGAGCTCAAAGCAGAGGGTGAAGTACTGCGTCAACACAAGACACAGTCTGCCATTTCATTACTTTAAAAATACTCTTAAGCAACACACATATTGTTTGGATAATTACCAGCATCTATCGTTGGGATGGCTGTAGCAGAAAAGATCATGGTGGCTATGTGTTTACCCTGTATCATTGCTGACTGAAATTCCTATTGAAGATCATATGACTGTGCTTTTGATAACGAGTTTATTAATATTGATTGCTCATTGAGAATGCTTGAATGTGGAGTATTTTGTTGGACTTATTGAGACCACCCCAGCAGCTCTTAGTCCACAGGGGATTCAAGTCCCTGTGGGAGAAAGCATGCTTTCTGCTGCTTTCATCAGGTTTCTCTTGCTGTCTTTCCATTTCATGTGTGGTGGTATGGAGTTTCTTCTGTCTGTGGCGACTAACAAGTATTTCATCAGGGCAAAGAACAGGTGGGCTATTCCTATAAAAAAGGGACTTGTGCGTCTTAAAGAACATGGGCTGGGTTTGCCACATCTGAGGCCGGAATTTAAGTTCCACCAAATCTGCCCAACCGTAGTGACCTGTGAGAGGTACTAACTTGTTAGAAAAACTGTTTCTACCTACAGAGTCTACTCAATGCTGGTTCAGATGTGACCAGAGTAAGCTATAACCAGAGCCACTGGAATTATGTGACTTTTCCGGCTTCTGCATTTTCTGCATAATTATGAATTTGCCCCATTTGCCACATAATAGATAATTTGCTCCATAATCTGCAAATTTCAGCAAAAAAGTTTATTTAGCTCAAGCGATTCAAAGTTACCAAAACGCAGCAACACGTGTTGGCATGCAGTGGAAGGTCCTTCGCAAAGGTTGACTGCTAACCTTTCCGTTGCTTATTTCTGTATTTCGGTATCAGCGAGGTGAAACCTTTTCCCATAATAAAGTAACAAGTAAAATGCTAAAGTAATGAGGTTATACCAACATAAAATGTGCACATTACACCACATAATTTGCCTTTTCCTGCTGCATAATGTAGTAAACCCTGTTGCATAAATTGGTCCTCCCCTGCCACATGATTCCAACGGCCCTGACTACAACCCATTATGAGCATGAAAGCATCTTCAACCTTACCCTTCTTCCGGCTTAAACCAAATGGAGGCCTGAAAGAGTTTGCATATATGCCGCTGACTACTAACTTTCAAAGCCATGTTCCCACATGTGTTTTAGACCATATAGGGCTATTTTATCCAAGTGCCCCGGGGGCGCAATGGTTCTTTATGCCTGCTTTGCACCCCCAGGGCCCTTTGGTATTACTGAAGGGGCTGCAGACGCTTGTGCGTCCCCTTCTGTAATACCAATGGCGCTAGTGCACATAAAGCACCAGCAGTGGCTTCAGAGGAAATTCTCTCCTTTGCATATGGGTGTGCCCCATGCAAATTAGGGAATCCCTTTGACTCTGCGCCCTTGCCGTATTACATCAGATGGCATAGAGTTAAAGAAGCACTCAGGAGGTGCACTAACAGTGTGCCACCTTTTAGGTGGCGCACTACCAGTGTGCCCCGTGGTGGTAGCCCTCTGGAGGAGATAATGGGCGTCCAATGAACCCCCATACATCTCCTGCAAGGGGATCTCTAATCCCCTTTAAAAGTGCAGGCAGATTGTTGCCTGCAATGTCAAAACATGGAGCGGCTTTAAAGCAGCCGCTCCATTTTTCATAGGAAAACGCTGCCTGTGGGGCAGGCTAGGTTCGTTGTTGCCCTGGAGTGCTCTCTCCCTCAGATTCTTGCATTCTCTCTAAGGGCAGCAATAGCGAGTATTCGGAGAGAAGTATAGACAATGGCTGAGCACTGCTGTCTTGGGTTACATAGGTCAACTGACGTCCTTAGATTGAGGTCTTAACAGTGGGGCTGGTTGAAAACTCATGGTCAGAACTGCTATTGGGCCATTGGAGCAGCATGGGGAGCATAGTACACTTAGAAGCAATAAAGTGGGATAGCCAATGAATTCAATGGGAGAACCGAGCCAAAGCTACACCAGCTATCCTACTTAGCCCTTCGAGCCAAAACGCAAGGCATCAAAAGAATTGTCATGTAAGTAGCATTCATATGAAGACTGGCAATTGGCCAATTGTTTGCTTTTTTTCCTGTGGAGAGGAGTGGTGAAAACCTTAAAACACAGAATGTTCCTGTCACTGCCCCTTCTTATAGTTCAGATGACATAGAGGCACATGCTGGGTAGTTAGGTGGTTAGGTATCACATCAGAAAATAGTTATGATATTCTGCTGTACCTTGACCAGAACTGCAATGCCGCAGCAGCCAGCACATTTTCTAAAAACAGAAGAAAACAAGAAAGCAACATGAGGTATGAATGTGTTTTCTCTCCTTTAGTCAGGCCTCTGCGAGGACCTCTGAAGGTTTACAGGTTTAGTGCTAGCATGATGAAGGGGTGTTGACTCTTGGATCACCTACTTCCTCCTATCTGTTTGTTATGGGATTCTAGGTTTGGGACGTTTTTTTCCAATTGTTGCCCATGATCCATATTTAATATTCATCTTCTAACAGCTGACCGGCCGAAGATATTCAGTCCGTGTTGACTGGCCTGCTCACCACTGAGAGGCATGTGGATGCTGTTCTTGACACCCATTTGTCTCTACCATGCAGAATTTATGGAAACACATCCCAAAGCCAATTTTTGCATTTCCCAGTAACATTATGCCTGCTTTCAGCCTCTGTGGATGTACAGTTGCATCATTAGGGCCTTAGATCTTCAAAATACTTGTATACTATTCTTTCTTAGGGAGCCTTTTCTACACATTCGTCTGCCAAATATTTACTGCTTGGCAGGTACCTGGATGATTGCATGCAGAGTGCTTCTGTATGGTGCCAAATACTCATGAAAATTTGCCAAGTTCCGCTTGGCTTCCTAACCCCTTTGAAGGCTTCGCTGGGTGTCTGCATGACCTGTTCCCATTGCCCATGAATTGCACGTTTAGATAGTGTTGTGTAGGGGCCTTTTACTCCAAGCTACCAGTGGATGTCTGGAAATATTTACAAACAAACTGAGGATCATCATATGCGACACTAGGTCTTGTCAAACTAGGCACTAGAAAGATTTGTAATTGTGCCTGTTCCTGTCATTGGTGAAAAGAATTAACCTCACCTCTGTTATTTTTTTTGCCATTTTACCAGGCATGTCACTGTTTTCAACTGCAGTTTAGGCCAAAGATTTTAGTAAAAGCAAATTTAACCGACTTTTCCTCCGTATGGGATCACTTTGTCATTCACCTATTCTTTAAAACTTAGCAAATTTTATTTCACTATTGTTAAAATTAGTTAAACATAATTCCACGCAGCATTTTTCCCATCCAACAGTGTTTGACAAGGCTGCAAGATATAAATTATTCTGAACATTTTAAGACTTCTATATTTATAAAAAATATTTTATATTTCTTTTTATTTAAAAATCCCAAATAAAACATGCAACCCTAGGTCTGCAGGTAGCAAAGCAGCACCTGAGAATCAGGTACTCATTGGGGTTGAATGTACAAGCGTTTTTCAGTGAGAGTCAAGCCATGGGAAATAAGGCAAAATAAAGGGTACTTAGTCTGCTCTCTTTGCATTTGGGACACATATCGGGAGTTGTGTTTTATTGAACAGTCGCTTAAGTAAGTAAGTAGCATTTTATAAAGTGCACATATACTGTGGCATCTTAGCTCTCGGCGTTCCTGAAGTGAAAATACCTATATAAAAGGAGTGAATACAGAAGAGCCAGGCTTTTAACAATTTTCTGAAGGATGCTTTGTGGATTGGGATCTCAGGACAAGAGGAATAGAATTCCACAGTCTACAAGACAAAAAAGAAAAACATCTCCCTCCCCAACTCTCTTTTTTATTTTGGGAACTGCCACTAATTTTGTAGGGCCAGATCTTAAATTACGTTTAGGCACATGCCAGAAAATATTCGGTCCCTCCATTTCACAAGACCTTGTGAACAATACAGAGGGCCTTAAATTTCACCCGCTCAGTCACCAGCAACCAATGACGGTCACAAATGCCCTTGGAAATGGGATCAATTATGGGATAATCAGCAGCAAATGGGCAGCCACATTCTGAAGTGACTGAAACTTCAGCTGCAATCTTTTCTGGATGCCCTGATATAATGCATTGCAGTAGTCTCTCCTAGCCAGAATTAATGCAACAGTGACCAACTTCTGCATATCCACAGGAATGAAAGGAAACATCTTCCTCAACACACTGAGGAGATGAAAACAAGGGGATGTAACCTTACTTATGTGGTCTGACAAACAAAGCTGTTTATCAAACAACACCCAGAGATGTATCACTTTCTCAACGGACAAGGAAGGGTACCTAAACTGGAAGGCCACCAAGACGAGTTCCAGAAAGAGTTGTTAGAACCAAAGAGGATAACCTCAGTCTCGGAATTCAAATTAAGGCAATTGTTTTGCATCCAGGTGACAATATTAGACAGGTAATTTTTCAATTTACTAGCAACAGCCTCCATGTCCGAGAAGATGTACACCACAATTTGTGTGTCAATTGCGTATGACACTACGGCAAAACCATAAGAACTAATAATTTTTGCCAAAGAAGTAATGTAGATTTTAAAAGTGTAGGCAATAGTGAGGAGCCCTGAGGCACCCCACATGATAAAGTAAAGGGATCTGAAACAAAATCCCCAAAAGCCACTTGCCTGAGAGAAATTAACTAAGGACACCAAGGGCTGCATCTCTAATCCTGATGCCCTCTAACTCCTGCTTAACAGGGAATGATTCACTGAATCTAATGCCGCGGAGAAGTAGAGAAGAATAAGCGCAGCCTTGCCACCTGAGTCCACTTGCCTATGAATCGCCTTAGCGGCGACTAACAATGCAGACTCGGTGCAATGCGATGGCTTAGACCCATGTTGTGAAGGATCCAGAATGTCATGAGTATCGAGGAAGGTCATGAGGTCTGCATTAAGTGCCTTCTCCAGTATTATAGCTGGTAAGGGTAGTCTAGATATAGGCAGTGGTAGTGCCTCCGTCAGGGCATGTCCCACTAATATGTCAACCCCTTGACCCCAAAATAAATATACTTTATTAGTCAGCTTTAGTTCAGAGACAGCTGCTTGGGACAGTTGCAGGCAAATGAGTGAGATCAAGCACAAACAGACAAGCACGCCCCCGTGTGTTCCTGGGGGGAAAGTGAAACAATGTTACCATCACATGCAACTGCCCGTACAGAAGCCAGCACACCTAAGTGCGCGTGTCAAGTTGGACACCTGCCGGCGGTGTTCCTGCTAGATGCCTCTGCAATGTGCATGTGCCCTGAGGTAGCGTGGTGGTGGATGGACTGAAGAGGCTGTCTCTCTCTCTCCCTGGACGTTTCGTGTCCACACAACAGGTGTTGGTTGGTTGGTGATAAAATCCTCCTGAGTCCTTTGATATTGAAACCTGAATTTTCCACTTACTACAGGTAAATGCAGTTAAATATATAAACAAATGAATTAGCAGGTGTCCAGTGACTCACATGGAAGTTACGAGTTCCATTAAGTTGGGGAACAGAAACCTCTTTTTCTTTCTTTATTTGCTCATTTTCGTGTACTAACATTCTCAGCATGCACTGGGACTGGGTTTGTGCCACATTTGAACCAGGTTACAACCACATATTTATGTTGAGCCACTTAGGGGCATATTATTAAGGACGGCGTTAAAATTTATCTCCATTTTAGCGGCAGAAAACTGCAGCTAAACTGGCGATAATGGGCTTGATAATATGCCCTGGCTGAATTTCAATAGAAGCCCATGTTCACACCAGACCATGGACTTCTATTGGAATTCTCAAGGGCATATTATCAAGCCCATTATCGCTGCTTTAGCAGTAGTTTTCTGCTCCTAAACCGGCGATAATTTTTAACGCCGTTCTAGATAATATGCCCCTAATTTCCTGCCACATACGTTACACATGCTTGCGTTAGGGGAGATGCAACACAAAGGCGGCAAAAGCCACACATAAAGACGGCTGAGTTAAAAGTATGGTTATACAAGACTCTTAATGTGGCGTGAAAAAACTATGGAAACTATGTTAAACAAGCGCCTCTCGGTGCGGTGGCTACAATGGGCGGAGTGCCCCCGGGGCAGGCTGGGTCAAGGAGTGAAGCTGCGGCATGAGCAATGAGTACTTTTTAATCAATTGCCTCCAGTCCGGGTGCCGGTGCAACATTTGGAAAAAGCAAAAACAAGTTGAATTTAAAAAAACATGAGAAACGTAAATAGGACTGCATCCCCGACATGGATTACATAACGTTAAGGGGTTTTATAGTCATTGTTAAGAAATTGGCAAGTGTTTTGTCTATGCAGTGAAGGATAGTTCTATAGGGCCCAGTAGGGACCCGTTTCACAAACAGTTTATTTACTGGCAAGCCTGAATGCTAATAGGACCTGCACTCTTAAAGCTGTTGGTGTACTTAAATGGGTACACATATGCAGGGCCGGCGCTAGGCATGGGCAGTATGGGTAGCCGCCCTGGGCCTCGCGCTCAGGTGAGAGGCAGGGGGCCCCCCTGCTCCACCAGGGCCCCCTCCCCACACATTACAATACACATCAGAGATGTCTGGTGTCGACGACCACGTGGTGGCATTCCTGGGGGTGCAGGGGTGGGGGAGGGACAAACAGAGTGGGGAAGTCAAAGCGGCAGAACCAGCAATTAGGGCTCAGAGTGTCAGGGGCAAGGCAACACCTCTCTTAAGTACCAGCCATTCCCTGTCTGCATTTTGTTGCTAGGTGACAGAAGGCCCCTTTGTTTCCAGGACCAGCCGGACACAGGTAAGGAGCAGTGGGTGAGGGGAGGAGGGAGCAGCCAGAGAAACTGGTGCTGGAGCAGTGTTTTAAGAAAGGCCTTGTTACTGCTTCGAAGGCCCAGGGGAGGGGGCCCCTTTCCCTGGGCCTCGAAGCACTAGAGCAAGCTGCAAGGTCCATGTGTGGGGCCCCCTTTCCCTGGGCCTCTAAGCACTATAGAAATCTGCAAGGTCAGGGTGTGGGGGGCCCCTTCCCAGCGCCTTGTAGCCACTACTCCCTCTTTCTTTTCCTTTCCTTTATTTGTTCCCCTGTGAAATGAATCCAAAAAAGAAAAACTTTTTTGCTGGAAAGGGCATCTTTTTTGTGACATTTTTCACTTCCAAAGTGCAGCCTTGGGAAAGAGAGAAATACAAAATTCAAACTGTAAAAAGTAACTAAAGCAAGACAGAGTGGGTCGAAAAGGGGCCAGATTGATTTTATTCACACCCAAAACACATTAGTGCCACTACACAGAGTTAACCAGTGAAGCGCTACTTTTGTTTTCTTGTCTTTCTCTAAACAGCATTGTTTTCCCCGGGTGGGGAAGTGCACCATTTCTGGATATACTGCAATACCTCCGTGATGGGCGGACTGGAAAATAAAGTGCATACCGCTGCTCTGTATTCACAAATGTGGTCTTTTTAAACCATAATGCTTTTGTTTTGTAAGGATATATTCAATGGGCATTGAAGCAGGTCCGTTCCGGCCCTGTAGTCATGGCCTCAACTTTTCATGCAAAAGCACTCATACATTTCTGAATAAGTGCAAAAGCGTTAAGGTAACCATGTTGTTCCTGCTTACATTTCACATGCTTTAATTAATCTTACATTCCTTATGAGTGTTTGCTTTTTCCAGAATGTTGACACTTTTTTTTTTAGGCAGCATATTGCTCTTGTCTAGTGCGTAATTTGAAATGAGTCGCCTCTAGGTGTTTGTAGCGGGGCACAATTGGGTTGTAGTTGAAGGCAGTGCGAGTTTCTCTCAGTGGGGTAGTATGGTGTTCAATGGAGAGAGGATGTGGCACTATGGTCAGAGCTGCCGAATTTGGAACTGTGGAGCCAGGTTCAGCCTTCATGACCAGTCCACCAGACCAATCTCCCTGAGAGAGCACATTTCCATGCTAGACCTTGGAAGGACCCGCACAACCTTAGAAGTCCTGGTGTCTTAGCACCAGCAGGTGAACCCTAGCAGTGGCAAGTGTGGGTTAGCCTTGAAGGCCTGTCCACCACAATCCCTATTGAAGCCCACCGCAAGTTTTTGGGGCAGGCCTACGAAGCAGCACACCCTAGAGCAACAGTGACTCTGTCATTGAGGTCACAGGACCCTTGAGCAGGGAGGCTCTAGGGCGGGGCAAACGGTGAGATCGCATTGAGCGCTGACTTTGGGTCATGGTTGCGAATATATTATGTTTCTAAAAGCACTTGCTGCCTCCTTCCTGGCCTCCAGGAATTTTCGGCCACAATAAAAATGTCATGAAACTCCGGTGATCAATGTTCTTCCTAGAGAGATGGAGGTTTGTCAAGTGGAAGTTTTGACTCATGGAAAGGTAGCGCAGAGGGTTAATGTGCTCGGTGCAAAGAACATGTCCCATGCAGATCACTAAGTCCACATAATGTAAATAGGCCAGCGGATTACTGCTTTTGTCAGAGAGATCCTATTGGTACTTGCAGTTTATAAGTCAAAATCCTAACATAGAACAATGAGCTATTAACTGTCTTCTAAGAGCTTCATGCCAACTACAAGGTATAAATTACAGCGTTATGTTTTTTTCCCCAGTCTTTGATTAACATAATGTTGCGAAAAGGGTTCACTTGAACAGAAATCAATTCTGGTTATTAAAGAGAACTTCCAACCATGGTATTACGTTCTAAATTCAGAGTTTGTGTTTCTCCAGATCAATCACTATTAAACTATATTGCCTACTAGTACGATTGTCATGTGACTCCTAGTCCTTTATCTTATGTAAAATTACCTATTGTGATTTCCACACGTATTATTGATTATCTCTGTGTAATGTGTGATATAAAGTTCTCTGACACTCTAAACTGGTATCAGTGGTGCTGTTTATCAAATTAAATGCATCTCAGAGAGAGTGTAGTTATGGAGACTTGAGGGGCAATGTTAAAGGGTGGTAGTGAGGGAATCCGTGGAAGAGCAAGTCATTGGGGGCACCAACATTCTCGCACAGGGCTCCACCAGTGCTAAATCTGGCCACACCTACTTCCTACAGTTCTAATACCAAATCAAAAGCGTTGATTTGACAACCCCTTGAATCTGTAGCATACCTTCAAGTCAATGTATGATTTAGCAGTGGTCTCGGTTGATCTAAGACTGTTTTTGTTTATGTAAAATCTTTATTTGTTTGCAATGGTGTCTTGTAATTTTGTACTATATGTGTTGTGTTTTGCACTTAACATAATTCTGGTGAGTAAAGAGCACACACACAAAAAAGATTGTCCTACGTCTCTTAGCATGGGAGTGTGGGATTCTGGTGAGAGGACTTACGTTAAAACAAATTACGTAATGTCATCTTAAGGTAGCACAATAATGGCACAGAAAGATAAGGGATCCTTTTGAAATGTGCAATTATATCCATGGTGTGAGAGGTTTTCTCTTGTGAAATTTTATATTTTGAATGAACCCGCCCCTCATTACCTCAACAGGATCTCCCCCCTTTATGAGGCAGAACTGGAAATTGTATCATGCACTCATCTGGAAACAATCTGTTCACGAGGAGTAAATAATATACATCTTTGTGAGACCTGCACCTAGCTTTTCCATCTAATGAGACAAATGTAATACATTTAACAGTTTTAAAACATATGGACTTATTTCATTTGAATATTTATCTTTTTGTCCATGTTACTGATATCCACGTTAGGTCTCTTCAGGGATGTCAAATAAGATCAATAGTCCTGCGATGTCACTTTCGATGATGTCACTTCTTGTGATATTACCAAGGGTGGCTCCTTCACTAGGGCGGAGGAGCGACGCCCCACTACTTTCTCGCAAAAGCAGAAACACAAAATGCTAAAACGACCATTTTATGTTTCTGCTTCTAGCACTGCGAGAAAGCAGAAGTGTTTTGTTGGGGGCGGGCGGGGCTGTTTTAGGGCAGGAGAGGATTGCCTTGCCAACTGCTAAGGGCGCTGACTGTTCGGCCAAACCTGTCTTGCGCACTCTGGCCTTTCTCTATGTAGGCTGCAATGCAGCCTACATGGGGAAAATGGCCTCCCCATAGGCGCCTGGCTGGTCGGCGTCCTGATCAATCACAACGCTGCCTTTGCAGCATGATGATTGGCTTAGGGGAGGGGAGGGAGGCTGCCTGCTTCCTGTTCTCCACCCCCCCTTCCGAACTCCCGCGAGATCTTCCACCCGCGAGTCATGCCGGCTGCGACTGGAAGATACATGCAAATTAGAGGGGCCTCACATCTTCTCTTTCGCCCGGGCCCCAGGAGTTCTAGGACCGGCCCTGCACATATGCCTACAGGAGGCTTCACACACTCATTCCCTCCCTGGCATGCGCGTGCATCTGCACACGCACACACACACTTGTAAACGTACAAATACACAGCTGTCTGCCACAAAGTGGCTGACGATTGCCTATAAATCAGGCTTGTCTGCCTCTGAGGCTGATTGATTATTGACCAATTTACAGCTTTTGTGACCAATCCTGGTCATATTTACCACACTCTTTGGCTAGGTCTGACGTCACGGGCACAGTGTGGTTGAAAGGGAAGGGCCTAAGCGTGTGCGAGGTCCACTAGAGTGGCACTTGTCAGAAATGGTCCTCTGAGTGTGGTGCTTTAAAAAACTTTTACATTTATCTTATTTTTAGTCCTAAAGGTGTCGCACTCAATCTATATTTTCAACAACAGACCACTGTCTGTTGGAAAGCTCTGGCTGACTTTGGCAAATGCTATCCTTACCTGCGCGGGGAGGGGGCGGGGGTTGCTTACCTTTGGTTGTCTAATCATGAAGCATTTAATACCATGTGATAGGTGCGACAGCACATTGTATATTCTGCCTTTTGTTTACATTTTGGAAAGCATTGCTTTGGATTTTCTTTGTTACCACAACCATGAGTGCGTTAGCTGAATATTGAAGTGTGCCATTAACACTGCAAGCAAGAACCGATAACTTTGTGCTGTGATGGAGGTGTAGAGTAGTAGACAATGCAAGGGAGGCATCCAGCCACGTTTAAACCGACGTGTTTGAGTGTGTAGATGGCTTTCGATGTGCGAGGGAAATGCTTCAGGGTGCGTCTCTGTAAATATTCAGTCACTTTTAGCATTTCTAAACTTCAAAACGCGTGAACTACCGATAGCTGCTGCACAGTTTCATATATCCATGAAGTGGCCGTAAAGTTTCCTTGATTTCAAGCACTTCCATGCCAGTGCATCCATTTCCATGTACATCTTTTGCATTCTGTTTCTTGAGGTTTTACATGCAGGTTTATAGTGGGTATTTTCTGCAGTGATCGCTTCTTGCTTGTCCTTGAGGTGGGTGACTGCCTGACTACAGTACCCCAACCATGAATCAACAGAGCAGCACTCGGCTGTGCTGGGTGTGCACACCGCTTCATTAGCATGCAAACATAAAAGCTTGGAAGGGCACTGATAAATTCTCGTTTTCCGGAGGTGTTTTTTTTCTTGCCAATAATTATTTTCTTTTTCTATATAGACATATGAAATCACATTGAACTTTCCAGTTTGAATTGCATAATCTGTAATCACTCTTTTGTTTTTACTTTCCATATTTAGTTTTTCAATTCATTTCCTTTCTTTTTATTTGGTCTCCAATTCCATCACACTTAAAACAGACCCAGCCAATGTGTTTCATCCCTTATAAGGACTTCATCAGGGCCTCAACAATAAAAAAAAAAAAAAAAAACATGTAATCAATAGTTTTCATTTATTAAAATCAGCAACTCTGGTTCTTATTTTTACATTACATTTTCAAAATGTTGCGATATACAGACTATTATAGAGAATATATGCGGCAGGTGTGGGTTGGCGCGGTCTCTCGTTAGGAGATAGTGCTGCGGCTGGTCCCCAGGTTGCAGAAGGGTTCATGCTAGGTCCTTTTACAGCTTGTGGGCAGGCACTGACTAGGATATGCGGGCCCGCGCTTTGTGTGATTTCTTGACTGGGCCCGTTGATATTCCCACATGATCCTAGACACAGCTTTGCTCTGAGAGCTGCATTCACTACTGATGGCTTGTGCCGCCCCATGGAGCCACATTTGGGGGGTCCGGCAGGTCTGATACCCCTGCATTCGCCATGAGAAACTCCTCCATCTCACCTGGGAGAGTAGGGCCTCACCATGATGAAGCACAAAGTACCCAATACCGCAGCCAAGAAGAGCACTCTGGCAAATTCACCGGTGTAGGTGCTGCGTCGGTGGACATGGAATGAGCACGCAGGATCTGGTCTGGATAAGCGGCACTGTTGGCAGCCAATACACAATTAAGGGACATGCTGGACGCAAAAGTAGGCGCAGTTGGATCCAATGTCATTCTTCTATGCCAGGATCTCCGAAAAGCAGTAGACCAGAGTGTCAACCGCAGAGGATTCAACAGCTTCTCTCCAATTGAAAGTTGACACAATTGCAATGGTAACCAACAAAAACTAGCAACACATGGAGGGCCGGGCTCGCTGAAACAGTCTAAGGTTTGTGGGATTTCCTGAAGTGTGCGAGGGTGCCTCCATGGACAAGTTCCTGGCTCAGTGGCCCCCAATAGATAGTGCCTGTGGAGTCCCGTGTTTTGTAATAGAAAGGGTCCCACAGGGCATTAGAAGCCTCCCCAGGGTGCCATGCCACAACCGGTTATCACCAAAATCCTCAACGTCGTTGACAGAGATGCAATCCTCAGATATTACAGGAGCCAAGACAAGGTACTTTTTAAATCTGATTACATCATAATCTTCTCCGATTATATGAGAATGGTCAATCAACAACCCAATCATTTACAGCTGCAAAGTGACATCTCCAAGTCCTCAAAATGCAATACATGCTGCTCTATACCGCTCGCCTCTAGGTGGTCTTCAATTCCTAAACCTCCTTTTTAGACACACTGGAAGTAGTATTCACTTAGACAGAAGAGACGGTGGCTGTGAAGCCCCACACTCCACCTCACATGGACTCCAAATAATCTCTGAGTGATAGACGCACCCACCCTGCCAAGTCAGCGCTGAAGCATTGGAACCGGTCCTGCTCATCCTGGAGAAATACACAACGCGATGATGAACACTAACCTGTGTCCGCCGATATCATATGCCAGGCCCATATGCCATCATGCGGCTAATGGGCTGATTCTAAATTATGTGCCTGAAAAGCTGTAGTATAATGCATGTGTGGGAAGTGGGCACAATAGATTGGACTACACTCCACGAGGCAAGTTTCTTTAGTATAAATTCATGATTGGATACAGGGACATGGGGATCAATTGGCGAGGTCTTCTTTCCGGCTTCCATTAGGGTCGATGGCAGGCCTCTTCCACGAAAGATACTTCTGCATCGCTGAAGTATAGGGGAAGCAGGAAGCGAGGGAGGGGAAGTTTGCTTAAATGTTTTATCAGTTGTTGTGCTGCAGAGACCACTTAACCATAGATGGGGCTGTCATAGCCCCTACCCATTTATAACTAAAAGGCCAATGACAGACTGCGTTGATTCCACTGGGCAGCTTCGTGCCCTCACTTGGTACATCCAGAGAGTCCTAGACAAGATAAAGAGGGGTGCTGTGCTCAAACAAGCCAAATGCTTGCTAGCAGATATCCTTCTACTACAAGAGAGGTCTGGGGTCTATAGTCTGGTGCCTGGCCCGACTCATCTATACACAAAAATGTAATTCTGCCTTCACGGGGCACAGGTATTCTTATACATTGGACAATGCCCCTCAAGGCCATTAAAGTGTGGGTGGATGATCATGGCAAATATGTGTTTGTGGCAGTGACACTTCATGGGGAGCCTTTCACACTTGGTAGTGTCTATGCCCCGCCATCAATGGGGCAGACCTTTGTGGACCGTATTGTCGGTTTATGGGAAGAACTGCTTGGTGGTCTATGGGTTGTCAGTGGGGAATGGAATGATGTCATGCAGCCAGAGATAGACCGCTGGCGCACCAGAGGCGAGACACGGGGGCACATGGGTCCAAGTTGAGGTAATTGGTTTCTGCATTGGAATAAGCGGACGCCTGGAGGGCATATCACCCCGCAGACAATGGACACATGTATGGCCTAACATCCATGGGTTGTTCTCCAGGTTGGATTACATACTAGTACCAGCAGATTTTGTACACAGGGCGTCTGGGGTGGACATCTTACCCAGGGGACACCGCAACCATTTCCCGAAGGCCCTTCAGCTCCATGTGGCCCCAAAATGCTCTCCCTTTCGATGGCTACTGTTGCCTTGGCACTTGAGAATCCAGACATATAAGACGCTTCTTTATCAGTCTATACCAGAATATTTCTCGTTCACCATTAGGGCGGTGTCCTCCAAGGCAACGCTATGGGTGCCACTAAAGCAGACGCTCAGAGGGGTAGATATCAGCTTTTACACAAGTGAGCACCAGCGTAGGTCCCATGCCTTAATAGAACTAGAGTGGCAAATGCATACATTGGAGGAACGCAGCCGTGAGTGGGGTGGTGAGGCTTCGTGGCGACAATTGGGTCACACCCAGCAGCGGTATCAGCAACTGTTGATGGATGAAGCCATACAGGCTCGTCAGGCTTTACAGAGCCGAATATACCAATGGGGTGACAAATTCAGCAAAATGCTGCACAGTCTGTGCCAGGCCGCCTGGGTTGCCTCCTCAGTGCCAGTGCTCAAAGACATGTTGGAGGGCTATTATTGGGCCCCAGAGATGTAGCTCGAAACTTCGCAGAGTATTATAGCAAGATATATGCAAAAAGGGAGACAACAACGGCAAACCATATCCTAGGCTTCATCGAGGAACTACCTCTTAAATCTCTGACAGATCTTTCCCAGACACAGTTGGATGATCCGATTACAGAGGAGGAGCTATCGATGGCCGTTGCAGAGCTGCAGCTGGAAAGTGCCCCGTGCCCAGTGGTTTCCTTAAACTGTTTAAGCAGCATCTGGGGACGCATCTGCTGGGGGTCATCAACTCTATGCTGGAGGAGACACAGCTTGCACAGGATTGGAGACATGCTGAAATTGTTGCATTTCCCAAGTAGAGCTATCCGCCTGAAGTTCACTCTTGCTGCCGTCCGATTTCTCTTCTCAATAAAGAGGTTCAATTGCTCGCCAAAACATTAGCTAAAAGATTAATGAAATATATGCCGGAGCTATAACATCCTGACCAGGCTGGCTTTATACCACACTAGGCTACTCATCATAATATCAGACGTGCATATAATACGTTGGCATCGGCAGACCATTTGAAGCGGCCGGCAGGATTAATACTGGCCGATATAGATAAAGCATTTGACTCTTCTTCGGCGTCTTAATCTAGGGCTGCGGTTCTTTGCATACATTAGAATACTGTACCCTGATCTGACAGCATTGGTTCGGTTGGCCGACAAGGTTTCTGCCCCATTCTCGATTGGCCAAGGTACCAGGCAGGTGTGTCCGTTGTCTCCCCTGCTGTTCGCTCTGGCAATGGAACACTTGGCCACCAGGGTGAGGGTAGATGCTCAAGTGACAGGTTTTGAATGGTCTGCGGGGCTATCAGACAGGGTCGCCACATATGCCAATGATGTGCTTTTCTTTATTACAGACCCTGCGATGTCGGGACATCGGATTCTACAAAGTATGCAAATCTTTGGCGAGACATCTGGGCTATATATGAATTTTGGAAAATCTGTAATATTCCCTATAGGTGGGCTCGTGGGACATGGACAGGGCATTGGGGCTGTCACTAGTGATTAGGGAATTTAAGTACCTTGTGGTGTTTGTATCCCCAGACCCAGAGGTTTCCTGGACCCAGAACATGGCCCCTCTGCTCCTGCGAGTTAGAGAGGAGGTGAAAGCCTGGTCCCCACTGCCACTGTCTCTGGTTAGAAGCTCAGCTATTTTCAAAATAGTCTTGCTGCTCCACCTACTTGATCAATCCCAAAACTATCCATGCACTATTCCTCTATCGTGATTCTAACAGGCTAAAGCAGTCCTAGGTCATATCTTATGGGGCAAAGGAGGGTTGGCGCATCCCGCATAGCCCTCAGAACATGCTTTCAGTCCACGTATTGCGGGGGCATTGCCCCTGATGATGCCCAGTCTTAGCACCTACAGGCACCTACAGGCTATTAATGGCTAGTAGTATATGGCACACGATGACCCAGCATACACCACTGAGAGATGGGTGATGGGTGATACTTCGGTCCTAGATTTTTTATACAGTGGGAAGAAGCTCGGCCCTCTTCCTCAGCGGCTAGGGTGGTATTACAAGTATGGAGAAGATCACTTCGTGAAGTGGGGTGGTGGGGACAATTGACCCGGGAGACGCTGCTCTGGCAGGGTATTTCCTTTGATAAGTTACCCAGCTGCAAGGCTATTGCAGGTGGCATACCATAGGCATCTCTGCACTAGGTGATATAATGCACAGCACAGTGTTTAAATCCTTTCAAGAGATGCAAACAACCTACCAGCTGCACTGTGGCCAGTTTTACAAATACTTGCAACTGCGCCACGCTTTATCCCCTTATTTACGAGACCTCCAAGTTCTGCTGGAATTCATCCCACTAGAAGACAAATTGCTGATGGGAGATCTCGATACCAACAAGCTCTCCAAGATTTATCAATACCTCATCACACATAGTTCCACTATGTTACCCACCCTTTGTGTGACATGGGGCGAAGACATTGACAACATTGATGAGGTTGACTGGATGGAGGTCCTCGAAGCTCCAGTGGGGCAGCTATATCCTCCCTGTTTCGGGTGATCCAATCAAAACATTTGGATAGGGCATATTACACAAGAAGCTGCCTAAGGTCTCATTGGATCTTCAATGTGTCTTCGTTGCTAGGCGAGGGAGGTAACTTTCTCCCATACAGTGTGGAGCTGTACAGTACTAGCACGTTTCTGGTGGGGGATGACATCCTGCTTAAGTAGGTGCTTGCCTGGGCTGTCCCCGGAGATTCAAAATTGCTTCTGCTTCATAGTAGAAAGGGGAGCGGAGAGAACAGCTATAAGCAACATTTACTGTTCTTGGGGTTTACACTGGCAAAAAGAGACATTGCTAGGCACTGAAAGCAACTATACCACCATCGATAGGGGCATGGAAGAGAGGACTAGATCACTGCAAGGGGCCGTAAGTGGTGGTACTTCAATCCAGGGTCTTTCCACAAAAACATCAAAAGATACGGCAGAGATGGGCAGACAATTATGTCATCATATTGAAGCCTGTCCTCACTGTGGGATGCAGAAATGCAACAATACAGCTCTGACACAAGCGAACAGGGATATGCCTACAACCCAATAAAAATGTGTTGTGAAAAAAAGGATACAACACCTACATCTGTTTTTAGGTCTTGCCTGAGACGGGGCATCCTCTACTGCTTGCAAGACAATTTGTTTGTTTACAGTGGGCTTAGAGCTCGCCGGTTGCTTTCCATTGGTTTACTTCATTGCTTTCTTCTGGTTTGTTAACCCATAGACGCTTCATGTCCTCTTCTTATGTTTGACTTTTCCCCTTGAGCATGGCCAAAGTACTTGTTATTTAAGGTTGAAACAATCATGCACTTCACAGTTTTTCAGTATGCGCGCAGCTTTGCAAAGCAAAATCATGCCCGTTCTGCAATCAAGATTTGTGCAGGAGAAGGCACGCCACATGCTGCCACTACAATAGGGCCCATTGTTATTCTATCTGTGATAATCTTCTGCAGTCTCAGAATGACAATGGGCCAGTCCACAGTCTTTGCGAGGTCCGGGAGGGGCTGCTGCAGGGAGCCTCAGTCTACAGTTTAAAAGATGAGTGCAAGAGGCCAGAGTGAAAACTTGGACTCATCGGTCCTCTCGCAGGGGAACATCATACCTTCTTGAAATTCCCCAATTTGATTTTAGTATGATGTCCATAAGGCGTCCGTAATTTGGGGACCCTAAATTACGGACGCCTTACAGACATCTTAATAAAATAAGTTGGTCCGTGAAATTTACGGACAGGTGGTCAACCGTGCCGCCTCTCGTGGTCTGGGGCGGGGCCCCTGGCGCAATGCTAAGACCATTGGCGCTAATAAAGCAGACGACGTCTGAAGTGATTGAGAGGTTGCTTTGCATTTCAGATTGGCATATGGTGACGGCCTAGACTGGACAACAGGAAAAGGTAACTCAGCAGTTGGTGTGGGAGAACTGCTAAAACGGTCTTTGAAGGCTGCCATTAAGACCCTCTCAGTGAAGCTACACACATCTAAACCGCAACTTGAATTTTTATTTGCACACATTCAGTTTAGGCAATTGTTTCTCCCAAAAAAGATGTCAGTAGTAAAAAAATGATAATCATTTAATATGTTGTTTGTAGTATACGCTATGTTTCCAAAACAGTGACGCATTCAAGTCTTATTTCGGGATGAACAATGTTTTTGTTTCGTGTAGTTTTAGCCATCCTTCATTTTGGCAATGTGTGAGGTGAGTTAGTGAGAGCAAGTAAGGCCTTCTTTGGTGCCGCTATGACTGTTGGTATTGTCCTACTGCTGGCTCTCACATGGCTGTCTTTCAGTTGTTGCAATGTACGGGTAAGCTTTTACTGAGAAATAACCCGAAGAGCTCATAATGTGCGTATGTACATTCAGTAAAATACAATTGTAATTCACATAAAGGAATGAAGCGAGCTCTTATGGGATGGAGTCTCCTACTCTATGATCAGATTACCTGAAAAGGATGGTATAACAACAACTAAAATGTAATCTGCCATATATATGTTCTAAACTACCAACTGTGGCTACTATTGATGTATGACTTGTAATAATCAGCTACTTAGGAGAAGACATTATTAAGGACTTACTCACTCTCCTAAGAATGAGCTACTGAATATTGAAGACGTGGTCACTCATGTGAAGGGATCAAAGATGTATTTCTGCACATGTGCAGCGTCCTCCCCCCCCCCCCAGGTACTCACTGATGACTACAACACACACAGAGTTTAGTATAGCATGTCTTTATTCTTCTGCATGTAACCAGGAACGCAACATTCTAACCGTGCATTCACTTCACTATGCTTTAACAATTACTTCACAGTTCAACGGTGTTCATCAGGAGCCACAAAGGTTCCATCATTGCAAACTTACACAACGCTACATCTCTCCCTCTGTTAAATAAAAAAATGTATAGACAATCTTCAATGAGTCCTCGGGGCGCTTTGATCATATATCCCCACCGTGACTTGCATTGGTGATATAGGAACAACAGCAGTCAAGGGATCTTCACTTGTCTTTGCGGACCCAGTCTCTACATTGACCTCAGTGCCTGACGAGCGATGAGCCACAAGTCTTAAATGCGAGGAATCTCATGTAATGGACTTCCCAAGGCGTTGAGCAGTCGACATGTGTCTTTTGCTCATCATCAAAGGGAGCGGCAGATTTTGGTTTTCTATGCTGACAAACAAGCACTCAATGTAGATTCTCTTGCATGTCGTTGTTTGTCTGCTTAGGCCTTCATTTTCCTTTTACTATCCAAGTCTTTCATGCAAATTTCTTCATCAGTATTTGATCTCCTGTTGGTCCAATGACCTAATTTGGATGTCATGGCTTTCCCAAAAATCAAAGTTGCAGGGCTTTCACCTGTTGTTGAGTGAGAGGTCGAACGGTTTGCTCGAAGAGCCGAATTTAAGACAGCTTTAAGTTTGAGTTTTTATAGTACAGCACGCAGAACAGCTTCTTAAAAGTACTCATGAAATGTTTGACAAGGCCTTTGGCCTGTAGCAAAAGAGGTGTGCACTTCTGCTGCTTCACATTAAAGTGACTGAGAAAGACTCTGAATTCGAATGTTGATAGGTGTGCCGTTGTCAGACTTTAAGAGCACAAGAACACCCCATGTCATGAAGTTGCCGTCTAATCTTTTGATAACTCTTTCCTGAGTGATAGATGAGAGATCAATGGAAAACAGGAGTACTCATCAACGATCACCATCAGGTGATGTCCGCTGTCAAGAGGACCAAAGAAGTCATAAGCACTTGCTTCCCATGCTTGTGTTGGCAACTCTGACATGTTTGTGTTATGTTGAGTGTTTTTTGACAAGCAGGTGCACAGATGGCAGGTCGTCAATTCTCTTTCAACTCATTCATCAAGATGGGAAACCTGAACTAGGTCTTGGACAGCTTGTTTGGTGGCAACAATTCCACAATGTCTTCATAGACCACTTCAATTATCTGTTGTCACAGACTCTTCGGAATAACAATTCTCGAATCTCCTAGAATAATGCCTTCTTGTGTAATGGACAGTTTATCTTTGACATCTTCTGGTATTCATTGCCACTGGTCGAGGGTGCTGGCACCAAGACTGATGTGTAGTAATGTATTTCAGTTCTAACATGTCACTATCTTGACTCAAGGCAGTGACACTTTGTTATTCTCCTTGTTATGCCTCCACTGGGAAGGCGTAACATTTTGACCCAGTCCAATGGGAAACACCAGTCTTGGCAAATCTGGGACTGCACCAAAATCCATGGGTGAATGCGTGGGAATATCTATGCTCCACCCGTGGAACGCCTCCCTGGGTCAAAGTAATGCAAGGCAGCGACTTGTGCTGCCTGGCATTACTCTAGATTGATCAAGCCACAAAGGGTGGTAAATATCATTTTAGGCTTTGAGTCACCCTTGTGCTACCTTGCATGGCGCAACGGCGACGTAAACCTTTTGATAAATATGCCCCTTACTTTGCATGTTTAAGTCACGCCATTAATTATGTAGGCCATGCCCCTTCGGAGCCCCTCCACTGTTTTCATCCCACTTAAAGCCCTCCGCGTAAAGTACACACCGCATCCCAAATATGGATGTCTTTAACTTTTATCAGGTGGGTCAGGAGCTTGTTTTCATTGCCTCCATTAAGGCCCACAGTGCTCTTACTACTCACTTAAGTGCGCAATTACATAATTTGACCTTTTATCACACTAATATTGTATTTGCTATAAAGTATGACAGGCTGTAAGCTTTACGCATCTTTGATGAGAGGTGTTGATATCGCAGAGCTCAAAGCAGAGGGTGAAGTACTGCGTCAATGTAGTAAACCGCAGCAGTCTTAGAGGGTTTAACTGTAGGTTTATTGTACAAGCTGACAACCCAAGCGGGGAACAGGACCATCTGTATTCAGGTTGAGGCAAAGATCACCAACTGTCCCCAGTGGAATACTCAGCGCAGCTGAACCTCGTAGAACACTGGCAACCTAGGACTCTAAGGCAGAAAGAACAACAAGCATAGATAAATGCAACCTAAGATACTACATATGCCTTTCCTTAAGAAAGAAATCTAAACACAAAAAGGTAAGCAAGTGGAAGGAAAGAAAGGAAGGAGTGCTGAAGAAAGGAAGAGAAGGAGAGAAGAAAGCAAAAGGCGGAGACAAAGAAGGAAAGGGGAAGAAGAGAAAAGAAGAGAGGAGAACAGAAAAGAAGCAACAGCGAGCTAACATTATACCTATGTGAGCAAGGAAGAACTTAAACTCTATACCTATGAGGAACAGACTTAGTGCGAGAACTGCGCCTCAGGACCGTTTGTCCTGTACAATCTTTCTGATGACTGACAGCAGAGGAATTAGTGACAGCAGTGGAACAACCAGGTTGAACTGGCAAGGAACTTGTGACAGCAGAGGAACAACCAGGTTGACCCGGCAAAGAACATTTCGCCAACCGGCTCTTGTTCCACCAATTTCCATTAGCCAGTTTAACTGAGTTCCCTCTAACCTCACGCACTTGAACAGGAGAAGTGAATTTAGAATACCCCTTTTTCACATGAACAGGTTTTTTAATGGAGACGAAATCACCGGGGACCAGATCAATCACCTTAACATTCTTCCTCTTATCGAAATACGCTTTCTGTTTAGCCTGAACAGACTCCACATTAGATCTCACAACTTCATCATTCTAACACCCACCTTTCACCCAACTGGACATCCAACCCGGACAGGACAAAGTGGAAGCTTTCCGGCCACGTAACAACTCAAATGGAGAGACTCCAGTGGTGGAATGAGGTGTGGTCCTGTAAAACCACAACATGCTCCTCACAGAGCTACTGACAACACAGCTATTCTTCAGAGCCCACTGAATGCACTCTCCTAAGACTTTGTTCATGCGTTCCACGAGACCATTCGTTTCCGGATGATATAAGGAACTCTTCAGGTGTTTGATACTACATCTGTTCAAGTAATTCTCAACCTCCCATGAGACAAACTGAGTGCCGTTATCCGTGACCAAAAACTCCGGGAACCCTTCCTTCAAAACGACATCACAAAGGAAGTCAACAACAGTCCTGGCAGTGACCTCTCTGACAAACTTGACCTCAGGCCATTTAGAATAATAGTCTATAAGGACCAGAGCAAACCTAGAGGAAAAATCAAGCGCATAGAAGGGACCAACAATGTCCAGACCGAGTTTCACCCAAGGTGCAGAGGGCAACTCAATGGGGGACAAGGGCTGAGTACGTAATTTCACAACTTTATCACAGCTAGAGCAGATTACACACCGCTTAACAAACTCATCGATCTCTCTATCCATGTATGGCCACCAGAAGGAAAGACGAACTCTTCTCTTGGTCAAGGTCGCACCCAAGTGCCCTTCATGTGCACACTTAATCAACCTATCCCTCAGGACCAGTGGAGGAACCAACTTGTCATCTCTTAAAATCAAACCACTCTCAATCGTAAGCTCATCTGCAACTTGTAAAAACGTTTTGAGATCAAAGGCGAGATTCCTTTCTTTAGGCCAACCATTCTTGATGAAGGTAACAACCTTCTGTAAGGTCGCATCTAAAAGTAGGGCTTGTCTCCACTCATCCTCAGTCACCGCACACAGCTGGGGAAGATCAATAGAAGCAACCAAGTATTGGTCTTTATCATCCTCATCTGCATCAAAATCCTTATCAATCATGTCAGAGGAACGGGAAAGAAAATCAGCACACCCATTCTTGTTCCCAGGAATATACTCCACCAAGAAATCAAACTGAAGTAACTTGGAGGACAAACGTGCAATTCTAGGTGTGAATCCTCTTACATTCTTCCCACTCAGGATAAACACAAGGGGTTTGTGGTCAGTTCTGATGCAAAATTTCTTACCCCAAAGAAAATTCCTGAACTTCATTACAGCCCACCAGCAAGCTAGTAATTCCTTTTCAATGACGGAATATTTGGTTTCGGCACTGGACAAAACCCTAGATGCAAAACCCAACGTATTGAGATCACCATCCTTTTTCTGTGACAGGACAGCACCTAACCCCACATTGCTGGCATCAACAGTCACTGTGCACATTAAAGAGGGGTCAAAATGCTTTAAAACGTTAGGAGAAGTTAGTTGTTGTTTCACCCACACAAAAATCTCTTCACACTCATTGTTCCACACAAAAGGAACACCTCTCATTAACATTCGTGTCAATGGTCTTAGTTTGGTTGCAAAGTCCTTTATAAACTTTGAGTAAAACTCACATAATCCTAGGAAGGACTTCAAATCACTCTTATCGGAGGGAGCCTTGGCCTTAGTGATAGACTCTACCAGGCTAGACTTTGGGAAAATTCCCTTTTGGTTTATCATATGCCCCAAATAATCCACTTCAGCGGTAGAAAAGACACATTTGTCTCGTCGTAATACTACCCCAACCTCTTGAAACCTAGACAAAACTTCTTTAAGGATAGTATCATGAGAGTTCTTGTCAGGAGCATGTATAAGTACATCATCTTGAAAAATTGACAAACCGTCAATACCCTTCAGCATCTCAGTCATGACTCTTTGGAATACGGACGCCGCTGAGGCAAGCCCGAACGGCATCTGTACATACTGAAAGGTTCCAAAGGGTGACTCAAAGGCAGTGAGAGGCCTGGACTCAGGTGTGAGTTCGATTTGATGATATGCGGATGCTAAATCCAACTTAGAGAAGAACTTGGCATCTTTCAAACTGGCCAATAACTCGTTAATGTTGGGAAGGGGAAATGAATCAACCCAAATCTCCTTATTAAGGCAGCGTAAATCAACACAAACCCTTAATTCGCCATTTTGTTTTCTGGCAACAACCAAAGGAGACAACCACAGTGAGGACTCTACTGGTTCAATGATCCCCTTATCACGTAATGCCTCTAACTCTTTTTCCAGGTCTTGCCTAACGCTGAAAGGTACATTTCTAAGCTTATGTTTTACAGGACAGGCACCATCCTTCAGAATTATCTTATGCTGAAAAGATTTTATTTTTCCTAACTCTCCTGAAAAGACATGAGGAAATTCATTGATTAGTGCCTCCAATTCAGGACTGTCCCTCACAGCAACTACTTGATTCTTTGTCCCCGGCCTAAGTTGCATGCCAAATAGGCCTTGGTGAAACCAGCCTAGGATATTTAGCCCCTTTTCAGCCACGTATATTTTCCCAAAAATCCTCCTTCCCTTAAATTCTAAAATTTCTTCAAAATATCCTGCTACTGTAATCTCACGTTCTTCGTATGAGACTGCTCTTCGATCAGGAGGAAGGAGCACCTTGTTAGGCCAAGTTGTGCGAAAAAGATCCAGAGTGATCATTGAAATGCGTGCACCAGAATCAACTAACAGGTTAAGAATACGGTCACCAACTAGTATATTAACGTATGGGTCCACACATAGTTCGGGATCACCTGTAATGACCCCATCATCTCTTACAACCACAACCATGTTACACAAATCCTTAGTTACATACTCTTCTTCCGTTTGTAAGGTATCAGAATCAACCACACATTTCACAGGATTAGGCTTTGGAAATGTTTTGTTCTTTCCCATCTGACACACTTTGGCAAAGTGTCCTACCCTATTGCAATTTCTACACGTAACAAATTTTGCAGGACACCTCCCATTCAGACCATGCGGTCGGTTACCACAACGAAAACAAATGTTTGTTCTAGTAAAAAAAAAGAATTCTGCTTGTCGGAAGACTGCTGTCCTTCAGGAAACTTATTGAACGGCGGTTTTGTGTCTTTTAACTTCACAGCTGTGACAGCCTCATTCTTCTTTTCTTCTAACTCTTTCACGGAGATTTGAGACGTTTCTATGCTTTTCGCTACCCTAATTGTTTCTTCCAGAGTAGGATTTCCCAAGGATAACAGTTTTGGTTTAATTGTTCTATCAGTACATTTCGCTATGAACTGATCCCTTACCAACTGGTCTGTAAAGTTCTCAAACTGACAGTCTGAAGCAAGTCTTCTGAGTGCAGTTATGAAATTGTCAACATCTTCACCAGTGTTTTGTGTACGTTTAAAGAAATTGTGTCGTAGAACTACAATGCTGGGTTGAACATCAAATCTTGTTTCAAGTTTTTTTAATGTCTGTTGGTAATCGTATAGAATTTCTCCCTCAGTTAGTACTAACTCGGGAAGATGTTTGTAAATTTCTCTGCCCTCAAATCCAAGTGAGTGTAACAGGATGTACTTCTTCCTTTCTGCACGATATCTGGACGCACCAATTGCGCCGATATAAGTTTCGAATCCATCAAACCATTTGCGCCACTTGATAGGTGGATCTCCAGGTGTTTCTAGGAAAGGAGCAGGTGGAAGAACTCCTTGTAAGGACATGGTGAAAGAATCCACAAATATGGAAAAAGGATTGCGATTGTAAGAAAATTGGAAGCTAAATGCAAGGTAAAGCTGGTGCAGAATGACAAGACAAAAAAAATAATAAATTCTGTATTGACAAAGTCCTTTATGACGATTTCAGGTAACTTTGCCTGACTGGGTGAAGTGTGTTTATGAGGTCACAGAATTGTTCGAGTGTTCTTGGCAAAATAGAATTACTCCGTGAAATTTCCTCTCTTGAACAAGAGAGTATTGTCCCTTTGTGATGTATACAGTGGAACACAAACGCGTAACAGGATTGCTGATGCGCTTCGCTCTTGCCAGAAATAACCTGTTGACGTGGGAGGAACGATGCGCTTCAGGCTGAAACGCAAACGTCACAGTCACGCAAATGACGGTGCGTGCGTCACGTAAAATTTTCAGTTGCTGGAACGCATTTCCGAACCTTGCGTTCCAGCGCAGATGGCACAAAGTGCATTAAAAGCAAATCAAAAAAAAAATCAGTTCCCCACTCTTAAATAGTTCACAGGCACCAGCGTACAGCATGCGCGGCTTACCGCAGTACAGCTAGAGTGTTGAAGAGTACCAGGTAATGAAGACACTGACGAGACGACGTTTCAACGAAGTGGAAGGATGAAGAAAATACTCGATGAGTGTCTTCAGTTGGCGGTAATAAGATCGTTGATGCCGCGATACTGGAAATACGAGGTGAAGGTTCTTGTTGGTAAAATATGAGGTGAAGGTTCTTGTTGTAGAACAGCCAGTTGTTTGCCGAAAATGTTCAGAAGTAGTGGGTTCGTGTGGGTTGTTCAGCACCCGTCGCCAAAAATAAGTGTAGTAAACCGCAGCAGTCTTAGAGGGTTTAACTGTAGGTTTATTGTACAAGCTGACAACCCAAGCGGGGAACAGGACCATTTGTATTCAGGTAGAGGCAAAGATCACCAACTGTCCCCAGTGGAATACTCAGCGCAGCTGAACCACGTAGAACACTGGCAACCTAGGACTCTAAGGCAGAAAGAACAACAAGCATAGATAAATGCAACCTAAGATACTACAGTCAACACAAGACACAGTCTGCCATTTCATTACTTTAAAAATACTCTTAAGCAACACAAATATTGTTCGGATAATTACCAGCATCTATCGTTGGGATAGCTGTAGCGGAAAAGATCATGGTGGCTATGTTTTTACCCTGTATCATTGCTGACTGAAATTCCTATTGAAGATCATACGACTGTGCTTTTGATAACGAGTTTATTAATATTAATTGCTCATTGAGAATGCTTGAATGTGGAGTATTTTGTTGGACTTATTGAGACCACCCCAGCGGCTCTCAGTCCACAGGGGATTCAAGTCCCTGTGGAAGAGGTGGGCTATTCCTATAAAAAGGGACTTGTGCCTCTTAAAGAACATGGGCTTGGTTTGCCACATCTGAGGCCGGAATTTAAGTTCCACCAATTCTGCCCAACCGTAGTGACCTGTGAGAGGCACAAACTGTTAGAAAAACTGTTTCTACCTACAGAGTCTACTCAATGCTGGTTCAGATGTGACCCGAGTAAGCTATAACCAGAGCCACTGGAATTATGTGACTTTTCCGGCTTCTGCATTTTCTGCATAATTATGAATTTGCCCCATTTGCCACATAATAGATAATTTGCTCCATAATCTGCAAATTTCAGCAAAAAAGTTTATTTAGCTCAAGCGATTCAAAGTTACCAAAACGCAGCAACATGTGTTGTAGCGCAATGGAAGGTCCTTCGCAAAGGTTGACTGCTAACCTTTCCGTTGCTTATTTCTGTATTTCGGTATCAGCGAGGTGAAACCTTTTCCCATAATAAAGTAACAAGTAAAATGCTAAAGTAATGAGGTTATACCAACATAAAATGTGCACATTACACCACATAATTTGCCTTTTCCTGCTGCATAATGTAGTAAACCCTGTTGCATAAATTGGTCCTCCCCTGCCACATGATTCCAATGGCCCTGACTACAACCCATTATGAGCATGAAAGCATCTTCAACCTTACCCTTCTTCCGGCTTAAACCAAATGGAGGCCTGAAAGAGTTTGCATATATGCCGCTGACTACTAACTTTCAAAGCCATGTTCCCACATGTGTTTTAGACCATATAGGGCTATATTATACAAGTGCCCCGGGGGCGCAATGGTTCTTTATGCCTGCTTTGCACCCCCAGGGCCCTTTGGTATTACTGAAGGGGCTGCAGACGCTTGTGTGTCCCCTTCTATTATACCAATGGCGCTAGTGCACATAAAGCGCCAGCGGTGGCTTCAGAGGAAATTCTCTCATTTGCATATGGGTGTGCCCCATGCAAATTAGGGAATCCCTTTGACTCTGCGCCCTTGCAGTATTACATCAGATGGCATAGAGTTAAAGAGGCTCTCAGGAGGTGCACTAACAGCGTGCCACCTTTTAGGTGGCGCACTATCAGTGTGCCCCGTGGTGGTAGCCCTCTGGAGGAGATAATGGACGTCCAATGGACCCCCATACGTCTCCTGTAAAGGGATCTCTAATCCCCTTTAAAATTGCAGGCAGATTGTGGCCTGCATTGTCAAATCATGGAGCGGCTTTAAAGCAGCCCCTCCATTTTTCATACGAAAACGCTGCCTGTGGGGCAGCGCAGGTTCATTGTTGCCCTGGAGTGCTCTCTCCCTCAGATTCTTGCATTCTCTCTAAGGGCAGCAATAGCGAGTATTCAGAGAGAAGCATAGACAATGGCTGAGCACTGCTGTCTTGGGTTATTTAGGTCAACTGACGTCCTTAGATTGAGGTCTTAACAATGGAGCTGGTTGAAAACTCATGAACAGAACTGCTATTGGGCCATTGGAGCAGCATGGGGAGCATAGTACACTTAGAAGCAAAAAAGTGGGATAGCCAATTAATTCAATGGGAGAACCGAGCCAAAGCTACACCAGCTATCCTACTTAGCCCTTCGAGACAAAACACAAGGCATCAAAAGAATTGTCATGCAAGTAGCATTCATATGAATGCTGGCAATTGGCCAATTTTTTGCTTTTTGTCCTGTGGAGAGGAGTGGTGAAAACCTTAAAACACAGCACATGCTGGGTAGTTAGGTGGTTAGGCATCACATCAGTAAATAGTTCTGATATTCTGCTGTACCGTGACCAGAACTGCAATGCTGCAGCAGCCAGCACATTTTCTAAAAACAGAAGAAAACAAGAAAGCAACATGAGGTATGAATGTGTTTTCTCTCCTTTCGTCAGGCCTCTGCGAGGACCTCTGAAGGTTTACAGGTTTAGTGCTAGCATGAGGAAGGGGTGTTGACTCTTCGATCACCTACTTCCTCCTATCTGTTTGTTATGGGATTCTAGGTTTGGGACTTTTTTTCCACTTGTTGCCCATGATCCATATTTAATATTCATCTTCTAACAGCTGACCGGCCGAAGATATTCAGTCCGTGTTGACTGGCCTGCTCACCACTGGGAGGCATGTGGGTGCTGTTCTTGAATCCTGCACTCTAGCACTGCACTACGTTACAGGATAGTAATTATTTCATTCATTTCTTTTCCTTTTTCACAGGTTTTGCAGCACCCTCTATTTTAGGTGTGCGTCCCAGAAGCTGATTTTTCTTCTGGTCGTTCAAGGATTTAGGACTGGGTGTGTCTTTTAGGGGGCACATACCACCCACTTCCTTGTTTTGGTCCTGAGGAATACCGGGGATTTTCCCCTAATGGTAGAAACATGTCGACCAACACATAAAATAGAGATAAGTAGGCCGTAACTTCCCTACTACTATCTCAACCTTAATTTTTATCTTTGTCCAGTAACTTTTTTATTAAAACTCTATATAAAAGAATACCAGGACAATTTTAACACTTACACTCCTTTTTTTGTTTGCACCCCACATTTCACTACCAGCTCCACTGCAATTGCAGGTGTTGAAGCACACCCAAGTGACGCTAGGCCACTTGGGTGGGCCCCGATGATGAAGCAAGTCACCACTAGGTGGTGAGTGAGGGGTTTCCTAACAAAGGAACAATACTTCCTGAGTTTAGACAAAAGCCTTCATCTACCCTCATCGGGTAGTACTCCTCCATATTGTTCTTTTGAACCTTGACCAAGGGAATCAGGAGTATTTCCCGTCCGACGTTCACGGACACAACTCCTTACTCTCCTACTTGTTTTCCAAATTTTGGGCAGCGCACAGCTGCGAGAGTCTAAGACTTTCTTTCCTTTCAAACTACATACACAACAGAGTGATCACGACAGTAGGATGGCGGAAAACCAGGGCTTATCCTTTTCCACGGAGGAAATAGACTCTATCATGAGCGATCTTAATGCTTTTGCGGACCCCAGCATTAGCAATACCATCTCACAGACATCTGATTGGGACAAACTCTCTGAACTCAAATGCAACCGAATTAGAACAATACTGCATGGAACAATTCTCAAAGAGTATGTGACAAACAACATGGCCCCCAAAGGTCTATTAGTGACCAATGCCCCCCGGATTTTTTTGGAGGATGAGGAATTTAGAAGGGATTGGGCACTAATAGCTTGGCACTGCACGCATGACTGGATCATGTTGATTTTAAAAACAGCCATAAGACTTTCTGAAAAAATCCAAATTGAAATCCAAAACGTAGAAGGCCAGATAAAAGCTACCATCACAGGGTACAAAAAGAGACTGGATGAAATAAATAAGGAGATCAATGAATATAGGGAAAACCTAACCCAACAAAAGGTCTCCAAATTCCAAAAAGATCTTAAAAAGTTCTCTTTTGTAAAAGCCTACCCATACTCTGATAAAGACTACAAAGGGACCACTGCACAGGACCAAGATTCTGATGCATCCAGTAATGCTTCCCACAGTTCCAACAGCAGTGGTGGCTCAAACAACAGCACACCGCGACAGAGAAAGAGAGGTGGCTACCAAGGAAATTACCAGTGGCCACAATATAATCAACCCCCTTTCAATCCATATCAACAACCACAACAATTTCCCATGTACGGATGGCAACCTCCCTTCCAGCAATATCCATTTCAACAAAACCAATACCGCCCTCCTTTTCAGAACAGAGGCAGGCGCGGGAGAGGACGCAACAAAAGGGGCAACACCGTCCATTGGGAAGAAGAGGACATGGTGAGCAGCAACACCAGGAACAAAACCGCATCCAACAAAGCGGGCCCCAGCAACATGAGGACCTAGTAACCAACCTATCGTCACACGTCCTAACAGACATCGAAAAGAAGGTCCTCAACAAAGGACTGGGATTTGTCCCAACTGCGAATCTAGATAAGTTCAAATTACACTGCGAACTAGCAGGGTTCTTCAGAAAATTGAAACTCAAAGCGTTTTTTGAGAAAACCAATAAAGAAAACACGGAGGAAATACCTAATGAAACCGGCTTAAAGACTAAGTCAACGTTTGTTCCACCACCACACACCATTCCTGTGGAGATAAACACGTTTGAACAAGCAGTGTTTAAAGACATAGAGTCCACAAGAATCCCCAAACGCTATCAGAATACCAGTGGAGCAGAGAGAAAAGCTCTATCAGACCTAAAGAGGGATGACACAATCGTCATAAAACCAGCCGACAAAGGCGGGGGGCTAGTGATCATGAATACCACCGACTACCAGCAAGAATGCAGACGACTGCTAGAGGACAGGAACAATTACCTCCCCCTCACCCAGGATCCCACAGATGACCTGAAAAGAGAAATTATGAGCTTGGTGGAGGAAGCAGAATACAGAGGCGAAATATCCAAACAGGAAGCGGACTATCTGACCAAGACTGAAGAGAAAATACCGTATTTTTACATAGTCCCGAAAATGCATAAGAACAAAAATCCTCCTCCAGGGAGACCAATAGTATCTGGAATAGGCTCACTCCTCGAACCACTGTCGAGATTCTGCGACTACTTCTTGAAACCAATTGTACAAGGGACTTCAACCTATTTGAAAGATACAAAAAACCTCCTCACCATCTTGGAAACCATAAAAATGGAGGAAGATATGATATTGGTCAGTCTAGATATAGAGAGTCTCTATACCAACATCCCCCAAGACGCCACCTTCAGAGTACTGAAAGAAACTCTGGAAAAAACCACATGGGAACATAGAACACCCGTCAATTTCATCATTGACTGTGCCACCTTGGCTCTCAAAAGGAATTTTTTTGAATTTGAGGGATCCCTGTACCTTCAAATAGGGGGCCCATCAATGGGCAGTGTTTTTGCTCCTAGCATAGCCGGACTCTATGTGTTCGATTTTGAGACAAAACACATACTTTCGCCTAACAACCCCTATCTTGGAAACCTAGTGTTCTGGCGCCGTTACATTGACGACGTGCTAGCAATTTGGAAAGGCCCCCAGGAGATATTAACAACCTTTATCACCTGGATCAATGCACGTGACCAACATCTACACTTCACCCACAGCATAGACAAAGAAAAAATGATCTTCTTAGACATTGAAATTCAAAAAAATCAGGACACTCTGATCACGAAGACTCATTTCAAGCCTACGGCTAAGAATAACCTTCTTAGGTTTGAAAGCTTCCATCCTCGGCCCCTACGGGAGAATCTCCCCTATGGCCAATACCTTAGACTACGGAGGAACTGTACCAATCTCCAGGATTTCAAGGAACAAGCAGATGACCTGTCTACCAAACTGTCTCAACGTGGATATCCCACCAAGATCACTAAAAAATGCCGACAACGGGCAAGGAATCAACCACGCCAAGCACTTCTTGAGGAAGTTGTAAAAGATACTGAGAACATACCTCTGACATGTGTCACGACCTACAATGTCATTTCCAATGAAGTGAGTAAAAGTATCAGAAAACATTGGTCTATTATTAACTCTGGATCATTCCACTGGGAGAAACCACTCTTCTCGTATAGAAAAGCGAACAGTCTAAAAAATACCTTGGTAAACACTAGGCCCAAAAACAATCACAATACCAAGGAACCAACACTAACTCAGATATGGGGTTTACCACCAGTCACTGGACATTCGCGCTGTGGGGACTGCAGCGTATGCCACCTCACTGAAAATACCAAGACCATCAACTTGGAACCAGGAAAGACATGGGAGCAAAGATCCCATACTAATTGCAATAGCTCCAATGTGGTTTATCTTATCACCTGTACCTGTGGCAAACCGTATGTTGGCATGACGACGCGAAAAATTAAACAACGAATCTGTGAACACAGGAGTACAATAAGATGTAAGAAGAACGTGACTAAACTCACAGATCATTTTCTAACGGCCCACCACACTACAAACGACATGAAGTGGACGGTCATCGAACAGCTGCAAGCGGGCCCTAACATCCAGGCCCGCCTATTTGAAAAGGAACAGAGATGGATATATAGACTTTCCACTCACATCCATGGACTTAATGATAATATTCCATGGAACTCTGTGCTGAGATGAACCATCTTTTTTCTGACTATACACGATTTCATCTATGGCTGTAGGACACCCTTTTCTCCAATGATTGTCACGCATGGTTGAAGTATCATGCACAACCCATCCAGTTCTCCATGTTTCCAGTGACTTTCAAAATTGGCTTAAGTGCCATTTATCCCCCTTGTTTTTCCACCTCCTATGACCCTGAGCAATAGGCCCTACAGACTGAAGACACTGCTTCCGTCCGTTTATAAGCCCCACGTGACATCTCCAGTAAGGTTCCAAGGAGATCCCTCGTCCAGTTCCCCTTGTTTCGAGTGATTTTCTAATAATGGCTCAATTGCCATTTATACCAAACCCCCCCCCTGTAACCTCCTTTTCACAACAATCCGATCGCTCATTACCCTTTCTCTTCCCTTAGATCACCCAACACTCGGCACCAGGCGGCATACTCCGCTACCTCCGGTCAGCCAGTGTTTACATTCCATCTGCGCAGGCGCAGCGCCGTGCAGTTTCCATGCCAACCCCTGGATCACGCTCAATGCGGCGCCGAGCGACAACCACGCCCACCGCCAGCAGTCAGCCTCGCGCTACCACGCAAGCGCGGCTTCTCTCAGTAACTATGCCTACCCTTGACCCTCCCGGGCTCCCGTACTCACACAGGCTTCGCCGGAAGTGGTCACACGCATTTATGCGCCACGCCCTCATTGTCTCATTGCGACCGAGCAGCGAGCACGGGGAAATAGGTGAACCGCCTGATCCCGCCAAAACAACTGTAAGTTATTCTTTTCCTTCCCTTACAAGCAGGACCAGCAACGGAGGCCACCGCCCAGCGCCAAACAGGGAACTCTCCCTTTACCAACAACATATCCTTTTCTCCTTAGATTATGTTGTTACCGGCATAGCGCCCCCCTCCTGCTTGATGCAGCTCGACCTGAGCTACAGCATTGTAAGCCCCTTTTTTACCATCCGTTTGCCATTTCATAAGCTGTGAATTACTCTATGTTGTGTATGTTTGTCAGTCCAGTTTGTCTTTTTCTGTTGACCACAAATAATGATCAGGTCATACCAAAGCTATTAACTGCTATCTAGCTGGCACATACCTCAATCCACAGCGGTACACAATATGAGCACTCCTACATAGTGCACCCCTGACTTTGATGCCAGCATGTTTTGTATATAGCACGCACTAAGGCTAAAATCAGACCTTATTCCATAGATATTTTATCTCCATAGCTAAGAGCACGTTTGCACAACACATGTAGACACGCTCTGCTTCGATGAAGGCACTGTGTCAAACACCACTGTGGAAAGCCAGAATAATTGCACGAATCCTGCACTCTAGCACTGCACTACGTTACAGGATAGTAATTATTTCATTCATTTCTTTTCCTTTTTCACAGGTTTTGCAGCACCCTCTATTTTAGGTGTGCGTCCCAGAAGCTGATTTTTCTTCTGGTCGTTCAAGGATTTAGGACTGGGTGTGTCTTTTAGGGGGCACATACCACCCACTTCCTTGTTTTGGTCCTGAGGAATACCGGGGATTTTCCCCTAATGGTAGAAACATGTCGACCAACACATAAAATAGAGATAAGTAGGCCGTAACTTCCCTACTACTATCTCAACCTTAATTTTTATCTTTGTCCAGTAACTTTTTTATTAAAACTCTATATAAAAGAATACCAGGACAATTTTAACACTTACACCCCTTTTTTTGTTTGCACCCCACATTTCACTACCAGCTCCACTGCAATTGCAGGTGTTGAAGCACACCCAAGTGACGCTAGGCCACTTGGGTGGGCCCCGATGATGAAGCAAGTCACCACTAGGTGGTGAGTGAGGGGTTTCCTAACAAAGGAACAATACTTCCTGAGTTTAGACAAAAGCCTTCATCTACCCTCATCGGGTAGTACTCCTCCATATTGTTCTTTTGAACCTTGACCAAGGGAATCAGGAGTATTTCCCGTCCGACGTTCACGGACACAACTCCTTACTCTCCTACTTGTTTTCCAACCCATTTGTCTCTACCATGCAGAATTTATGGAAACACATCCCAAAGCCAATTTTTGCATTTCCCAGTAACATTATGCCTGCTTTCAGCCTCTGTGGATGTACAGTTGCATCATTAGGGCCTTAGATCTTCAAAATACTTGTATACTATCCTTTCTTAGGGAGCCTTTTCTACACATTCGTCTGCCAAATATTTACTGCTTGGCAGGTACCTGGATGATTGCATGCAGAGTGCTTCTGTATGGTGCCAAATACTCATGAAAATTTGCCAAGTTCCGCTTGGCTTCCTAACCCCTTTGAAGGCTTCGCTGGGTGTCTGCATGACCTGTTCCCATTGCCCATGAATTGCACGTTTAGATAGTGTTGTGTAGGGGCCTTTTACTCCAAGCTACCAGTGGATGTCTGGAAATATTTACAAACAAACTGAGGATCATCATATGCGACACTAGGTCTTGTCAAACTAGGCACTAGAAAGATTTGTAATTGTGCCTGTTCCTGTCATTGGTGAAAAGAATTAACCTCACCTCTGTTATTTTTTTTGCCATTTTACCAGGCATGTCACTGTTTTCAACTGCAGTTTAGGCCAAAGATTTTAGTAAAAGCAAATTTAACCGACTTTTCCTCCGTATGGGATCGCTTTGTCATTCACCTATTCTTTAAAACTTAGCAAATTTTATTTCACTATTGTTAAAATTAGTTAAACATAATTCCACGCAGCATTTTTCCCATCCAACAGTGTTTGACAAGGCTGCAAGATATAAATTATTCTGAACATTTTAAGACTTCTATATTTATAAAAAATATTTTATATTTCTTTTTATTTAAAAATCCCAAATAAAACATGCAACCCTAGGTCTGCAGGTAGCAAAGCAGCACCTGAGAATCAGGTACTCATTGGGGTTGAATGTACAAGCGTTTTTCAGTGAGAGTCAAGCCATGGGAAATAAGGCAAAATAAAGGGTACTTAGTCTGCTCTCTTTGCATTTGGGACACATATTGGGAGTTGTGTTTTATTGAACAGTCGCTTAAGTAAGTAAGTAGCATTTTATAAAGTGCACATATACTGTGGCATCTTAGCTCTCGGCGTTCCTGAAGTGAAAATACCTATATAAAAGGAGTGAATACAGAAGAGCCAGGCTTTTAACAATTTTCTGAAGGATGCTTTGTGGATTGGGATCTCAGGACAAGAGGAATAGAATTCCACAGTCTACAAGACAAAAAAGAAAAACATCTCCCTCCCCAACTCTCTTTTTTATTTTGGGAACTGCCATTATTTTGTAGGGCCAGATCTTAAATTACGTTTAGGCACATGCCAGAAAATATTCGGTCCCTCCATTTCACAAGACCTTGTGAACAATACAGAGGGCCTTAAATTTCACCCGCTCAGTCACCAGCAACCAATGACGGTCACAAATGCCCTTGGAAATGGGATCAATTATGGGATAATCAGCAGCAAATGGGCAGCCACATTCTGAAGTGACTGAAACTTCAGCTGCAATCTTTTCTGGATGCCCTGATATAATGCATTGCAGTAGTCTCTCCTAGCCAGAATTAATGCAACAGTGACCAACTTCTGCATATCCACAGGAATGAAAGAAAACATCTTCCTCAACACACTGAGGAGATGAAAACAAGGGGATGTAACCTTACTTATGTGGTCTGAAAAACAAAGCTGTTTATCAAACAACACCCAGAGATGTATCACTTTCTCAACGGACAAGGAAGGGTACCTAAACTGGAAGGCCACCAAGACGAGTTCCAGAAAGAGTTGTTAGAACCAAAGAGGATAACCTCAGTCTCGGAATTCAAATTAAGGCAATTGTTTTGCATCCAGGTGACAATATTAGACAGGTAATTTTTCAATTTACTAGCAACAGCCTCCATGTCCGAGAAGATGTACACCACAATTTGTGTGTCAATTGCGTATGACACTACGGCAAAACCATAAGAACTAATAATTTTTGCCAAAGAAGTAATGTAGATTTTAAAAGTGTAGGCAATAGTGAGGAGCCCTGAGGCACCCCACATGATAAAGTAAAGGGATCTGAAACAAAATCCCCAAAAGCCACGTGCCTGAGAGAAATTAACTAAGGACACCAAGGGCTGCATCTCTAATCCTGATGCCCTCTAACTCCTGCTTAACAGGGAATGATTCACTGAATCTAATGCCGCGGAGAAGTAGAGAAGAATAAGCGCAGCCTTGCCACCTGAGTCCACTTGCCTATGAATCGCCTTAGCGGCGACTAACAATGCAGACTCGGTGCAATGCGATGGCTTAGACCCATGCTGTGAAGGATCCAGAATGTCATGAGTATCGAGGAAGGTCATGAGGTCTGCATTAAGTGCCTTCTCCAGTATTATAGCTGGTATGGGTAGTCTAGATATAGGCAGTGGTAGTGCCTCCGTCAGGGCATTGTCCCACTAATATGTCAACCCCTTGACCCCAAAATAAATGTACTTTATTAGTCAGCTTTAGTTCAGAGACAGCTGCTTGGGACAGTTGCTGTCAAATGAGTGAGATCAAGCACAAACAGACAAGCACGCTGCCCGTGTGTTCCTGGGGGGAAAGTGAAACAATGTTACCATCACATGCAACTGCCCGTACAGAAGCCAGCACACCTAAGTGCGCGTGTCAAGTTGGACACCTGCCGGCGGTGTTCCTGCTAGATGCCTCTGCAATGTGCATGTGCCCTGAGGTAGCGTGGTGGTGGATGGACTGAAGAGGCTGTCTCTCTCTCTCCCTGGACGTTTCATGTCCACACAACAGGCGTTGGTTGGTTGGTGATAAAATCCTCCTGAGTCCTTTGATATTGAAACCTGCATTTTCCACTTACTACAGGTAAATGCAGTTAAATATATAAACAAATGAATTAGCAGGTGTCCAGTGACTCACATGGAAGTTACGAGTTCCATTACGTTGGGGAACAGAAACCTCTTTTTTCTTTCTTTATTTGCTCATTTTTGTGTACTAACATTCTCAGCATGCACTGGGACTGGGTTTGTGCAACTTTTGAACCAGGTTACAACCACATATTTATGTTAAGCCACTTAGGGGCATATTATTAAGGACGGCGTTAAAATTTATCGCCATTTTAGCGGCAGAAAACTGCAGCTAAACTGGCGATAATGGGCTTGATAATATGCCCTGGAGAATTCCAATAGAAGCTCATGTTCACACCAGACCATGGACTTCTATTGGAATTCTCAAGGGCATATTATCAAGCCCATTATCGCTGCTTTAGCAGCAGTTTTCTGCTCCTAAACCGGCGATAATTTTTAACGCCGTTCTAGATAATATGCCCCTAATTTCCTGCCACATACGTTAGACATGCTTGCGTTAGGGGAGATACAACACAAAGGCGGCAAAAGCCACACATAAAGACGGCTGAGTTAAAAGTATGGTTATACAAGACTCTTAATGTGGCGTGAAAAAACTATGGAAACTATGTTAAACAAGCGCCCCCGGGGCAGGCTGGGTCCAGGAGTGAAGCTGCGGCATGAGCAATGAGCACTTTTTAATCAATCGCCTCCAGTCCGGGTGCCGGTGCAACATTTGGAAAAAGCAAAAACAAGTTGAATTTAAAAAAACATGAGAAACGTAAATAGGACTGCATCCCCGACATGGATTACATAACGTTAAGGGGTTTTATAGTCATTGTTAAGAAATTGGCAAGTGTTTTGTCTATGCAGTGAAGGATAGTTCTATAGGGCCCAGTAGGGACCCGTTTCACAAACAGTTTAATTACTGGCAAGCCTGAATGCTAATAGGACCTGCACTCTTAAAGACGTTGGTGTACTTAAATGGGTACACATATGCAGGGCCGGCGCTAGGCATGGGCAGTATGGGCAGCCGCCCAGGGCCTCGCGCTCAGGTGAGAGGCAGGGGGCCCCCCTGCTCCACCAGGGCCCCATCCCCACACATTACAATACACATCAGAGATGTCTGTGTCGACGACCACGTGGTGGCATTCCTGGGGGTGCAGGGGTGGTGGGGAGGGACAAACAGAGTGGGGAAGTCAAAGCGGCAGGGCCAGCAATTAGGGCTCAGCGTGTCAGGGGCGAGGCAACACCTCTCTTAAGTACCAGTCATTCCCTGTCTGCATTTTGTTGCTAGGAGACAGAAGGCTCCTTTGTTTCCAGGACCAGCCGGACACAGGTAAGGAGCAGTGGGTGAGGGGAGGAGGGAGCACCCAGAGAAACTGGTGTTAGAGCAGTGTTTTAGGAAAGGCCTTGTTACTGCTTCAGGCCCAGGGGAGGGGGCCCCCTTTCCCTGGGCCTCGAAGCACTAGAGCAAGCTGCAAGGTCCAGGTGTGGGGCCCCCTTTCCCTGGGCCTCTAAGCACTATAGAAATCTGCAAGGTCAGGGTGTGGGGGCCCCTTCCCAGCACCTTGTAGCCACTACTCCCTCTTTCTTTTCCTTTCCTTTATTTGTTCCCCTGTGAAATGAATCCAAAAAAGAAAAACTTTTTTGCTGGAAAGGTCATCTTTATTGTGACATTATTCACTTCCAAAGTGCAGCCTTGGGAAAGAGAGAAATACAAAATTCAAACTGTAAAAAATAACTAAAGCAAGACAGAGTGGGTCGAAAAGGGGCCAGATTGATTTTATTCACACCCAAAACACATTAGTGCCCCTACACAGAGTTTACCAGTGAAGCGCTACTTTTGTTTTCTTGTCTTTCTCTAAACAGCATTGTTTTCCCCGGGTGGGGAAGTGCACCATTTCTGGATATACTGCAATACCTCCGTGCTGGGCGGACTGGAAAATAAAGTGCATACCGCTGCTCTGTATTCACAAATGTGGTCTTTTTAAACCATATTGCTTTTGTTTTGTAAGGATATATTCAATGGGCATTGAAGCAGGTCCGTTCCGGCCCTGTAGTCATGGCCTTAACTTTTCATGCAAAAGCACTCATACATTTCTGAATAAGTGCAAAAGCGTTAAGGTAACCATGTTGTTCCTGCTTACATTTCACATGCTTTAATTAATCTTACATTCCTTATGAGTGTTTGCTTTTTCCAGAATGTTGTCACTTTTTTTTTTAGGCAGCATATTGCTCTTGTCTAGTGCGTAATTTGAAATGAGTCGCCTCTAGGTGTTTGTAGCGGGGCACAATTGGGTTGTAGTTGAAGGCAGTGCGAGTTTCTCTCAGTGGGGTAGTATGGTGTTCAGTGGAGAGAGGATGTGGCACTATGGTCAGAGCTGCCGAATTTGGAACTGGGGAGCCAGGTTCAGCCTTCATGACCAGTCCACCAGACCAATCTCCCTGAGAGAGCACATTTCCATGCTAGACCTTGGAAGGACCCGCACAACCTTAGAAGCCCTGGTGTCTTAGCACCAGCAGGTGAACCCTAGCAGTGGCAAGTGTGGGTTAGCCTTGAAGGCCTGTCCACCACAATCCCTATTGAAGCCCACCGCAAGTTTTTGGGGCAGGCCTACGAAGCAGCACACCCTAGAGCAACAGTGACTCTGTCATTGAGGTCACAGTACCCTTGAGCAGGGAGGCTCTAGGGCGGTGCAAACGGTGAGATCGCATTTTGCGCTGACTTTGGGTCATGTTTGCGAATATATTATGTTTCTAAAAACACTTGCTGCCTCCTTCCTGGCCTCCAGGAATTTTCTGCAACAATAAAAATGTCATGAAACTCCGGTGATCAATGTTCTTCCTAGAGAGATGGAGGTTTGTCAAGTGGAAGTTTTGACTCATGGAAAGGTAGCGCAGAGAGTTAATGTGCTCGGTGCAAAGAACATGTCCCATGCAGATCACTAAGTCCACATAATGTAGATAGGCCATCGGGTTACTGCTTTTGTCAGAGAAATCCTATTGGTACTTTTATAAGTCAAAATCCTAACATAGAACAATGAGCTATTAACTGTCTTCTAAGAGCTGCATGCCAACTGCAAGTTATAATTTACATAGTTATGTTTTTTTCCCAAGTCTTTGATTAACATAATGTTGCGAAAAGGGTTCACTTGAACAGAAATCAATTCTGGTTATTAAAGAGAACTTCCAACCATGGTATTACGTTCTAAATTCAGAGTTTGTGTTTCTCCAGATCAATCACTATTAAACTAAACTGCCTACTAGTACGATTGTCATGTGACTCCTAGTCCTTTGTCCTATGTAAAATTACCTATTGTGATTTCCACACGTATTATTGATTATCTCTGTGTAATGTGTGATATAAAGTTCTCTGACACTCTAAACTGGTATCAGTGGTGCTGTTTATCAAATGAAATGCATCTGAGAGAGAGTGTAATTATGGAGACTTGAGGGGCACTTTTAAAGGGTGGTAGTGAGGGAATCCGTGGAAGAGCAAGTCATTGGGGGCACCAACATTCTCGCACAGGGCTCCACCAGTGCTAAATCTGGCCACCCCTACTTCCTACAGTTATAATACCAAATCAAAAGCGTTGATTTGACAACCCCTTGAATCTGTAGCATACCTTCAAGTCAATGTAGGATTTAGCAGTGGTCTCGGTTGATCTAAGACTGTTTTTGTTTATGTAAAATCTTTATTTGTTTGCAATGGTGTCTTGTAATTTTGTACTATATGTGTTGTGTTTTTGCACTTAACATAATTCTGGTGAGTAAAGAGCACACACACAAAAAAGATTGTCCTACGTCTCTTAGCATGGGAGTGTGGGATTCTGGTGAGAGGACTTATGTTAAAACAAATTACGTAATGTCATCCTAAGGTAGCACAATAATGGCACAGAAAGATAAGGGAGCCTTTTGAAATGTGCAATTATATCCATGGTGTGAGAGGTTTTCTCTTGTGTAATTTTACCTCAACAGAATCTCCCCCCTTTATGAGGCAGAACTGGAAATTGTATCATGCACTCATCTGGAAACAATCTGTTCACGAGTGTGAGAAGTTGGCCTGGTATATAATGCTCACTAGTTCTAGTGATCACTTTGTACCATGCCAAGCAACCCTTATGATGATGGTTGTAATTCAACCTTGTAGACCAGTTATCCTAGTGGTAACGTGGACAAAGCAGTCTTAGGCTAAACTCTGAAAGGCATGTGAAGCCAGCTGTTATACCATATACAACCCCCTTGAATACCAAATGAAAGGGACACCACACAGATATATATTGAAAATATATATTGATTTATTAACTATAAAATCCCCTGGACTCTTTATGAGCACAGAAGCACAAGCGTTAAATCACAAGACAGTTTAAAATACACAAAAGTTGCACAATATGGATGAGCCCTAGGGGCCACCTAAACCATATACTAAATAAGTGGTATAAGAGATACCAGGAGGAAAGTGAAGAGGCCTAGGGCCTTGGGAATCGCTGGAGCTATTCGAGACTGGGTTTAACTAAGTCGGGAAAGGCCCACGGGACTCGGGTGCAGTGTTCAAAGTGCACGCACTTTCCAATGTAAAGTCTATGGTGCGTAAAAAGTACACAAAGTTAGTTTAAGGGCACTTCCGCTGAACCTAGAGGAACAAAACTTAAGACACAGACCCTAGAGGTGTGTACCAGTGTAGGGACACCGGCTTTGCAATGTTACCTCACCCACAGGAAGTGGGTGCACAGGGTCGAAGTGGCGTCGGGTTCTGACACGCAGGTTCTTGGCGCTTGAAGCTGAAGATGCTGCAGGCGATGTGAAGGAGAAGTGTCCGGTGGATCCAAGGGTGGATCTGAAGTGGTGAAGACCTGAAAGCAGAGGGGACAATGTTCAAAGTCACTGACCAGTGACTACCGTGGAACCAGATTGGAACCAGGCAAAGTCGGGTGCAAACAGGCGTTGTCGGGTAGCTTCTTTCTGCAGCCACGTGGATACCCGGGGTCGAGGACGTCCAGGAGTCGGTCACGAGCTGTCCCACGTAGGCTTCTCGCTGTTGGCGGTGTCGGCGACCTGATCGGAGCAAACAGGCCTTGGCAAATGCAAGCCACGCAGAAGTCGAAAGATGCTGTTCACTCGGACCAGCAAGGTCAGAGCGGGTGCTCCTTTTCACAGGAGCTTGGGTAGGTCTGGAGCAACCAGACCTGCTGTTTAAATCTTCGGGTTCGTCGCCAAGATGGCCGCTGGCCGCGTGGCTAGTGGCCGGGATGGCGCGTCGAGTGGCACAGTGCAAAAGGGCCCCACGCAGATCGTGGAGATGCTGGGGGGCTGATCTTCGGTGCAAGGGCTGCTCGGTGGTGGGGGTTCTCAGTCCCCAAAGCACAACGTCGAGGATGCCTCAGAAGCTGCGCAGTCAGCTTTACGAGTGTCTTCCAAGAGGTCCGGTCCCACGTCACTCGATGCCTCCACGGGTCCCTTCTTTGCAGGGACTGTGGATCGGGCTCTGAGAGGTCTGGGAATCTGGTTCTTGTCGGGCTCTGGGCTCGGGCTCCGGCGGGAGGCGGCGGCAAAGCAGACGTCGAGTTGCTGGTTGGTGCCTGTGTTCACAGGGTGGTCACTCCTTGGCCACAAGGGAGATTCTTCTTCAGTCTTCTGTGCAGCAGAATGTCGAAGTCCAGTCTTCTTCTTAGTTTTAAGTTGATTTCGGGATGATCTGCTGTGCAATGGCACTGCTCCCCCTCTTATTCCAATCTAGGGGGTGGATCACCTACTAGGTCCCTCCTCTGGGAGGAACCAGGAAGGGGGGCGGTTACACCCCCTTTCCTTTGTCCAGCTCCGCGCCAGGACTGGGGCTGGAAGGCCCCAGAACCGGTTTGGGCTGGCCTATGCACGGGGACACCTTGTGTGCCCCGGGCATGTCTGATTCTATTCAGCCCTGTCCTACCCAATACACAAAATCCTGTCTGGGGTGGTGCTCGCACCTCCCAAGGCAGGAAACCCTTTGTCCAGGCCACCATCTGCCGAGTTTCGGTCAGCAGCAGGAGGCCAGACTTGTGTCTGTGGTGGCAGCGTCCATTTTGTGAAGCTGAGGCTCTGTTTAACTTTAACCGGGGTTAAGGCTACACACATGTCGTGTCCCTCTAGAAGGGTGGAATGCTATCCCCGTCGCCAGAATTGGCGAGGGGATAGTATTCCAATTCGTATGACACCTTACTCGACATGTTTTGATAAAGCCAAACCAAAGATAGCATTTAACCGCGAGGATTATAATGCACTTAAGAGTATATGGTATGGCAATATCCCGGAACAGCTTAGGGAGTTGTTCCCGACCGCTGCAGACAGGCTCAGCTCATGCTAGAGCACCATCTCACATATTTCCAAGCACTCTGCCTCCAGGATTGATGAGGCCTTCCATAGGAGTGGCTGATAGGAACGTATGTGTCCAGTTTAGGGTTAGGCACAGGCATACTGTACCTAAGTAAGAGGTGGTTACACCGACTTACCCCAGCTGAGTGATCAGCCAGTTGTGTCAATTATGGAGGCCAGGCCAGGGGTGGCACAATACGTGCTGCAGCCCCTGGTAGGCCTTGGATACACCTATGCCCTGGGCACCTAGGGTGCACTATTACAGGGGCTCATAAGGTGAACCAGTTCCAATTGTGTTATGCACCTAAGGTACATGGAGTCCATTTTAAGGAGAGAGCAATCAGCCTGGGGCCCTGAATAGCAGGATCCCAGGCCAACTAAGTCAAAAACCAGCTAAACACCAGGCAAAAAGTTTGGGGGTAACCATAGTCAGATATCCACCTTCCTACATAACCCCCCCCCAAACGAAAGGAGATAAGGCTATCCTTGACCAGGTAAGCCTATATTGCCTAAGTGGCCATATAAGGAAGTACCAGCTCTGGCTTGGTAACCCCCTGTCTCATGGTCCACTAAGCAATCCCTCACCCTAAGGGTATCTGAGGGTCTCCACCATAGGGAATCTCTACCTGTGGTGTGTCTTTGCAAAGTCAAAGGCTGGTGTTGAGATGGAGTACTGAAGTGAGTTTCCTCTGTAGGGCTCAGCTTCCTCCAATCACTCTCCACCATGTGTGCCTTTCTTTCTCTGACTGAGTTGCACTGTGCTCTCAGGGTCAACCTCTGGCTACCTAAAGCTGGAGGCTGGGTCCCTCTGTTTGGCTTACTGGAGGGACAGGTCAGGTTTGGGGCCTTTTGGTCCCAGGTTTGGCTGTGCCCAACAATATCCATCTGGGGGAGGTCCCTAACTACTTTTAAGGGGGATCCCTCAGGAGTTTTTAAAGTTTTCACCTCACTAGGGCTACTAGTTTCGGTGCCCCTAATCTGTTGATGGGGGTGCTTTATTTGACAGGGGGCCCTTTGGGTCTCACTGTCCTTCTTGTCCTCTGCAGCCCTGGGCTGAGTAAGGCAAGGTAGAGAGGGGCAGGTTACCTGCTCCAGACTGGGTCCCTCCTGAGAAGGGTCCACTGCCATCAGAGGCTCTGTCAGGCCAGGCCTAACAACCTCTGGGACAGTTCCTTCATCAGGGGTAAGATCAGTTCCCTGAGGAGGCTGATCCTTTCCTAAAGTCTGGTGGGAGGGAGATTTCTCTTCCTCCTCAATGCTCTCTGTTTGGGTGGAGTGATCCATCATTTCAGGCTTCACTACCCATGTATCAGTTTGAGTTTGGGCTGTGGCCATCACAGCCCCACCAACCTTTTCAGGAGGAGACTCAGTTTGGGTATGGGCTGTTACTAGTACAGCCCTGCTACTCTTTTCAGGAGGGAAGTTATCTAAAGATGGGGCTGAGGTTTGCTCAGCCCTCCCAACCTTTTCAGGAAGGACATCTTGAATTGGGGCTGTAGCCATTACAGCCCCACTAACCTTTCCATGGAGATTTACCATTCTAGAATGGGTTTGCTGTTCAACCTCAGCCCAGGCTGAGATTTCCAAATCATTACCCAGTAGGCAATCTACAGGCAAGTTTGCTGACACTGCCACTCTCTTTGGGCCAGTGACACCTCCCCAGCTAAGATTGACTACTGCCATGGGATGATTGGATTCTATGCCATCAATGTTTGTCACCTGATATTTGGCATCAGGTAAAAGTTGCCTTGAGGGGACTAGACATTCAGCCACCATGGTGATGCTAGCCCCTGTGTCTCTGAAGGCCTCAACTTTCAAGCCATTGATGAGGGGCTCCTGTCTATACTTGCTCAAAGTGTTTGGGCAAGCAGTGAAATTGGCAAACCCCATGCCAGTCTCATAGACAAGAGTATCTGAGTTAGGGGACCTGGATAGGCCAGAGTCCACCTGTCCTCCAAAAGTAAACCCACCCAAATTCTTGGGGGTGCTCCCACCACCTGGGGGACCACTGCTAACAGTGACAGGAGGTGTTGGAGCCTTACCTGGAGGTATATTCTCCTTATTGCCATTCTTGGGACAACAGCTATCTGTTTTGTAATGCCCCACCTGTTTACAGGTATGACAATAAGGCTTTTTCTGGGATGTAGAAGTGTCTTGGGACCCACCCCCATTCTTGGAGTTTTGGGGCCCTGGGGACGTCTTTTCCTTACTTTTATCCCCACCCTTCTCTTGAGGCTTGGTAGTCTCTTTCTTTTGGTCACCACCCTGGTTCTTAGGCCTGATCCTGGTTCTGACCCATTTGTCTGCCCTCCTACCCAATTCTTGTGGGGAGGTCAGATCAGAGTCAACCAGGTGCTGATGTAGAAGCTGATTTTGACAATTACTTAAGATTTGCTCTCTCATAATTAAATTATACAATCCTGTATAGTCAGTAACCTTACTTCCCAGCAACCAGCCCTCCAGAGCCTTAGTGGCACACTCAACAAATTCAGACCAGTCCTGAGTCTGTGTCTTCTGGGTATCTCTGAACATTAACCTGTACTGTTCAGTGGTTAAGCCTAACCCATCAATCAGAGCACTCTTCAGGACCATGTAGTTTCTAGAATCCTCATCACTAACTGTGAGGAGTCTGTCTCTGCCTCTACCTTCAAAGGAGAGCCACAAGATTGCTGCCCACTGCTCCTGAGGGATCTGCTGTACTCTGCAGGCTCTCTCCATTGCAGTGATCCATTTATGGATATCATCCCCAGCTTTGTAGGGGGGCACAATCTTACTCAGGTTTCTTGTATCAAAGGACCTGTCTTTATCCTTGTGGATATTGCTGCCACCAGTGGGTTCTATTACCCCACTCTCTCTAGGCTGTCTTGCTCTAGCAAGTTTCTCCTTAGCCAGGGCAACCTCTAATTCTTGCCTCTGGATCCTAAGCTCAGCCTCTCTCATTTTGGCCTCATGTTCCCTTCTCTGAGGGCTAGTCATCTCCTTCCTGGAGTGACCATGAGAGCCTCTAGAGACATGGGAGGTATTGGATTCACCTGAGTGACTCCTCCTCCTCCTATGTCCCTGGTTAAGTCCACCTGGGGGTCTGAATGGGTTGTTACCTGATTCATTCCCAAGTTGACTTAAGTTAGCCTGGTTCAGTCTACTGACCAGCACCTGACTATCTCTGTCATCATCTGACTCACTGCTTTCCACCTCCTCCTCTTCCTCTTCCTCTTCCTCTACATCTACCTGAGGAGCTCCAGTGGGGGAGGCTTCCTCATCTACCAGGATGATAGGGGCAGGGGTGTCTACAGTGTCATCCTCTGAAGGATGGCCTCCTTCAGCATCCCCTGTGGGGTTTGCCTTAGAGGGCTTTAGAGTCTCAGACTGGTCTAAGAGCTCTCTTAGGTGGTCTGTAGTAGGGGAAGGCCCTGTCTTCAGACCCCTTAAGACACAAAGCTGTCTTAATTCCTTAAAGGAAAAAATAGCAAATTTGGATGGTGCCCTTGGAGGGTCACTCTCAACAGGAGTAAGTCCACTGGACCCCTCTGCTCCAGACATTGCTCTAGTGTGGGTGGATGTGTTGCAATCTACCTACACTGGTGTTTACCTACTAAACCTATCTAGTAGTTGTAGCTAGGGTGTGCTACTCCCTTTGCTCTACAACAACTAAGTTCAGTAGAACTTAAGTATACTAGTCTTGTTTTATATGTACCTAGCAGGTACCTGTGTGATCTTTCAGATGATAATCTCAAAGATTGTAATGGTAAAACAACAGCAAGCTCAGATCCCAATCCGCTGCTCACCAATGTGAGAAGTTGGCCTGGTATATAATGCTCACTAGTTCTAGTGATCACTTTGTACCATGCCAAGCAACCCTTATGATGATGGTTGTAATTCAACCTTGTAGACCAGTTATCCTAGTGGTAACGTGGACAAAGCAGTCTTAGGCTAAACTCTGAAAGGCATGTGAAGCCAGCTGTTATACCATATACAACCCCCTTGAATACCAAATGAAAGGGACACCACACAGATATATATTGAAAATATATATTGATTTATTAACTATAAAATCCCCTGGACTCTTTATGAGCACAGAAGCACAAGCGTTAAATCACAAGACAGTTTAAAATACACAAAAGTTGCACAATATGGATGAGCCCTAGGGGCCACCTAAACCATATACTAAATAAGTGGTATAAGAGATACCAGGAGGAAAGTGAAGAGGCCTAGGGCCTTGGGAATCGCTGGAGCTATTCGAGACTGGGTTTAACTAAGTCGGGAAAGGCCCACGGGACTCGGGTGCAGTGTTCAAAGTGCACGCACTTTCCAATGTAAAGTCTATGGTGCGTAAAAAGTACACAAAGTTAGTTTAAGGGCACTTCCGCTGAACCTAGAGGAACAAAACTTAAGACACAGACCCTAGAGGTGTGTACCAGTGTAGGGACACCGGCTTTGCAATGTTACCTCACCCACAGGAAGTGGGTGCACAGGGTCGAAGTGGCGTCGGGTTCTGACACGCAGGTTCTTGGCGCTTGAAGCTGAAGATGCTGCAGGCGATGTGAAGGAGAAGTGTCCGGTGGATCCAAGGGTGGATCTGAAGTGGTGAAGACCTGAAAGCAGAGGGGACAATGTTCAAAGTCACTGACCAGTGACTACCGTGGAACCAGATTGGAACCAGGCAAAGTCGGGTGCAAACAGGCGTTGTCGGGTAGCTTCTTTCTGCAGCCACGTGGATACCCGGGGTCGAGGACGTCCAGGAGTCGGTCACGAGCTGTCCCACGTAGGCTTCTCGCTGTTGGCGGTGTCGGCGACCTGATCGGAGCAAACAGGCCTTGGCAAATGCAAGCCACGCAGAAGTCGAAAGATGCTGTTCACTCGGACCAGCAAGGTCAGAGCGGGTGCTCCTTTTCACAGGAGCTTGGGTAGGTCTGGAGCAACCAGACCTGCTGTTTAAATCTTCGGGTTCGTCGCCAAGATGGCCGCTGGCCGCGTGGCTAGTGGCCGGGATGGCGCGTCGAGTGGCACAGTGCAAAAGGGCCCCACGCAGATCGTGGAGATGCTGGGGGGCTGATCTTCGGTGCAAGGGCTGCTCGGTGGTGGGGGTTCTCAGTCCCCAAAGCACAACGTCGAGGATGCCTCAGAAGCTGCGCAGTCAGCTTTACGAGTGTCTTCCAAGAGGTCCGGTCCCACGTCACTCGATGCCTCCACGGGTCCCTTCTTTGCAGGGACTGTGGATCGGGCTCTGAGAGGTCTGGGAATCTGGTTCTTGTCGGGCTCTGGGCTCGGGCTCCGGCGGGAGGCGGCGGCAAAGCAGACGTCGAGTTGCTGGTTGGTGCCTGTGTTCACAGGGTGGTCACTCCTTGGCCACAAGGGAGATTCTTCTTCAGTCTTCTGTGCAGCAGAATGTCGAAGTCCAGTCTTCTTCTTAGTTTTAAGTTGATTTCGGGATGATCTGCTGTGCAATGGCACTGCTCCCCCTCTTATTCCAATCTAGGGGGTGGATCACCTACTAGGTCCCTCCTCTGGGAGGAACCAGGAAGGGGGGCGGTTACACCCCCTTTCCTTTGTCCAGCTCCGCGCCAGGACTGGGGCTGGAAGGCCCCAGAACCGGTTTGGGCTGGCCTATGCACGGGGACACCTTGTGTGCCCCGGGCATGTCTGATTCTATTCAGCCCTGTCCTACCCAATACACAAAATCCTGTCTGGGGTGGTGCTCGCACCTCCCAAGGCAGGAAACCCTTTGTCCAGGCCACCATCTGCCGAGTTTCGGTCAGCAGCAGGAGGCCAGACTTGTGTCTGTGGTGGCAGCGTCCATTTTGTGAAGCTGAGGCTCTGTTTAACTTTAACCGGGGTTAAGGCTACACACATGTCGTGTCCCTCTAGAAGGGTGGAATGCTATCCCCGTCGCCAGAATTGGCGAGGGGATAGTATTCCAATTCGTATGACACCTTACTCGACATGTTTTGATAAAGCCAAACCAAAGATAGCATTTAACCGCGAGGATTATAATGCACTTAAGAGTATATGGTATGGCAATATCCCGGAACAGCTTAGGGAGTTGTTCCCGACCGCTGCAGACAGGCTCAGCTCATGCTAGAGCACCATCTCACATATTTCCAAGCACTCTGCCTCCAGGATTGATGAGGCCTTCCATAGGAGTGGCTGATAGGAACGTATGTGTCCAGTTTAGGGTTAGGCACAGGCATACTGTACCTAAGTAAGAGGTGGTTACACCGACTTACCCCAGCTGAGTGATCAGCCAGTTGTGTCAATTATGGAGGCCAGGCCAGGGGTGGCACAATACGTGCTGCAGCCCCTGGTAGGCCTTGGATACACCTATGCCCTGGGCACCTAGGGTGCACTATTACAGGGGCTCATAAGGTGAACCAGTTCCAATTGTGTTATGCACCTAAGGTACATGGAGTCCATTTTAAGGAGAGAGCAATCAGCCTGGGGCCCTGAATAGCAGGATCCCAGGCCAACTAAGTCAAAAACCAGCTAAACACCAGGCAAAAAGTTTGGGGGTAACCATAGTCAGATATCCACCTTCCTACAACGAGGAGTAAATAATACACATCTTTGTGAGACCTGCACCTAGCTTTTCCATCTAATGAGACAAATGTAATCCATTTAACAGTTTTAAAATATATGGACTTATTTTATTTGAATATTTATCTTTTTGTCCATGTTACTGATATCCACGTTAGGTCTCTTCAGGGATGCCAAATAAGATTAATAGTCCTGCGATGTCACTTTCGATGATGTCACTTCTTGTGATATTACCAAGGGCGGCTCCTTCACTAGGGCGGAGGAGCGACGCCCCACTACTTTCTCGCAAAAGCAGAAACACAAAATGCTAAAACAACCATTTTATGTTTCTGCTTCTAGCACTGCGAGAAAGCAGAAGTGTTTTGTTGGGGGCGGGCGGGGCTGTTTTAGGGCAGGAGAGGATTGCCTTGCCAACTGCTAAGGGCGCTGACTGTTCGGCCAAATCTGTCTTGCGCACTCTGGCCTTTCTCTATGTAGGCTGCAATGCAGCCTACATGGGGAAAATGGCCTCCCCATAGGCGCCTGGCTGGTCGGCGTCCTGATCAATCACAACGCTGCCATTGCAGCATTATGATTGGCTTAGGGGAGGGGAGGGAGGCTGCCTGCTTCCTGTTCTCCACCCCCCTTCCGAACTCCCGCGAGATCCTCCACCCGCGAGTCATGCCGGCTGCGACTGGAAGATACCTGCAAATTAGCGGGGCCTCACATCTTCTCTTTCGTCCGGGGCCCAAGGAGTTCTAGGACCGGCCCTGCACATATGCCTACAGGAGGCTTCACACATTCATTCCCTCCCTGGCATGCGCGTGCATCTGCACACGCACACACACACTTGTAAACGTACAAATACACAGCTGTCTGCCACAAAGTGGCTGACGATTGCCTATAAATCAGGCTTGTCTGCCTCTGAGGCTGATTGATTATTGACCAATTTACAGCTTTTGTGACCAATCCTGGTCATATTTACCACACTCTTTGGCTAGGTCTGACGTCACAGGCACAGTGTGGTTGAAAGGGAAGGGCATAAGCGTGTGCGAGGTCCACTAGAGTGACACTAGTCAGAAATGGTCCTCTGGGTGTGGTGCTTTTAAAAAACATTTACATTTATCGTATTTTTAGTCCTAAAGGTGTTGCACTCAATCCTATATTTTCAGCAACAGACCACTGTTGGAAAGCTCTGGCTGACTTTGGCAAATGCTATGCTCCCCTGCGCGGGGAGGGGGCGGGGGTTGCTTACCTTTGGTTGCCTAATCATGAAGCATTTTATACCATGTGATAGGTGCGACAGCACATTGTCTATTCTGCCTTTTTGTTTACATTTTGGAAAGCATTGCTTTGGATTTTCTATGTTACCACAACCATGAGTGCGTTAGCTGAATATTGAAGTGTGCCATTAACACTGCAAGCAAGAACCGATAACTGTATGCTGTGATGGAGGTGTAGAGTAGTAGACGATGCAAGGGAGGCATCCAGCCACGTTTAAACAGTCGTGTTTGAGTGTGTAGATGGCTTTCGGTGTGCGAGGGAAATGCTTCAGGGTGCGTCTCTGTAAATATTCAGTCACTTTTAGCATTTCTAAACTGCAAAACGCGTGAACTACCGATAGCTGCTGCACAGTTTCATATGTCCATGAAGTGGCAGTGAAGTTTCCTTGATTTCAAGCTCTTCCATGCTAGTGCATCTTTTTTCTGACTATACACGATTTCATCTATGGCTGTAGGACACCCTTTTCTCCAATGATTGTCACGCATGGTTGAAGTATCATGCACAACCCATCCAGTTCTCCATGTTTCCAGTGACTTTCAAAATTGGCTTAAGTGCCATTTATCCCCCTTGTTTTTCCACCTCCTATGACCCTGAGCAATAGGCCCTACAGACTGAAGACACTGCTTCCGTCCGTTTATAAGCCCCACGTGACATCTCCAGTAAGGTTCCAAGGAGATCCCTCGTCCAGTTCCCCTTGTTTCGAGTGATTTTCTAATAATGGCTCAATTGCCATTTATACCAAACCCCCCCCCCTGTAACCTCCTTTTCACAACAATCCGATCGCTCATTACCCTTTCTCTTCCCTTAGATCACCCAACACTCGGCACCAGGCGGCATACTCCGCTACCTCCGGTCAGCCAGTGTTTACATTCCATCTGCGCAGGCGCAGCGCCGTGCAGTTTCCATGCCAACCCCTGGATCACGCTCAATGCGGCGCCGAGCGACAACCACGCCCACCGCCAGCAGTCAGCCTCGCGCTACCACGCAAGCGCGGCTTCTCTCAGTAACTATGCCTACCCTTGACCCTCCCGGGCTCCCGTACTCACACAGGCTTCGCCGGAAGTGGTCACACGCATTTATGCGCCACGCCCTCATTGTCTCATTGCGACCGAGCAGCGAGCACGGGGAAATAGGTGAACCGCCTGATCCCGCCAAAACAACTGTAAGTTATTCTTTTCCTTCCCTTACAAGCAGGACCAGCAACGGAGGCCACCGCCCAGCGCCAAACAGGGAACTCTCCCTTTACCAACAACATATCCTTTTCTCCTTAGATTATGTTGTTACCGGCATAGCGCCCCCCTCCTGCTTGATGCAGCTCGACCTGAGCTACAGCATTGTAAGCCCCTTTTTTACCATCCGTTTGCCATTTCATAAGCTGTGAATTACTCTATGTTGTGTATGTTTGTCAGTCCAGTTTGTCTTTTTCTGTTGACCACAAATAATGATCAGGTCATACCAAAGCTATTAACTGCTATCTAGCTGGCACATACCTCAATCCACAGCGGTACACAATATGAGCACTCCTACATAGTGCACCCCTGACTTTGATGCCAGCATGTTTTGTATATAGCACGCACTAAGGCTAAAATCAGACCTTATTCCATAGATATTTTATCTCCATAGCTAAGAGCACGTTTGCACAACACATGTAGACACGCTCTGCTTCGATGAAGGCACTGTGTCAAACACCACTGTGGAAAGCCAGAATAATTGCACGAATCCTGCACTCTAGCACTGCACTACGTTACAGGATAGTAATTATTTCATTCATTTCTTTTCCTTTTTCACAGGTTTTGCAGCACCCTCTATTTTAGGTGTGCGTCCCAGAAGCTGATTTTTCTTCTGGTCGTTCAAGGATTTAGGACTGGGTGTGTCTTTTAGGGGGCACATACCACCCACTTCCTTGTTTTGGTCCTGAGGAATACCGGGGATTTTCCCCTAATGGTAGAAACATGTCGACCAACACATAAAATAGAGATAAGTAGGCCGTAACTTCCCTACTACTATCTCAACCTTAATTTTTATCTTTGTCCAGTAACTTTTTTATTAAAACTCTATATAAAAGAATACCAGGACAATTTTAACACTTACACCCCTTTTTTTGTTTGCACCCCACATTTCACTACCAGCTCCACTGCAATTGCAGGTGTTGAAGCACACCCAAGTGACGCTAGGCCACTTGGGTGGGCCCCGATGATGAAGCAAGTCACCACTAGGTGGTGAGTGAGGGGTTTCCTAACAAAGGAACAATACTTCCTGAGTTTAGACAAAAGCCTTCATCTACCCTCATCGGGTAGTACTCCTCCATATTGTTCTTTTGAACCTTGACCAAGGGAATCAGGAGTATTTCCCGTCCGACGTTCACGGACACAACTCCTTACTCTCCTACTTGTTTTCCAACCCATTTGTCTCTACCATGCAGAATTTATGGAAACACATCCCAAAGCCAATTTTTGCATTTCCCAGTAACATTATGCCTGCTTTCAGCCTCTGTGGATGTACAGTTGCATCATTAGGGCCTTAGATCTTCAAAATACTTGTATACTATCCTTTCTTAGGGAGCCTTTTCTACACATTCGTCTGCCAAATATTTACTGCTTGGCAGGTACCTGGATGATTGCATGCAGAGTGCTTCTGTATGGTGCCAAATACTCATGAAAATTTGCCAAGTTCCGCTTGGCTTCCTAACCCCTTTGAAGGCTTCGCTGGGTGTCTGCATGACCTGTTCCCATTGCCCATGAATTGCACGTTTAGATAGTGTTGTGTAGGGGCCTTTTACTCCAAGCTACCAGTGGATGTCTGGAAATATTTACAAACAAACTGAGGATCATCATATGCGACACTAGGTCTTGTCAAACTAGGCACTAGAAAGATTTGTAATTGTGCCTGTTCCTGTCATTGGTGAAAAGAATTAACCTCACCTCTGTTATTTTTTTTGCCATTTTACCAGGCATGTCACTGTTTTCAACTGCAGTTTAGGCCAAAGATTTTAGTAAAAGCAAATTTAACCGACTTTTCCTCCGTATGGGATCGCTTTGTCATTCACCTATTCTTTAAAACTTAGCAAATTTTATTTCACTATTGTTAAAATTAGTTAAACATAATTCCACGCAGCATTTTTCCCATCCAACAGTGTTTGACAAGGCTGCAAGATATAAATTATTCTGAACATTTTAAGACTTCTATATTTATAAAAAATATTTTATATTTCTTTTTATTTAAAAATCCCAAATAAAACATGCAACCCTAGGTCTGCAGGTAGCAAAGCAGCACCTGAGAATCAGGTACTCATTGGGGTTGAATGTACAAGCGTTTTTCAGTGAGAGTCAAGCCATGGGAAATAAGGCAAAATAAAGGGTACTTAGTCTGCTCTCTTTGCATTTGGGACACATATTGGGAGTTGTGTTTTATTGAACAGTCGCTTAAGTAAGTAAGTAGCATTTTATAAAGTGCACATATACTGTGGCATCTTAGCTCTCGGCGTTCCTGAAGTGAAAATACCTATATAAAAGGAGTGAATACAGAAGAGCCAGGCTTTTAACAATTTTCTGAAGGATGCTTTGTGGATTGGGATCTCAGGACAAGAGGAATAGAATTCCACAGTCTACAAGACAAAAAAGAAAAACATCTCCCTCCCCAACTCTCTTTTTTATTTTGGGAACTGCCATTATTTTGTAGGGCCAGATCTTAAATTACGTTTAGGCACATGCCAGAAAATATTCGGTCCCTCCATTTCACAAGACCTTGTGAACAATACAGAGGGCCTTAAATTTCACCCGCTCAGTCACCAGCAACCAATGACGGTCACAAATGCCCTTGGAAATGGGATCAATTATGGGATAATCAGCAGCAAATGGGCAGCCACATTCTGAAGTGACTGAAACTTCAGCTGCAATCTTTTCTGGATGCCCTGATATAATGCATTGCAGTAGTCTCTCCTAGCCAGAATTAATGCAACAGTGACCAACTTCTGCATATCCACAGGAATGAAAGAAAACATCTTCCTCAACACACTGAGGAGATGAAAACAAGGGGATGTAACCTTACTTATGTGGTCTGAAAAACAAAGCTGTTTATCAAACAACACCCAGAGATGTATCACTTTCTCAACGGACAAGGAAGGGTACCTAAACTGGAAGGCCACCAAGACGAGTTCCAGAAAGAGTTGTTAGAACCAAAGAGGATAACCTCAGTCTCGGAATTCAAATTAAGGCAATTGTTTTGCATCCAGGTGACAATATTAGACAGGTAATTTTTCAATTTACTAGCAACAGCCTCCATGTCCGAGAAGATGTACACCACAATTTGTGTGTCAATTGCGTATGACACTACGGCAAAACCATAAGAACTAATAATTTTTGCCAAAGAAGTAATGTAGATTTTAAAAGTGTAGGCAATAGTGAGGAGCCCTGAGGCACCCCACATGATAAAGTAAAGGGATCTGAAACAAAATCCCCAAAAGCCACGTGCCTGAGAGAAATTAACTAAGGACACCAAGGGCTGCATCTCTAATCCTGATGCCCTCTAACTCCTGCTTAACAGGGAATGATTCACTGAATCTAATGCTGCGGAGAAGTAGAGAAGAATAAGCGCAGCCTTGCCACCTGAGTCCACTTGCCTATGAATCGCCTTAGCGGCGACTAACAATGCAGACTCGGTGCAATGCGATGGCTTAGACCCATGCTGTGAAGGATCCAGAATGTCATGAGTATCGAGGAAGGTCATGAGGTCTGCATTAAGTGCCTTCTCCAGTATTATAGCTGGTATGGGTAGTCTAGATATAGGCAGTGGTAGTGCCTCCGTCAGGGCATTGTCCCACTAATATGTCAACCCCTTGACCCCAAAATAAATGTACTTTATTAGTCAGCTTTAGTTCAGAGACAGCTGCTTGGGACAGTTGCTGTCAAATGAGTGAGATCAAGCACAAACAGACAAGCACGCTGCCCGTGTGTTCCTGGGGGGAAAGTGAAACAATGTTACCATCACATGCAACTGCCCGTACAGAAGCCAGCACACCTAAGTGCGCGTGTCAAGTTGGACACCTGCCGGCGGTGTTCCTGCTAGATGCCTCTGCAATGTGCATGTGCCCTGAGGTAGCGTGGTGGTGGATGGACTGAAGAGGCTGTCTCTCTCTCTCCCTGGACGTTTCATGTCCACACAACAGGCGTTGGTTGGTTGGTGATAAAATCCTCCTGAGTCCTTTGATATTGAAACCTGCATTTTCCACTTACTACAGGTAAATGCAGTTAAATATATAAACAAATGAATTAGCAGGTGTCCAGTGACTCACATGGAAGTTACGAGTTCCATTACGTTGGGGAACAGAAACCTCTTTTTTCTTTCTTTATTTGCTCATTTTTGTGTACTAACATTCTCAGCATGCACTGGGACTGGGTTTGTGCAACATTTGAACCAGGTTACAACCACATATTTATGTTAAGCCACTTAGGGGCATATTATTAAGGACGGCGTTAAAATTTATCGCCATTTTAGCGGCAGAAAACTGCAGCTAAGCTGGCGATAATGGGCTTGATAATATGCCCTGGAGAATTCCAATAGAAGCTCATGTTCACACCAGACCATGGACTTCTATTGGAATTCTCAAGGGCATATTATCAAGCCCATTATCGCTGCTTTAGCAGCAGTTTTCTGCTCCTAAACCGGCGATAATTTTTAACGCCGTTCTAGATAATATGCCCCTAATTTCCTGCCACATACGTTACACATGCTTGCGTTAGGGGAGATACAACACAAAGGCGGCAAAAGCCACACATAAAGACGGCTGAGTTAAAAGTATGGTTATACAAGACTCTTAATGTGGCGTGAAAAAACTATGGAAACTATGTTAAACAAGCGCCCCCGGGGCAGGCTGGGTCCAGGAGTGAAGCTGCGGCATGAGCAATGAGCACTTTTTAATCAATCGCCTCCAGTCCGGGTGCCGGTGCAACATTTGGAAAAAGCAAAAACAAGTTGAATTTAAAAAAACATGAGAAACGTAAATAGGACTGCATCCCCGACATGGATTACATAACGTTAAGGGGTTTTATAGTCATTGTTAAGAAATTGGCAAGTGTTTTGTCTATGCAGTGAAGGATAGTTCTATAGGGCCCAGTAGGGACCCGTTTCACAAACAGTTTAATTACTGGCAAGCCTGAATGCTAATAGGACCTCCACTCTTAAAGACGTTGGTGTACTTAAATGGGTACACATATGCAGGGCCGGCGCTAGGCATGGGCAGTATGGGCAGCCGCCCAGGGCCTCGCGCTCAGGTGAGAGGCAGGGGGCCCCCCTGCTCCACCAGGGCCCCATCCCCACACATTACAATACACATCAGAGATGTCTGTGTCGACGACCACGTGGTGGCATTCCTGGGGGTGCAGGGGTGGTGGGGAGGGACAAACAGAGTGGGGAAGTCAAAGCGGCAGGGCCAGCAATTAGGGCTCAGCGTGTCAGGGGCGAGGCAACACCTCTCTTAAGTACCAGTCATTCCCTGTCTGCATTTTGTTGCTAGGAGACAGAAGGCTCCTTTGTTTCCAGGACCAGCCGGACACAGGTAAGGAGCAGTGGGTGAGGGGAGGAGGGAGCACCCAGAGAAACTGGTGTTAGAGCAGTGTTTTAGGAAAGGCCTTGTTACTGCTTCAGGCCCAGGGGAGGGGGCCCCCTTTCCCTGGGCCTCGAAGCACTAGAGCAAGCTGCAAGGTCCAGGTGTGGGGCCCCCTTTCCCTGGGCCTCTAAGCACTATAGAAATCTGCAAGGTCAGGGTGTGGGGGCCCCTTCCCAGCACCTTGTAGCCACTACTCCCTCTTTCTTTTCCTTTCCTTTATTTGTTCCCCTGTGAAATGAATCCAAAAAAGAAAAACTTTTTTGCTGGAAAGGTCATCTTTATTGTGACATTATTCACTTCCAAAGTGCAGCCTTGGGAAAGAGAGAAATACAAAATTCAAACTGTAAAAAATAACTAAAGCAAGACAGAGTGGGTCGAAAAGGGGCCAGATTGATTTTATTCACACCCAAAACACATTAGTGCCCCTACACAGAGTTTACCAGTGAAGCGCTACTTTTGTTTTCTTGTCTTTCTCTAAACAGCATTGTTTTCCCCGGGTGGGGAAGTGCACCATTTCTGGATATACTGCAATACCTCCGTGCTGGGCGGACTGGAAAATAAAGTGCATACCGCTGCTCTGTATTCACAAATGTGGTCTTTTTAAACCATATTGCTTTTGTTTTGTAAGGATATATTCAATGGGCATTGAAGCAGGTCCGTTCCGGCCCTGTAGTCATGGCCTTAACTTTTCATGCAAAAGCACTCATACATTTCTGAATAAGTGCAAAAGCGTTAAGGTAACCATGTTGTTCCTGCTTACATTTCACATGCTTTAATTAATCTTACATTCCTTATGAGTGTTTGCTTTTTCCAGAATGTTGTCACTTTTTTTTTTAGGCAGCATATTGCTCTTGTCTAGTGCGTAATTTGAAATGAGTCGCCTCTAGGTGTTTGCAGCGGGGCACAATTGGGTTGTAGTTGAAGGCAGTGCGAGTTTCTCTCAGTGGGGTAGTATGGTGTTCAGTGGAGAGAGGATGTGGCACTATGGTCAGAGCTGCCGAATTTGGAACTGGGGAGCCAGGTTCAGCCTTCATGACCAGTCCACCAGACCAATCTCCCTGAGAGAGCACATTTCCATGCTAGACCTTGGAAGGACCCGCACAACCTTAGAAGCCCTGGTGTCTTAGCACCAGCAGGTGAACCCTAGCAGTGGCAAGTGTGGGTTAGCCTTGAAGGCCTGTCCACCACAATCCCTATTGAAGCCCACCGCAAGTTTTTGGGGCAGGCCTACGAAGCAGCACACCCTAGAGCAACAGTGACTCTGTCATTGAGGTCACAGTACCCTTGAGCAGGGAGGCTCTAGGGCGGTGCAAACGGTGAGATCGCATTTTGCGCTGACTTTGGGTCATGTTTGCGAATATATTATGTTTCTAAAAACACTTGCTGCCTCCTTCCTGGCCTCCAGGAATTTTCTGCAACAATAAAAATGTCATGAAACTCCGGTGATCAATGTTCTTCCTAGAGAGATGGAGGTTTGTCAAGTGGAAGTTTTGACTCATGGAAAGGTAGCGCAGAGAGTTAATGTGCTCGGTGCAAAGAACATGTCCCATGCAGATCACTAAGTCCACATAATGTAGATAGGCCATCGGGTTACTGCTTTTGTCAGAGAAATCCTATTGGTACTTTTATAAGTCAAAATCCTAACATAGAACAATGAGCTATTAACTGTCTTCTAAGAGCTGCATGCCAACTGCAAGTTATAATTTACATAGTTATGTTTTTTTCCCAAGTCTTTGATTAACATAATGTTGCGAAAAGGGTTCACTTGAACAGAAATCAATTCTGGTTATTAAAGAGAACTTCCAACCATGGTATTACGTTCTAAATTCAGAGTTTGTGTTTCTCCAGATCAATCACTATTAAACTAAACTGCCTACTAGTACGATTGTCATGTGACTCCTAGTCCTTTGTCCTATGTAAAATTACCTATTGTGATTTCCACACGTATTATTGATTATCTCTGTGTAATGTGTGATATAAAGTTCTCTGACACTCTAAACTGGTATCAGTGGTGCTGTTTATCAAATGAAATGCATCTGAGAGAGAGTGTAATTATGGAGACTTGAGGGGCACTTTTAAAGGGTGGTAGTGAGGGAATCCGTGGAAGAGCAAGTCATTGGGGGCACCAACATTCTCGCACAGGGCTCCACCAGTGCTAAATCTGGCCACCCCTACTTCCTACAGTTATAATACCAAATCAAAAGCGTTGATTTGACAACCCCTTGAATCTGTAGCATACCTTCAAGTCAATGTAGGATTTAGCAGTGGTCTCGGTTGATCTAAGACTGTTTTTGTTTATGTAAAATCTTTATTTGTTTGCAATGGTGTCTTGTAATTTTGTACTATATGTGTTGTGTTTTTGCACTTAACATAATTCTGGTGAGTAAAGAGCACACACACAAAAAAGATTGTCCTACGTCTCTTAGCATGGGAGTGTGGGATTCTGGTGAGAGGACTTATGTTAAAACAAATTACGTAATGTCATCCTAAGGTAGCACAATAATGGCACAGAAAGATAAGGGAGCCTTTTGAAATGTGCAATTATATCCATGGTGTGAGAGGTTTTCTCTTGTGTAATTTTACCTCAACAGAATCTCCCCCCTTTATGAGGCAGAACTGGAAATTGTATCATGCACTCATCTGGAAACAATCTGTTCACGAGGAGTAAATAATACACATCTTTGTGAGACCTGCACCTAGCTTTTCCATCTAATGAGACAAATGTAATCCATTTAACAGTTTTAAAATATATGGACTTATTTTATTTGAATATTTATCTTTTTGTCCATGTTACTGATATCCACGTTAGGTCTCTTCAGGGATGCCAAATAAGATTAATAGTCCTGCGATGTCACTTTCGATGATGTCACTTCTTGTGATATTACCAAGGGCGGCTCCTTCACTAGGGCGGAGGAGCGACGCCCCACTACTTTCTCGCAAAAGCAGAAACACAAAATGCTAAAACAACCATTTTATGTTTCTGCTTCTAGCACTGCGAGAAAGCAGAAGTGTTTTGTTGGGGGCGGGCGGGGCTGTTTTAGGGCAGGAGAGGATTGCCTTGCCAACTGCTAAGGGCGCTGACTGTTCGGCCAAATCTGTCTTGCGCACTCTGGCCTTTCTCTATGTAGGCTGCAATGCAGCCTACATGGGGAAAATGGCCTCCCCATAGGCGCCTGGCTGGTCGGCGTCCTGATCAATCACAACGCTGCCATTGCAGCATTATGATTGGCTTAGGGGAGGGGAGGGAGGCTGCCTGCTTCCTGTTCTCCACCCCCCTTCCGAACTCCCGCGAGATCCTCCACCCGCGAGTCATGCCGGCTGCGACTGGAAGATACCTGCAAATTAGCGGGGCCTCACATCTTCTCTTTCGTCCGGGGCCCAAGGAGTTCTAGGACCGGCCCTGCACATATGCCTACAGGAGGCTTCACACATTCATTCCCTCCCTGGCATGCGCGTGCATCTGCACACGCACACACACACTTGTAAACGTACAAATACACAGCTGTCTGCCACAAAGTGGCTGACGATTGCCTATAAATCAGGCTTGTCTGCCTCTGAGGCTGATTGATTATTGACCAATTTACAGCTTTTGTGACCAATCCTGGTCATATTTACCACACTCTTTGGCTAGGTCTGACGTCACAGGCACAGTGTGGTTGAAAGGGAAGGGCATAAGCGTGTGCGAGGTCCACTAGAGTGACACTAGTCAGAAATGGTCCTCTGGGTGTGGTGCTTTTAAAAAACATTTACATTTATCGTATTTTTAGTCCTAAAGGTGTTGCACTCAATCCTATATTTTCAGCAACAGACCACTGTTGGAAAGCTCTGGCTGACTTTGGCAAATGCTATGCTCCCCTGCGCGGGGAGGGGGCGGGGGTTGCTTACCTTTGGTTGCCTAATCATGAAGCATTTTATACCATGTGATAGGTGCGACAGCACATTGTCTATTCTGCCTTTTTGTTTACATTTTGGAAAGCATTGCTTTGGATTTTCTATGTTACCACAACCATGAGTGCGTTAGCTGAATATTGAAGTGTGCCATTAACACTGCAAGCAAGAACCGATAACTGTATGCTGTGATGGAGGTGTAGAGTAGTAGACGATGCAAGGGAGGCATCCAGCCACGTTTAAACAGTCGTGTTTGAGTGTGTAGATGGCTTTCGGTGTGCGAGGGAAATGCTTCAGGGTGCATCTCTGTAAATATTCAGTCACTTTTAGCATTTCTAAACTGCAAAACGCGTGAACTACCGATAGCTGCTGCACAGTTTCATATGTCCATGAAGTGGCAGTGAAGTTTCCTTGATTTCAAGCTCTTCCATGCTAGTGCATCCATTTCCATGTACATCTTTTGCATTTTGCTTCTTGTGGTTTTACATGCAGGTCTATAGTGGGTATTTTCTGCAGTGATCGCTTCTTGCTTGGCCTTTCGGTGGGTGACTGCCTGACTACAGTACCCCAACCATGAATCAACAGAGCAGCACAACTCGACAGTGCTGGGTGTGCACACTGCTTCATTAGCATGCAAACATAAAATCTTGGAAGGGCACTGATAAATTCTCGTTTTCCGGAGGTGTTTTTTTTTGTTGCCAATAATTATTTTCTTTTTCTATATAGACATATGAAAACAGAATATTGAAATGATCTATGTGTTTCAAACTGTAAAAATATATACAATGTCCCTGCCAACGGTAGCCCATCTGCTAGGTGTCAAAAGTTAATTTATATCTGATAAATGTTTTAACAATATTAGGAGGGCAACCTAATTTCCTTGTTCACATTGAACTTTCCAGTTTGAATTGCATAATCTGTAAATACTCTTTTGTTTTTACTTTCCATATTTAGTTTTTCAATTAATTTCCAGACGTTGGTGTTTTTTCCATAAAGTTCTTTTTATTTGGTATCCAATTCCATCACACTTAAAACAGACCCAGCCAATGCGTTTCATCCCTTATAAGGACTTCATCAGGGCCTCAACAATAAAAAATAAAAACAAGCACTGGCGTTGCCAATAGGTCTCGCAGTAGGAAAGTTTGAGCTATTACAATTGCAAATAACAATGCCTTTTATTTTTGTTTTCATTTTAAAAACATAAAGGGCTTTTTCATTTGCAAAAGCAATAGCTCCAACTTTCCTACTGCGAGACCTATTGTGCACTGCACAGTGTGGGTGAAAGTGGCACTGCGTGGGTGTGAGTGGCGTTGCGTGGGTGATAGTGGGCTTGCGTGGGTGTGAGTGGTGTTGCATGTGTGAGTGGCGTTGCATGTGTGAGTGGCGTTGCATGTGTGAGTGGCGTTGCATGGATGAGTGGGGTTGCGTGGGTGAGTTGCGTTGCATGTGTGAGTGGCGTTGCATGTGTGAGTGGCGTTGCGTGGATGAGTGGCGTTGCGTGGATGAGTGGCGTTGCATATGTGAGTGGTGTTGCGTGGGTGAGTGGCGTTGCGTGGGTGAGTGGCGTTGCATGTGTGAGTGGCGTTGCGTGGATGAGTGGCGTTGCGTGGAAGAGTGGGGTTGCGTGGATGAGTGGGGTTGCGTGGATGAGTGGCGTTGCGTGGATGAGTAAAGTTGCATGTGTGAGTGGTTTTGCGTGGGTGAGTGGCGTTGCATGTGTGAGTGGCCTTGCGTGGATGAGTGGCGTTGCGTGGATGAGTGGCGTTGCGTGGATGAGTGGGGTTGCGTGGATGAGTGGGGTTGCATGGATGAGTGGTGTTGCGTGGATGAGTGGCGTTGTGTGGATGAGTGGGGTTGAGTGGATGAGTTGCGTTGCGTGGATGAGTTGCGTTGTGTGTGTGAGTGGTGTTGCTTGGGTGAGTGGCGTTGCGTGGGTGAGTGTGGTGTTGCGTGGGTGATAGTGGGCTTGCGTGGGTGTGAGTGGCGTTGCGTGTCTGAAAGTGGTGCTGTGTGGGTGAAAGTGGCACAGAGCCTTTGATGTGGCCTGGCGCAGGAGAAATGCTGCTGCTGGGAACAGATGGCCTGGCCGTGAAGCAGGGGGCGGGGCAGCGCTGGGGAAGCCTGTGGGAGGGTGATTGATGCCTTTGATGTGGCGATATTAAACACCCCCCCATGACGAAGTTAAACAGTGGAAATTCATTGGGAGAGCAGACTAAAAGTCACGTTTAAGGCTGTGATTCGGATTTTACTAGCACCCTACATTTGATCGTCCTCATTTTTAAGTAGTTGCGTAGTTTGATCTTTTTCAATTCAGTGCATTATGGCCTGATTTTATTTTCCTTTTCATGAAGCTGCTTTCTTCAGCGGCCACCATCCGTTCGAGTGATTAATTGCTCAGAGCTGGGGAGGGGCCTATGCTGCTGCGGTCAGAATTGCAGGCACTTTTCAGCAGTCCATGGTTCAATAACCAATACCTCCTCTACAGTGCGGCGTGAGTCTTCCTCAGACTGTTTGCCATGGCTCATTCCGGTGTCCAGGAAAAGCATCCTTCATGGTCACTGGCGGTGCTAGGGCTCTCTCCGCTGCACTTAGTCATTTTCAAGGCGCTGGAGAAAAGTCAGGGGGCCGACACAAGGTTTGTTGTCAACTGTGGCCCAGGGAAAAGAATAGCGGTTTCTAGACATGGGAGATCACTTGGGTCAGGACGACAATGCAGGCGGTGGAAGGCACCGTGCAAAATTGCATGTCTGAAAAGGGTGGCGTCTTGTACACGACCAGCTGTGGGTCTTGGGGGGTTGTTTCCTCACTTAGTAATTTTCAAGGCGCTGGAGAAAAGTCAGGGGGCCGACACAAGGTTTGTTGTCAACTGTGGCCCAGGGAAAAGAATAGCGGTTTCTAGACATTGGAGATCACTTGGGTCAGGACGACAATGCAGGCGGTGGAAGGCACCGTGCAAAATTGCATGTCTGAAAAGGGTGGCGTCTTGTACACGGCCAGCTGTGGGTCTTTGGGGGTTGTTTCCCCTGACTGCATGCAAGGCAAGGGAAACTGAGAGTGCGGCCGGCCTGCGGCCGGCCATGAATAATTAGGGGAGGAGAAGCCCTAGGGGAGGAGAAGCCCTTTGATGTGCTGGGCTGTATAGAGTGCAGGCATGGTGAAAGGAGATGCGTGGAGGATGGGGGCGGGCTTGGGAAACTGAAGGGGCGGGCTTGGGAAACTGAGAGTACGGCCGGCCTGCGGCCGGCCATGAATAATTAGAGGAGGAGAAGCCCTTTGATGTGCTGGGCTGGCCCTGAATGCGCGTGCTTGTTCACGTGAACTTCATGAAAACCGCGGGGCTGAAAGCCCTTAGTTTGACGATGTTTTCGCCACTTGAATTCTCGCTCCGCTCGATGCGCTTGCGCACATCGATAGGTCGCGAGACCTAAAAATACATGTAATCAATAATTTTCATTTATTAAAATCAACAACGCTGGTTCTTATTTTTACATTACATTTTCAAAATGTTGCGATATACAGACTATTATAGAGAATATATGCGACAGGTGTGGGTTGGCACGGGCTCTCGTTAGGAGATAGTGCTGCAGCTGGTCCCCAGGTCGCGGAAGGGTTCATGCTAGGTCCTTTTACAGCTTGTGGGCAGGCACTGACTAAGATATGTGGGCCCGCGCTTTGTGTGGTTCCCTGACTGGGCCCGTTGATATTCCCACATGATCCTAGACACAGCTTTGTTTTGAGAGATGCATTCACTACTGATGGCTCGTGCGGCCCCTGGAGCCACATTTGAGGGGTCAGGTAGGTCTGATACTCCTGCATTCGCAAAGAGAAACACCTCCATCTCACCTGGGAGAGCAGCGCCTCACCATGATGAAGCATAAAGTACCCAATGCCGCAGCCAAGCAGAGCACTCTGGCAAATTCACGGGTGTAGGTGCTGCGTCGGTGGACATGGAATGAGCACGCAGGATCTGGTCCGGATAATGCGGCACTGTTGGCAGCCAATACATAATTAAGGGACATGCTGGATGCAAAAGTAGGCGCAGTTGGATCCAATATCATTCTTCTATGCCAGGATCTCCGAAAAGCAGTAGACCCGAGTGTCAACCACAGAGGATTCAATAGCTTCTCTCCAATTGAAAGTTAACACAATTGCAATGGTAACCAAAAACTAGCAGCACATGGAGGGGCGGGCTCGCTGAAACAGTCTAAGGTTTGTGGGATTTCCTGAAGTGTGCGAGGGTGCCTCCATGGACAAGTTCCTGGCTCAGTGGCCCCCAATAGATGGTGCCTGTGGAGTCCCTCTCACCATGTTTTGCAATAGAAAGGTCCCACAGGGCATTAGAAGCCTCCCCAGGGTGCCATGGCCCAACCGGTTATCACCAAAATCCTCAACCTCGTTGACAGAGATGCAATCCTCAGATATTACAGGAGCCAAGACAAGGTACTTTTTAAATCTGATTACATCATAATCTCGGATTATATGAGAATGGTTCATCAACAACCCAATCATTTACAGCTGCAAAGTGACATCTCCAAGACCTCAAATTACAATACATGCTGCTCTATACTGCTCGCCTCTAGGTGGTCTTCAATTCCTAAACCTCCTTTTTAGACACACTGGAAGTAGTATTCACTTAGACAGAAGAGACGGTGGCTGTGCAGCCCCACACTCCACCTCGCATGGACTCCAAATCATCTCTGAGTGATAGACACACCCACCCTGCCAAGTCAGCGCTGAAGCATTGGAACCAGTCCTGCTCAGCCTGGAGAAATACACAACGCGATAATGAACACTAACAGATGTCAGCCGATATCATACGCCAGGCCCATATGCCATCATGCGGCTAATGGGCTGATTCTAAATTATGTGCCTGAAAAGCTGTAGTATAATGCATGTGTGGGAAGTGGGCACAATAGATTGGACTACACTCCACGAGGCAAGTTTCTTTAGTATAAATTCATGATTGGATACAGTGACATGGGGATCAATTGGCGAGGTCCTCTTTTCGCTTCCATTAGCATTAGGTCTCTTCCACGACAGATACTTCTGCATCGCTGAACTATAGGGGAAGCAGGGGGGGAGGGGAAGTTTGCTTAAAAGTTTTATCAGTTGTTGTGCTGCAGAGACCACTTAACCATAGATGGGGCTGTCATAGCCCCTACCCATTTATAACTAAAAGGCCAATGACAGACTGCGTTGATTCCACTGGGCAGCTTTGTGCCCTCACTTGGTACATCCAGAAAAGTCCTAGACAAGATAAAGAGGGGTGCTGTGCTCAAACAAGCCAAATGCTTGCTAGCAGATATCCTTCTACTACAAGAGAGGTCTGGGGTCTATAGTCTGGTGCCTGGCCCGACTCATCTATACACAAACATTTAATTCCGCCTTCACGGGGCACAAGTATTCTTATACGTTGGACAATGCCCTTCAAGGCCATTAGAGTGTGGGCGGATGATCATGGCAAATATGTTTGTGGCAGTGATAATTTATGGGGAGCCTATCACACTAGGTAGTGTCTATGCCCCGCCATCAATGGGGCAGACCTTTGTGGATCGTATTGTCGGTTTATGGGAAGAACTGCCTGGTGGTCTATGGGTTGTCAGTGGGGAATGGAATGATGTCATGCAGCCAGAGATAGACCGGTGGCGCACCAGAGGCGAGACACGGGGACACATGGGTCCAAGTTGAGGTAATTGGTTTCTGCATTGGGATAGGCGGACACCTGGAGGGCATATCACCCCGCAGACAATGGATACATGTATGGCCTAACAGTCCATGGGTTGTTCTCCAGGTTGGATTATATACTAGTACCAGCAGATTTTGTACATAGGGCATCTGGGGTGGACATCTTACCCAGGGGACATCGCAACCATTTCCCGAAGGCCCTTCAGCTCCATGTGGCCCCAAAATGCTCTCCCTTTCGATAGCTACTGTTGCCTTGGCACTTGAGAATCCTGACATAAAAGTAGGGCTCCCGGTTTTACGGTGTTTATTTTTTTTCAACATTTCCATCTGTATTTATCCATATTTATTTTTTAGTCATTTTATCTGTATTTATCCATATTTCTATTGTGTTTTGTGTATGAATGAAGTTGTAAAAGTGTACATTTCCATATTTATTTAATTGATAGACGCATTCTCATACTGTGATGTCGGTCGTGTTTTAGCTATTTAAGTTGCCAAATATTACATAACAATACATCCTGTGGTAAATGCTAGCATTATACAACAAACGTATATTGACATATGCAGTTATTTAAAGAAATGTCATCCTGTTTTTTTTTAATTTTCGATGCTGTTTATCTGCTCAGCTGTTAGGCTATAATTTATGAAAGACAGCACGGAGAGTCATTTAAAAGCAGTCTAATTTTCTGTATTTATCCACTTTTTAAAATAAATGCAGCCAGAAAACACATCGTTTTCTGTCTGTATTTATGTGTAAAAATGGAAAACAGGGGGCCTTACATATAAGACGCTTCTTTTTCAGTCTGTAACAGAATATTTCTCGTTCACCATTGGAGCGGTGTCCTCCAAGGCAACGCTATGGGTGGCACTAAAGCAGACGCTAGGAGGGGTAGATATCAGCTTTTACACGAGTGAGCGCCGGCGTATGTCCCATGCCTTAATAGAACTAGAGTGGCAAATGCATACATTTGAGGAACGCAGCCGTGAGTGGGGTGGTGAGGCTTCGCGGCGACAATTGGGTCACACCCAGCAGCGGTATCAGCATCTGTTGATGGATGAAGCCATACAGGCTCGTCAGGCTTCACAGAGCCGATAATACCAATGGGGTGACAAATTCAGCAAAATGCTGCACAGTCTGTGCCAGGCCGTCTGGGTTGCCTCCTCAATGCCAGTGCTCAAAGACATGTTGGAGGGCTATTATTGGGCCCCAGAGATGTAGCTCGAAACTTCGCAGAGTATTATAGCAAGATATATGCAAAAAGGGAGACAACAGCGGCAAACCATATCCTAGGCTTCATCGAGGAACTACCTCTTAAATCTCTGGCAGATCTTTCCCAGACACAGTTGGATGATCCCATTACAGAGGAGGAGCTATCGATGGCCGTTGCAGAGCTGCAGCTGGAAAGTGCCCCGTGCCCAGTGGTTTCCTTAAACTGTTTAAGCAGCATCTGGGGACGCATCTGCTGGGGGTCATCAACTCTATGCTGGAGGAGACACAGCTTGCACAGGATTGGAGACATGCTGAAATTGTTGTGTTTCCCAAGTAGAGCTATCCACCCGAAGTTCACTCTTGCTGCCGTCCGATTTCTCTTCTCAATAAAGAGGTTAAATTGCTCGCCAAAACATTAGCTAAAAGATTAATGAAATATATGCCGGAGCTGGTACATCCTGACCAGGCTGGCTTTATACCACACTAGGCTACTCATCATAATATCAGACATGCATATAATGCGTTGGCATTGGCAGACCATATGAAGCGGCCGGCAGGATTAATACTGGCCGATATAGATAAAGCATCCGACTCTTCTTCGGCGTCTTAATCTAGGGCTGCGGTTCTTTGCATACATTAGAATACTGTACCCTGATCTGACAGCATTGGTTCGGTTGGCCGAAAAGATTTCTGCCCCATTCTCGATTGGCCAAGGTACCAGGCAGGTGTGTCCGTTGTCTCCCCTGCTGTTCGCTCTGGCAATGGAACACTTGGCCACCAGGGTAAAGGTAGATGCTCAAGTGACAGGTTTTGAATGGTCTGCGGGGCTATCAGACAGGTTCGCCACATATGCCAATGATGTGCTTTTCTTTATTACAGACCCTGCGATATCGGGACATCGGATTCTACAAAGTATGCAAATCTTTGGCGAGACATCTGGGCTATATATGAATATTGAAAAGTCTGTGATATTCCCGATAGGTGGGCCCGAGGGGACATGGGCAGGGCATTGGGGCTGTCACTAGTGATTAGGGAATTTAAGTACCTTGGGTGTTTGTATCCCCAGACCCAGAGATTTCCTGGATGCAGAACATGGCCCCTCTGCTCCTGCGAGTTAGAGAGGAGGTGAAAGCCTGGTCCCCACTGCCACTGTCTCTGGTTAGAAGCTCAGCTATTTTCAAAATAGTCTTGCTGCTCCACCTACTTGATCAATCCCAAAACTATCCATGCACTATTCCTCTATCATGGTTCTAACAGGTTAAAGCAGTCCCAGGTCATATCCTATGGAGGGTTGGTGCATCCCGCATTGCCCTCTGAACATGCTTTCAGTCCACATATTGTGGGGGCATTGCCCCTGCTGATGCCCAGTCTTAGCACCTACAGACTATTAATGGCTAGTAGTATGGGGCACACGATGACCCAGCATACACCACTGAGAGATGGGTGATGGGTGATATTTCGGTCCTAGATTTTTTATACATTGGGAAGAAGCTCGGCCCTCTTCCCCCAGCGGCTAGGGTGGTATTACAAGTATGGAGAAGATCACTTCGTGAAGTGGGGTGGTGGGGACAACTGACCCGGGAGATGCTGCTCTGGCAGGGTATTTTACTTTGATAACTTACCCAGCTGCAAGGCTATTGCAGGTGCATACCATAGGCACCTCTGCACTAGGTGATATAATGCACAGCACAGTGTTTAAATCCTTTCAAGAGATGCAAACAACCTACCAGCTGCACTGTGGCCAGTTTTACAAATACTTGCAACTGCGCCACGCTTTATCCCCTTATTTACGAGACCTCCAAGTTCTGCTGGAATTCATCCCACTAGAAGACAAATTGCTGATGGGAGATCTCGATACCAACAAGCTCTCCAAGATTTATCAATACCTCATCACACATAGTTCCACTATGTTACCCACCCTTTGTGTGACATGGGGCGAAGACATTGACAACATTGATGAGGTTGACTGGATGGAGGTCCTCGAAGCTCCAGTGGGGCAGCTATATCCTCCCTGTTTCGGGTGATCCAATCAAAACATTTGGATAGGGCATATTACACAAGAAGCTGCCTAAGGTCTCATTGGATCTTCAATGTGTCTTCGTTGCTAGGCGAGGGAGGTAACTTTCTCCCATACAGTGTGGAGCTGTACAGTACTAGCACGTTTCTGGTGGGGGATGACATCCTGCTTGGGTAGATGCTTGCCTGGGTTGTCCCCGGAGATTCAAAATTGCTTCTGCTTCATAGTAGAAAGGGGAGCGGAGAGAACAGCTATAAGCAACATTTACTGTTCTTGGGGTTTACACTGGCAAAAAGAGGCATTGCTAGGCACTGAAAAGCAACTACACCACCATCGATAGGGGCATGGAAGAGAGGACTAGATCACTGCAAGTGATGGTACTCCAAGCCAGGGTCTTCCCACAAAAACATCAAAAGATATGGCAGAGATGGGCAGACAATAGGGACATCATATTGAAGCCTGTCCTCACTGTGGGGTCTCAGTTAGATGCAGAAATGCAACAATACAGCTCTGACACAAGCGAACAGGGATGGGGTCTAGGACAACATTGGAATAAGGTCCTTGTTGGAGATCTGAGATGGGGGGGTGTCTGGGGATGTACAGTGCATGTTCCTGTGTTTTGGTTGTGTTTGGGAGGGTTTTATTTTGAAAAATCCTGTATATGTACGCAGGCCAAATTGGCTCTACTATATGGCTACAACCCAATAAAAATGTGTTGTGAAAAAAAGGATACATCACCTACATCTGTTTTTAGGTCTTGCCTGAGACAGCGCATCCGCTACTGCTTGCAAGACAATTTGTTTGTTTACAGTGGGCTTAGAGCTCGCCGGTTGATATCCATTGGTTTACTTCATTGTCACTCTCATTTGCTTTCTTCTGGTTTGTTAACCCATGGACGCTTCATGTCCTCTTCTTATGTTTTACTTTTTCCCTTGAGCATGGCCAAAGTACTTGTGTTCTTCCAATGCTTGCATCGTAGGAACTACTTTTCTCTTTTTGCTGAAGCTCCCTATGCAAGCGCATGTGTTGATGTTTGGCTGCTTGCTCCCAGACCGTTCCGAGCACCCTCTCTCTGTCAAGGTTGCCTCACGCCCCCTCTATCATGTTGCTTATCATAACCCCCTCTCTCTTGTATTGCCTCCTGCCCTGCAATGCAAAAAAAGACCTATGACGCTGCCAAAACTGGCTGGGTCATAGCGTTTCTTTTACTATTTGTCCATTCACGCCCCCACTCCCCACATCTGCATCCTCCATCTTGCCTCATACCCTACCCTCCCTTACCACCAGCCATTAAAACAAAAAAGCAATATGACGTGGCCAGCGCTGGACGCGTAATAGCACTTACCTTAAATTTCAGTCATGATGCATAGTAGATGCAATGCTTTACAACATGGCTTAAAAAACATTCACAAACAAATAGCTCCTGTAGGGAAGAGTCATTGGCTTTGCTAATGCTTAGAGTACTGTGTTCATAGTCCAAACTGAGTATAATAGAGAAAAACACAGGAGGCCCCCTTAGGTAGCAAATAAGGGACCAGGGGAAATAATGCTGTAAAATCTATGCTTACAAGATTAAAGTAGTGAATAACTCTATTCTTTAGGGTAACACACCAACCACTAATATCGTAAACTTGCTCATATGCAGGCGAAATAACAATACAATATCTAACTTACTGATGTTGACAAATTATCAACACCATTCACAGAACACAAGTTATGCAGGTAAACAGCAAGTCGTCAAAACAATACATATTGAAAACGAATATAAAAAATAATATTTAAAAAGGTTTATGTTTATTCTGCTTCATGCAAGTATATTCGTACACAGTTAAAAATACATACATATATCCATTTCAGTACATCACTATAGTTATACAAGATATTTAAAAAGATTTACACATCCATGTTTTTAAAATTGTTCGAGAAAACAAGTGTTGACGCAGCTTTTCGGTGATGATAATAAACACCTTCTTCAGGACTGTTTCTCTGTTTAAAGAGACACATAATTACTATACAAAACATATGACAATGGCAGATATTTACAGTGCATACCTAAACTTTAGAAGTTTTATCTAGCTAATAGTACATAGTTAAAATCATTTAATTATCCTGTATTTAGCATAGCATGTAGGTCAACTTTTTTCATTTCTCAGCACATTTCTCATTTTTCATTTATACCCCTATAGTTTCAGTTCACGCAGTGGTTAGTTATGGTTCCCTACTATGCAATTTCCCCGAATCTTCAATTCTATAGCATACAGTGACAAAATAACAAAAAAAAATTCTGTTACGTCTCTTACCTTAAGCTTTAAGGATCTGGGTTTACTCAGACTCATTATGCAGTGTCACGTCCTCATGTGGCGTTAGCATACTGCTCCAATACCGGCATCAATATTTCAGCCTGGTATTGTTTGTTCAGTTTCTAAGTAGGTGATGTTAAAAGTAAACATTAGTACTGCTACTGACCCTATGTCTTCATTACAGAGTACTCTTCCCTGATAAAGAAAATAACATCAATACCTGTATTCAGTTGCTTGAATCGTATACTCTCTCTGGGAGGAGCCACCGATCTTAATTCCGGTGTTGGAAATCTATGGAAAACATACACATATTGCTCAGGGCTAGTTGTCCTCTCACTTAAGAATTGTTATGTCTAATAATGTTGGTCAATCACCACCTAATTTTTTGATAATTCTGAAATCGCTGTAGCCGGGCATGTGTTGCTGTAATCCTCGGTACTATTAAACACAGGGTTGACCTCAGGTTTAAATGCAATCTAGGAAATGAAAGGTATTTTTGTTCAAAATTAACTTTGTAGTCTAATTGCATAAAGTCCAAAAACTTCCTTTACAGATATCTACTCTTGATGTTAAATAAATGGGTGACTGTGATTTGTTCATTTCAAGCTCATATATGATGCTGCCAATAATACAGTTCACAAGATGCTCTAAAGATCCATCTTGTAATTTGTATTTGATTCTGTTGCAATGGCAATATTGAATCTATACGCATTACTGTATATACGTTACTGGAGCATGATAGCTGTTTGCACCATATTATTTCAATTTGGGCAATTCAAATGATTACAACTTTCTGTTAGTTTCACGTACGCCGCTGTTATTACTTATTTACATACGCACTACGTCAATGTTTTCTATGTTGGTACACACAAAGTACGCACGTTCATGTATTTATTTATTTACGTGCCTCGTGAGCGAGAATGTGCACTCAGCAAATATAAATGGTGCATACTCTCGTGTTGCCCTGGCATCTTAGTCATTCCTACTGATCGCTAACGAGAAAAGACTAGTCTTTATATTGTTTATTTTAAATGTGCCCTCGCCCGGTGACTTCTATATTTAAAACGTAAGCTCTATCCCTACTTAAGGCGCCTGCAGTGTCAAAACATGAATACGCATATTATTATGCTAATTCGTTTGCGTGCGGCCTCTTCTAAATTGGAAAATTTGGAAAACGTGTCTTATGGGCGAGAGTGTACACCCAAACAACAGAGAATTTTACATTCTCTTGTTTCACCTTCCTTGCGGTAATAAAACGTACATACAGGTCGCTAAGTAGCCAAACTCTTGTCTATTCTCAATAATATCATTAGCCAGTGTGCCGACTTTAAAGTACACCGAGCTCCCTTGCAAGCGCTCTCACCTTGTTTAAAAATGTCGGTCTCCCTGCTCCTCCTCAGTCAGCGTTTTCTGGGTTTCTGTTTTTCGTCGGGAATGTAGCATGAACCTGCTACAGACTTTGCTTAAATAGAAAGACACACCTGATTGGACGTATGAAAGCATCCCACTAATTGGTTGCTTTTGGTCACGTGTTGCAAGGTTTTTGCCGTTTTTATAGAAATTGCGAGCCAAGTCTACTTTTCAATAAACTTTACTCAAAATTTCATTTTATTCAAGTGATGTTTAAATCGAGAGTTATATATACACAGTCACTGCCAAATTCTAAAAGAGTTAAGAATGGTGTCAATTAGTTGCTTTGCTTCACTAGTATTTATAAGGTGCAGAAATGTCGATTTTCGTTCTTTTTTGTATCTTTTTTGTATGTCAATTCGTTGACATAAAGGAGACTATTTAATGACCCTGTATTAATAGAGGAAGATACTATTTCATCCCTATGCAGTATGAACTTTACATTGATCTGGCAGTATAAACAGAGGAAATAGATAACAATCTATTATGTGTCAAAACATGCTTAACGTTCTCCACATGGTAGATGGTGATATAATATGGGACACAACGGTAATTCTAGTATGCTGTCGCTAAACATCTGAGAGGCATGTTATTCAATGTTACAAATAGGATGAGATCACTTAAAGTATAATTTATAATGATGTGCATGAGTTTACCCAGTAACCTGTGGTTCGTGTTCCTATTAAAATGAAACTAACAGTGTCAATATCAGTTCATGGTCCTATCTTCTGCCCTGATGTACACTAAAGCCCTAATTGATTTCTAATACGAATTTGCTATTACAGTTTTCAATCTATTATTCGTTCCCAATCCTCTCTATTATTAAGACCATGTCTAACACTGTTACATCTAGACATATAGTATTGCTCGCGCTTCTTCCTTTTCTGATTAATGTCTCCTCCGCAGGCACCGATCATCATTGTCTCTAAACAGCACCATTTGAAATCATTAATTGTATGGTTGGCAACCTTCCAATGGTCTGTCAATGGAGCTCCTTTTTTACCATTTCTAAGTGCCGATCTATGTTCATTCATATGTATGCGTACTTCACGAGATGTCTCACCTATGTAAATAAGGTTGTACGGGCACTTAATCAAATAGATGACATTCTTGGTGCGACAGTTCATGAAACTATTGATTTTAATATCTCCTGTCTGATTTTTAATTGTACTTCCTCCGATAATATCCTTGCAGTTGGTACAGCCTGAACATGGAAAGGTGTCGGTTGACAAGGGTAATCTATCTATGCACGGCTGGCTGGAGGTTCTGGTGTCTCTATGTGTATAGACAAGGCTGTTACGAATAGTGCGATTCCTCCTAAATGAGAACATTGGCTTTAGTAAATTGTTCTGTTGTTTGCCCGTCACCAGGTGCCAATTTCTATTAATGATGTTTTTTAATCTATTACTAACCTGGTTGTAATTAGTGACAAAAAGAATTGGTAGAGAAGTCCTCTCAGTTTTTTGTTTAGTAGCGAGCAAGCTGTCTCGGTTGTAGTATTTGGCGCGCCTATATGCATGTCTTACCATTCTCTATAAATTTTTGTTTGAGGGCTGTGGCATGTTTGTCAAAATCCTGGATGGTTGTGCAATTGCGTTTTAACCTCAGGAATTGCCCAAAAGAAATATTATTTTTTTGAAGGGAGGGTGATTGCTTTCAAAGTGGAGCATGGTGCTCCTGTCGGTTGGTTTAGTGTAAAGCTCTACATTAAGACATCCATCAGTGTGTTTAATTATAACGTCAATAAACTCACAGCTCTCTCTATCAGTATGTGAGGTGAAATTTAAATTTATGTCACCTTTGTTTAACCAGTCAATAAATTCGGCCAATATATCTTCTGGTCCGGTCCAAATAAAAAATACATCGTCAATGTAACGGGATCATTCGGATATATTTTCATAGAAAGGTGCCATTTGGTTGAAGATATGTTTTTCTTCAAACTGGGAGACATATAAACAGGCCAGACTGGGGGCACAAGTGGCCCCCATGCTGGTCCCCTTGACTTGTTTGTAGAGGTCTTTATCAAACAGGAAAAGGTTATTTCTTAAAACCAAAGAGACACAATCCACGACAAACACTTCATGGGCTGTCAAGTCTCTCCCATCTACACTGAATAGTTAGATAGGCTTTATTCGATAAAAGATTTGTCATAAAAGCATTTTACAGAATAAAGAATTGTGAAGCAAAATTTTAAAAAAACAGTTAGAAATTCAGCACGAATAGTAAAAATGTCATATAAGTAAAACAGATAAAAAAGAAAATATCACATCATATCTTTAAAATAGTCATAAGTCCATGGATCCAAAATTTCCATTACAGAAGAAAGGAAGGTTTCGAACCATATTGTTCCCGACTTGCGGTAAGTGCACTGGAACAAAACCAAAATTCCTAGTCCTAGGCAGTTGTAATTGCCTTACAATTGTCTTGGTACTTTTGTCTAATTAGCCAGGCACGCCCCAGGAATTTGGCTACACCACAAACAATTGTCAGAGAGGAGGTATCGGTTTTCAAGATACGCAGGGCCACAATATGGCTCATAAAGCCCAGTGCCCTACACGCTGGTTTGAGCCACTTTTCTCTGGCGTTTTTGTATGCCGGGCATGCCAGGAAAAGATGGGCAATAGACTCCTCAGGGTGGTCACAACTAGGGCAGGGTTCCAGGACATGGTTAGGGCCTTTCCATTGTGCGGTTAGGGTATTAACTTGCAGGGTTCCAAATCTCATCTGGATATACAGGGATCTATCCCTAGGTACCTGGATGAAATCAAGGTAGGGTTCCAGACTGCAGGTGCTTTTATGCTCAAAGAATCCCTCTGTTAGTTTCCCTGATTTTTGGGTAGATTGATCACGTTTCGACACCCATTCCCAGTAAGCGCGTTTTAGCTCCTGCTTGGAGGGGGGTGTCTGGGAAGCCCAAGCCTCACTTAGCCCGATAAGGCCAGTGAGGTGTCTGAGGTCCGCCAGCCATTTTATCCTGCGCCCTGAGTCAATGGCCAACAGTTTGTCAAAGGCCGCGGCATAGTTAGACAGCTCTGCGGACCTCTTTAGGCGAACCCAGAAAAGCAAGGGGCGGAGTCTGGCAATATCCTGTATGTTCCTTCTACCTGTGTCATAGAACAAGGGTTTCAGAGGGGTTGAGGCAGGGAGCGAGGTGATGGATCTTAAAACTTTGTTCTCAGACTTGGTTAAATCTCCAAGTCTCTCCATACCCCACAATTCTGCTCCATAAAGGGCCGAAGGTAGTGCTTTCCCCTCATAGATAGCGAGCGCCGGGGCAACCGGCCTACTCACAGAGAGGTTCTTTTCCCTGATGATGGCCCGGACACCCGTTTGTGGTTTAAAAGCATCTTATCTAGGTGGGCAGCCCACTTCATACCTTTCGTAATTCTAATCCCTAGATAATCGAAGGAGTCAACCACGTCTAGTGGGACCTTGTTTAGGGAGATGTTATTCCTAAAACGTTTGGAGGGATTGATGATCATCAGTTTGGTTTTGTCGGTATTGATGGTTAACCCCTGCTCCTTGCAAAATAAATCAAATCTATTGAGCAGTTTCTGGAGGCCGGCTGGTGACTTTGAAATTAAAAGGGTATCGTCGGCAAACAGAAGGGTGGGTGTCTTCTCCCCTGCTAGTACGGGGGCATCTGCTGGTTCCTCGTTAAGGTGGCCCACCACCCCATTGATGAATAAAGAAAATAGGGTGGGGGCCAGCACGCACCCTTGACGTACACCTCTGTTTACCACGATCCTCTCCGTCAGCTCCCCTTGGGTTCCCCATCTAATCCTTGCATAGTTGTCGCAGTGTAATCTTTTTAAAAAGTCAAGGATATAGGGTGGCATGCCCAGGTGCTCGATCACCTTCCAGAGTTTGTCACGAGGAACCAGGTCGAAAGCCGTCCTCAGATCTATCAAAGCCAGGTACAAACTTCCTTTCCCCAGGGTAACTGACTTCCAATAGATCATGAATAACCTAAGGACCTGGTCCATCGGGCCCACATTCTGCCTGAATCCTGCCTGGAAGTGTGAAAGGATGTTACCCTCGTCCATCCAGGTTCTGATTCTTGCGAGAAGGACCCTGCCAACCACCTTCTGTATCACGTCAATCAAGCTGATTGGCCGGTAGTTGGCGGGGTCCTCTCTACTCCCCTTTTTAAAAATTGGAACTACCTCGGCTCCTTTCCAGGAGTCTGGAACGGCAGCTCCTCTGGCTATCATGTTCATAACAAGAAGAATGAACTGAGCCCACGGTATGGGGTCGTGTAAAAGCAAATCCCCCGGAAGACCATCAGGGCCTACTGCCTTCCCAGGGGCAATGCCATTTATTGCTAATTCGACCTCATAGAGATCGAATTTGTCAAGGGATTCCTGTTCTTTGCCAGCTTCAGGGGCAGGTTCTGTTGTTGGGAGCTCTAAACAAACTTCACCTCGGTAGAGGTTCGAAAAATGCTCATGCCACTGAAGACAGGTAATATGGTTTGGGATTGGGTCCTCTAATTTCCTGGCCCTGCGATTAATCAAACTCCAGAATAAAATGGAATCCTTCAATAAAGATGCATCCTTCAGTTCCTGCCAATGAGCCTCCTCCCAGGTTCACTGAATATAGTTTCGACCATACTTATAGTGGCTTCTTGAGGAATATTGGTATATAAAGCCTCTATATCTAATGTGACTAAGATCTGATTCTCGGGATAAAATTTGACTTGCTGTTTACCTGAATACCTTGTGTTCTGTGAATGGTGTTGATAATTTGTCAACATCAGTAAGTTAGGAATTGTATTGTTATTTCCCCTGCATATGAGCAAGTTTACAATATTAGTGGTTGGTTGGTTACCCTAAAGAATAGAGTTATTCACTACTTTAATCTTGTAAGCATAGATTCTCCTTGATTAGAGTAGCTGTCCATTAGATATATGTGGTAGGGACAATCTAGATTTTACAGCATTATTTCCCCTGGTCCCTTATTTGCTACCTAAGGGGGCTTCCTGTGTTTTTCTCTATTATACTCGGCTTGTTAGCTGAGGAGGCGGCAGTTTGTGGCACCATAGAGTGCAGTAAATTGGTGGATTATCATATTCCACAGTAATATGGAAGGAATTAAAACACTTAGTTACTCTGAAGACCAGTTTAACAAAATAATGAATGGGTCTACATCCAAGAATGTATCAACAGTAAGGTTAGACAAAGCCGATGAGGAACAGTGGCGGACACTGTGGAATCTTAAAAAAAAGGTCATCAGGGCAGAACTGCATGCAGACTTCCTTGTGGAGTACTGTAAGAAGGGTATAATTCCTAAGGGCCTCCAGGTTATCAATGAACCAGGTATTTTTATCAATAATAGGAAGTTAATAGAGAATTGGACCTTAGTCGCGAATCACTGTAGTCGTGACTGGATGCTTTTAATCATTGAAACTGCCTATGAAGTTTTAATTATAGAGCTCAAAGATATTGAAGTTTTAGAGGCCAAATTTAATGACAGCACGGCGCTATTAGATGCAAAACAAAAGCTTGATGAGATCCAAAACGACATCACCGGCTATAGTGACTACCTTATTAATAAAAAAACAAATAAACTAAGGAAAGATATTGCCAACTACAACCATGAGGTCGTTTACCCTTCCTTGCAAAAAGATTTCTATGAAAGATCTAGAGAGAATTTTCAGCCACGCAGATAATGGCAAAATCAGCCCCGCAATTACCCCCAAAAAAAGGTTAGATTCTTCGATACCTCCTATACTAGATCAGATTCTGATGGAGAAACACTCAACGAGGGTAGAAATACTAAAGAAAGAGAGACAATACCTGGTCCATCTAAAGAAGGGCTCTCTTTTTTGGAGCAAAGCCATCAGAATTTTGGTCAACCAAGAGGGAGAGGGAGGGGAAGGGGGAATTACAACCAAGTACCTCAGTTCCTGCAACGTCCTCGTACAAGGAGCCAGGAGATTTGGGATTAGTCAGTACTAAAAAGGCCCCTATAATAAACCTTTCCACCTACAGATTATCTGCCAGTGAGATTAGTCTTCTGGAAAAAGGGTTAGGATTTGCTATTACCTCCATTGTAGATAGATACTCGCTAGAGAGGGATCTGCAAAGTTTTTTTCGCAAGATTAGGTTAGCTATCTTTTTTGAAGGTAAGGAGAGACAGACCAAAACAAATAAATCAGGGCTTAGAAATAAATCCTCTTGGACCCCCAGTATCAACATGGTATCCAAAGACATTGAGGCCTTTGAAAGGAGCGTAGATAAAAGTATGGATGATCTGCTTAAACAGAAACATTGCATCAACCACAATTTGACCAAAGAGGAGTCCGCAGCATTACAAAACCTAGAGAATAATGTTGCGTTAACGATAAAACCAGCCGACAAAGGCGGTGGCATCGTCGTGATGGACACTCCTGACTACAACAATAGGATGCACTCTCTTTTAAACAACAGCGAACATTATATCCCATCTGATAAAAAATTAACTGGGAACACTAAAAGAGACCATTAAAAGGTTACTTCATGAAGCAAGAGAGGATGAGGTAACCTGTGGTGAAGAATTTGCTTTCCTTAGAAATGATAACCCTATGACTGCAGCTCTTTATGGACTCCCTAATGTCCATAAAGATATAGGCAACCCACCAATGAGGCCTATTGTATCAAGTATCGGTTCTTTAACCGAACCATTAAGCAAATATGCTGATGTATTCCTTCAGCCGCTGGTGATAGCTCAAAAAGCATATATAAAGGACACCACAGTTATCATCCAGAAAGTAGAGTCCCTCAAATTTAATCCAGATAATCAGATCTTAGTCACATTACATATAGAGGCTTTATATACCAATATTCCTCAAGAAGCCACTATAAGTATGGTTGACACTCTATTCAGTGTAGATGGGAGAGACTTGACAGCCCATGAAGTGTTTGTCGTGGATTGTGTCTCTATGGTTTTAAGAAATAACCTGTTCCTGTTTGATAAAGACCTCTACAAACAAGTCAAGGGGACCAGCATGGGGGCCACTTGTGCCCCCAGTGTGGCATGTTTATATGTCTCCCAGTTTGAAGAAAAACATATCTTCAACCAAATGGCACCTTTCTATGAAAATATATCCGAATGGTCCCGTTACATCGACGATGTATTTTTTATTTGGACCGGACCAGAAGATATATTGGCCAAATTTATTGACTGGTTAAACAAAGGTGACATAAATTTAAATTTCACCTCACATACTGATAGAGAGAGCTGTGAGTTTCTTGACGTTATAATTAAACACACTGATGGATGTCCTAATGTAGAGCATTACACTAAACCAACCGACAGGAACACCATGCTCCACTTTGAAAGCAACCAACCTCCCTGTCAAATAATATTTCTTTTGGGCAATTCCTGAGGTTAAAACGCAATTGCACAACCATCCAGGATTTTGACAAACATGCCACAGCCCTCAAACAAAAATTTATAGAGAGGGGATACCCAAGGAGAATGGTAAGACATGCATATAAGCGCGCCAAATACTACAACCAAGACAGCTTGCTCGCTACTAAACAAAAAACTGAGAGGATTTTTGTCACTAATTACAACCAGGTTAGTAATAGATTAAATAACATCATTAATAGAAATTGGCACCTGGTGACGGGCAAACAACAGAACAATTTACCAAAGCCAATGTTCTCATTTAGGAGGAATCGCACTATTCGTAACAGCCTTGTCCATACACATAAGGACACCAGAACCTCCAGCCAGCCGTGCATAGATAGATTACCCTTGCCACCCAGCACCTTTTCATGTTCAGGCTGTACCAACTGCAAGGATATTATCGGAGGAAGTACAATTAAAAATCAGACAGGAGATATTAAAATCAATAGTTTCATGAACTGTCGCACCAAGAATGTCATCTATTTGATTAAGCACCCGTGCGACCTTATTTACATAGGTGAGACATCTCGTGAAGTACGCATACGTATGAAGGAACATAGATCGGCACTTAGAAATGGTAAAAAAGGAGCTCCATTGACAGACCATTGGAAGGTTGCCAACCATACAATTAATGATTTCAAATGGTGCTGTTTAGAGACAGTGATGATCGGTGTCCGCGGAGGAGACATTAATCAGAAAAGGAAGAAGCGCGAGCAATACTACATGTCTAGATGTAACAGTGTTAGACATGGTCTTAATAATAGAGAGGATTGGGAACGAATAATAGATTGAAAACTGTCATAGCAAATTCGTATTAGGAATCAATTAGGGCTTTAGTGTACATCAGGGCAGAAGATAGGACCATGAACTGATATTGACACTGTTAGTTTTATTTTAATAGGAACAAGAACTACAGGTTACTGGGTAAAGACATGCACATCATTATAAATTATACTTTAAGTGATCTCATCCTATCTGTAACATTGAATTACATGCCTCTTAGATGTTTAGCGACAGCATACTAGAATTACTGTTGTGTCCCATATTGTATCACCATCTACCATGTGGAGAACGTTAAGCATGTTTTGACATATAATAGATTGTTATCTATTTCCTCTGTTTATACTGCCAGATCAATGTAAAGTTCATACTGCATAGGGATGAAATAGTATCTTCCTCTATAAATACAGCGTTATTAAATAGTCTCCTTTATGTCAACGAATTGACATAAAAAAAGATACAAAAAAGAACCAAAATCGTCATTTCTGCACCTTATAAATACTAGTTGAGCAAAGCAACTAATTGACACCATTCTTAACTCTTTTAAAATTTGGCGGTGACTGTGTATATATAACTCTCGATTTAAACACCACTTGAATAAAATGAAATTTTGAGTAAAGTTTATTGAAAAGTAGACTTGGCTCGCAATTTCTATAAAAAACGGCAAAAACCTTGCAACACATGACCAAAAGCGACCAATTAGTGGGATGCTTTCATACGTCCAATCAGGTGTGTCTTTCTATTTAAGCAAAGTCTGTAGCAGGTTCATGCTACATTCCCGACGAAAAACAGAAAGCCAGAAAAGGCTGACTGAGGAGGAGCAGGGAGACCGACATTTTTAAACAAGGTAAGAGCGATTGCAAGGGAGCTCTGTGCACTTTAAGGTCGGCACACTCGCTAACGATATTATTGAGAATACACAAGAGTTTGGCTACTTAGCGACCTGTATGTACGTTTTTTTACCGCAAGGAAGGCGAAACAAGAGAATGTAAAATTCTTTGTTGTTTGGGTGTACACTCTCTCCAATAAGACGCGTTTTCCAAATTTAGAAGAGGCCGCACGCAAACGAATTAACATAATAATATGCGTATTCATGTTTTAACACTGCAGGTGCCTTAAGTAGGGATAGAGCTTACGTTTTAAATATAGAAGTCACCGGGCGAGAGTACATTTAAAATAAACAATATAAAGACTAGTCTTTTCTCGTTAGCGATCAGTAGGAATGACTAAGATGCCAGGGCAACACAAGAGTATGCACCATTTATATTTGCTGGGTGCACACTCTCGCTCACGAGGCACGTAAATAAATAAATACATGAACGTGCGTACTTTGTGTGTACCAACATAGAAAACAATGACGTAGCGCAACCACGTAAATAAGTAATAACAGCGGCGTACGTGAAACTAACTGAAAGTTGTAATCATTTGAATTGCCCAAATTGAAATAATATGGTGCAAACAGCTATCATGCTCCAGTAACGTATATACAGTGATGCGTATAGATTCAATATTGCCATCGCAACAGAATCAAATAAAAATTACAAGATGGATCTTTAGAGCATCTTATGAACTGTATTATTGGCAGCATCATATATGAGCTTAAAATTAACAAATCACAGTCACCCATTTATTTAACATCATGAGTAGATATCTGTAAAGGAGGTTTTTTGTACTTTATGCAATTAGACTACAAAGTTAATGTTGAACAAAAATACCTTCCATTTCCTAGATCGCATTTAAACCTGAGGTCAACCCTGTGTTTAATAGTGCAGAGGATTACAGCAATACAGGCCCGGCTACAGCGATTCCAGAATTATCAAAAAATTAGATGGTGAGTGACCAACATTATTAGACATAACAATTCTTAAGTGAGAGGACAACAGAGCACTGAGCCATATGTGTATGTTTTCCATAGATTTCCAACACCGGAATTAAGATCGGTGGCTCCTCCCAGACAGGGTATACGATTCAAGCAACTGAATACAGGTATTAATGTTATTTTCTTTATCAGGGAAGAGTACTCTGTAATGAAGACATAGGGTCAGTAGTAGTACTAATGTTTACTTTTAACATCACCTATTTAGAAACTGAACAAACAATACCAGGCAGAAATATTGATGCCGGTATTGTAGCAGTACGCTAACGCCACACGCGGCACTGGGTAATGAGTCTGAGTAAACCCAGATCCTTAAAGCTTAAGGTAAGAGACGTAACAGAACATTTTTTTTGTTACTTTGTCTCTGTATGCTATAGAATTGAAGATTCAGGGAAATTGCATAGTAGGGAACCATAACTAACCACTGCGTGAACTGAAACTATAGGGGTATAAATGAAAAATGAGAAATGTGCTGAGAAATGAAAAAAGTTGACCTACATTCTATGCTAAATACAGGATAATGAAATGATTTTAACTATGTACTATTAGCTAGATAAAACATCTAAAGTTTAGGTATGCACTGTAAATATCAGCAATTGTCATATGTTTTGTATAGTAATTATGTGTCTCTTTAAACAGAGAAACAGTCCTGAAGAAGGTGTTTATTATCATCACCGAAACGCTGCGTCGACACTTGTTTCCTCGAACAATTTTAAAATATGGATGTGTAAATCTTTTTAAATATCTTGTATAACTATAGTGATGTACTGAAATTGATATATGTATGTATTTTTAACTGTGTACGAATATACTTGAATGAAGCAGAATAAACATAAACCTTTTTAAATATAATTTTTTTAATTCATTTTTAAAATGTATTGTTGTGAAGACTTGCTGTTTACCTGCATACCTTGTGTTCTGTGAATGGTGTTGATAATTTGTCAACATCAGTAAGTTAGATATTGTATTGTCATTTCCCCTGCATATGAGCAAGTTTACGATATTAGTGGTTGGTTGGTTACCCTAAAGAATAGATTTATTCACTACTTTAATCTTGTAAGCATAGATTCTCCTTGATTAGAGTAACTGTCCATTAGATATATGTGGTAGGGACAATCTAGATTTTACAGCGTAGTCCAAACTGAGCACCATTTTTAATATGGCTCAGTGTGATTCGTAACCGAAACATCACTAGATTCATCCAGATAGGCAGGTGGAATGACAAGGAGGGGGCCAATGACATCAGTAGGTAAATTAAATCAGCTGATCTCCCCATCCCCATGTCACACACACACACTAAGGTGAACTCTCACCCTTCCAGCAGTGATGTCATTTCACAGGGACGACTTACCCAACCGTTACTGAGCTGACAAAAGCCTGTAAACCTGTGATATTAGGTGGTATTCTACCCAATAAACCCCCCTGAAGATACGTCCCTGATGGCTGAGTCAGCCTAACAGTCGGCAGCCTTTAAGAGGCACAAGCCTGCCAGGGAATCTCCTTGTTTGCATACAGCTTGTCTAAGCCTCCATGTACCAGAACATTCTGTGCACTTCATTAAACTGCAGGGTAACCTTCAAATAATTACTTAAAGGAGGGTTCCACCAACTGAGATGTTTCCTCCCTAGTTAGACGGTGTACCTGGAAATGCACAAGCTTGAAAGATGTGAACTTCTGGCAGCCCTTCTGAGGGACGGTGGCAGTGCTTTTGCGTTCAGTAATTTATTGCAGGCATTCTTGCCAGGTGTTCATCTCTCCTGCTGAAAGAAATGTAAGAAGCTCTTAAAGGCTATCCTGGCAGGAGATCACAAGGACAAAAGCATCATTAGAGCTTCAGAACATGGATGAAAAGAACAAATCTACATCTAGCGATTTCCTTATACTCCAGAAAGAATACCTATTTATGGTGCTACACTTGCCCTCTTTCCACCAGAAGCACAATGAACAAGACTCGCTGGTAATTGACTCAGAAGAGGGTGAATTGCTAACCCTCAATTCACCAGAGTTCTTCAGCATAATATGAGAGGGTGCAGATCCCTAACACCTAACAGGTCCCAGATATCTTTCTGGTCTCCACCTACATCCTGGTGGTGTTATGTAATTGCTCAAAGCCCATACTTTGTTTTTTTGCTGAACAAGCAGTCAGACAATCTATCAAGCCCCATAACTGTGCAAACATATCATACTAGAAAGGTTTACTAAAAGGATTGCCAATGATCAGACTCTGTGAAGATCTCTCAAGTTTCCGTCTGAGGAAAAGGTGAAAGGTGATCCTTCCCACATGGTGCCTCCCTGCACTCATTAGCACTCCTGAAAGTGTCTCACGAGGAGGGTCCCAGTTAGGAGGAAAGAGCTGCAGTGGGCAAAAAAAACCTTTTCAATCGTTTAGTTCCATTTTCAGATCGTAATTTCAGCAGGATGGGGGCATAGCTGAGCAAGGACTCCCACAAGAAAATCCAAAGGAAATCTGGCAGCAAAGGAGCAACATCAGGGACAAAACAGTAGTAATTGGGTGAGGCCTGCAACAACAAAAAAATCCATCACTCTTCAATACCTCCATGCATACTATTCCAGTGGTAATTGACATCACAGGAAAAGACTTAACTCCATATTGATGTGGGACTTCCAGTCAGTTATCTCTTTAGAGATCACCAGCTTGGAATGGGCTATTTATAAACCTGGCCATGCCCCTTTATTCCAACACATGGAGTTCACTAGCCTTGATATCTCTCCTTCAAATCAAGTTATGTGCTCCAACCACCTCCCTTACCTGCTGAGACTCCATAAGTGTTGCAGATCATCCCTCTTAGTGGCTGCAACTGTGGATATTCCAGTGTGGACTAAGGTGAAAGGATTCTCAGCTGCACTCTGAGCGTAGAATCCGAGGAAATACTGCCTGATGGTGGTAAGCGCATCATCTTCTTTCCAACACTAGGCGCTGCACATAAACTCCTGGCTTGGATGTAATAGTATACTCTCCTCCTAAAGTTCTGCATTTATCAGTGTGCCACTGGAATTACCAATGAATTAATAGAGAAGCACGACAGAAGAAGTATCATGCCATAAATGTTTACTAGATGTGTAGTCTTTTCAGTGAATCAAGAATTGAAGACCATCTCAAAATAAACAGAGAATGATTGATTTCTTGAACCTCGTATCCTGTTTGTCCTTGCACCATGATTGGTGGAGATAATTCAAATAAAAATGCCACAAAATCTGATGAGTAATGCCAAATAAACCAATATATTGAGGTTGACATTTAATTAGCAATGCACGAAGAGGAAGAAAATAAGAAAACAACCACATTTCAACTCCAGGTGACTAAAGTAGAACTTGATTTTTATTTGGCAGCATATTCCTTCATCTCGATTTTAGAATGCAATAAGCATTCAGAAACTAATTGTCTGTGTTTCTGCGCCTGACTCAAATAATCAATAACCGCTGAAATCAAAAGGTCCATATGAGGGGCAGCACGAAAAACTCTACAAAGAAAAGATTTCATACAGACAAATTGTGAAAAGTCAGTAGCACTAGAACTATGAGACACATAGTTGTGAGAAAATGACACAGTTAGTAAAAAGGAAGCAAAGTGATCTCAAGTAGCATTACATTATGATCCCAGGATCTGTTTAAAACGTTATTAGTTGGTTCAGTTTGTCTATAAGACTGGATATGGTGACCATAGCAAAGAGTGTGCTCAATTCCTAATGCCATACACAGAGCTTATAAAAATTGGAAAGGTATTGAGTTTCTGTGTCACATGAGGCAATTCATGAAATATCAGTCATAAAGATTGAGCCTCTTCTTTTTGCTGTTGGTAACTTTAATAAAGGAGAAACGTGTGCCATATTTGAAAAGGTATCTACTGTAACCATTAATACCCAATATCCTTTTGAAAATGGTAGGTAAATAATAAAATCTGTAGAAATTAAATTGTATGCCAAGGTTCAGGAACTCCTGGCAATAGCTGTAAATTGAAAAGGTTTAGAATGTAATAACTGGAAACTTTGCACTTTCTGCAGGGTCAGCCTTGATGTTTTTGTGTGCCTTTTGGTGGACTCTATTTTTGCTGGCTATACAACTCTGTGCACTTTACCACTGCTAATCAGTGGGAAAGTGCTTGTGTTCCTACTTTCAATGTGGTAAATTGGTATACTCTTGATAGGCAAGTTTAACTTACTTATAAGTCGCTAGTGTATGGGACCAATGTGTACCCAGGGCCTGTAAGGTAAATGCCACAGGTGGACTGCAGCACTCATTGCGCCATCTACTACAGTGACAATGTAAACATGACTGGAGGCCTGCCACCAGTTGCCTGGCTTTGCAGCTTTAACTTCAAATTGTGACAGGCCTAAGCCATTCTTTTAAATTTTTATGTCACCACTACGCAGGCCTTACTGCCCATAAGGCAAGGTGCTTGGTATTTAAAAGTAGTATATGAAAAACTTTAATGTTAAACATGTTCTTACAATGAATAGCCCCTCAAAGCTATTTTCACTGTCGCAGGGGCTGGTGTTCCTTAGGAAAGCACTGGGATGCAATGTTAAATACAAATGCTGTATCTCTGGAATGGGCCTAGCTAGAAAAATAATTCAACAGTTATTTTTAATAGTTGTTAAAACTCCAATTCAATAGTGAAGAGGAATTTTGTCTATATATTATGAAATAGTAATTTTTAGAAAGTTACCTTGAACTTGGCTGAAGTAACTAACATCTAAATAGCACTTGAATATGCGTGAATGAGGTCTGAACTTGCTCCCAGGAGCAAACAAAAGGCCGGCCTGAATGGGAAGAGATGAGCTATTTGACCCTGAAAGAAAATGCTTTGGGCTCTGGGAGGATCCTTTTTTGCACTAAAGTGTCAAGTCCCGCTTGAAAGCGATGTCCTGCTTCTCAGGTCTACTGAGGTTTTCAAATGACACTTAGGGTGCACTTCAACAAGACCTTCCCTATCACAGGCAATTGTTAGCTGACACTTAGGCAGGGTCCTTCTTTTGTTCCCCCAGTCATTCATACCCTAAATCACAGTGGACCTCTTTTTGACATTACAGTGTCACAGCCTGTTTGAAAGGTCTTTTGGATTTACATATAGCATTTGGGGTGCATTTCCAAGGATGATGACCGGATACCAACACAATTCCTGTGCATCCCAATCTGGTTAGTGAAAAAACAGCTTTGTTCTCCGAGAGGTCTGTTTCTGGTGTTGTGGGTATAGGAACTGGCTAAAACTTGATTTAGGTGTTAGATGTAAGAGGGCCCCAGGTTTTACAGAGTGCATGCCCCATGCACACACCCACATCCTTCAGAGCCCAATTGTGTTGTGGCCAAAGAGTTCACCCATTTGGAAACTGCCCAAAAGCGGGTGAAGTTAGTCCTTGAAACCTTTACCTCGTTCGTTAGTGTGTCCCCAAGGGTCATTCCCGCCCAGCAGCTCATGCGAGGCATAAATGTAGCATCCACAGAGACCCATTTCAGAACATTCCTGGACATGTGAAAGATCAGAAGAGGACTGAACCTGCAGTCTGAAACTCAGAAGAGCGCAGAAGTCTGACCCTGCTCTCCATCTTGTACGCAAGAAAAAGACAATGACTCCAAGGGTCACAAGGCTGACCCTTTATTGACTTCCGGGTCTTTGACTTTAAAAGCCTCGCATATGGGTTAAACTGGTGTTATGAACGAACCCGCCAGGATAATTTAAATGCCGGACGAATCTTTACCTAAAGTAAGTGCACGCGAGTAGCTGCCTCTCTATGTTCAGCTTTATGACATTTGAAGAGGTCCGCTTTTTTGATACTTTTCCCCGATTATTTGTAGGTTTAACTCGTAGTCTTCACTGCAAGCAGTAATAGAACTTAACTGGCCAATTTTGTTATGTCTGTCCCGGTGTACGGATTAGTAACATTATAACATCACCCCAAGGTTAGGTCTAAGCCGTCTTTTGAATAATGGGTTTTCAAAAAACGTGAGTTTGTCCACCTAGCATGCCAGTGGGCATTTTAGCAGTATTTATTTCATTTTGTTTTTTTAAATCTGTACTTAAAAAAACTCATTAATTCTTTACAGAGCGATCTGTTTTCAACTTGACCCTTAAGGAAGTGGATATTTGACCATCAAAAGTGGTCGGACTGTTCATACAATAAAGGTAGGCATTTACATTTTTGATTCAAACAAACAATATGACCTCAGATCTGTCCATGAACCCCAAACTAACGGGTCTTTTCACCCCCCTTTTTCAGATTTTATTCGTGGTAAAAATTGTACCCCACGTTGTCTTTTCATCTTCTGTGATTCCAGGTGACAAATTGACTATATTTTGTTTGTTGAACAAGTATGAAGATGTAGCAATGTATTTATATAAATGTGGGAACTTGGAGTCAATAATGTATTGAATTAAAATGTGCCTAACTTAGATTAGTCAACTTTTCTGAAATGCACTTTAAAACTGGTAACTGTTAGAAGCTATGCTCTTGTGAAATGAACCTCAAGGTTAAAAACTTACTGAGGCCATGTGAATGAATCTAATTTTTCCAGTTCTTTGCCGATATATGATATACTTCATCCATTGTTTTTTATATAAAAAATAATTGCCAATTGATTGATTATAAAAAAGTAACCAGGTTTTGAGACCAATGCTTTAATCCTGATTTATGAAGTTTTGTGGAAATGTGACTTAAAGCAATTAATTTTTTGATGTTTTATTTCTTGATAACTGACTGTTCCTACAATGCTATAGCATCATGAAATACGAGACAAAGCACATGAGGATGTCTGTTAAGTAGATTATGAGATCAGCAATGTATTTTAGCTTTTTATGATAAATTTATGTTAGGCAAAATGAGACGCCGAATTTATTGAGTCATAATGACTAATTTGTTTTTAAAATTTGATGTCCACGCGTTACCAGGAAGGGGTAACTGCTTAAAATCAGAGATATTTATGTGACACATAGAGCGTATATATGTATATTCACAATTGTAGTCGTGTTTTTTGTTTTTAATATAATTTTATTTGTTCTATATAGGGAGTTCTTTCAGCTTTGAAAAATATCGTCCTGGTGATGGTCTATCTGACGAGAGCACCCTAGACCGAAACGTCGACACTCCATCATCTCCTTAAATGTTGTTTTGACACCACTTTACAACCATTCTTTATTAATTAATCTAGGTTGTTTATTTTATTCACGAGGAGTTGATGTTACTAGTTATGAACTATAGTGAAAACACTGTCTAATTTAGTTCACAACTTTTTGCTCGAATTGATTTGCCTGTATATGTCTCCCCAATAATTTTTTTGCAGTAAAAACTTTGGTCAAAAATAATCATTCGCTCTTTGTGTTCTCCTTCCCTTCCATCAATTCATTGTTTTTTACAAAATAAGAGTGTGATCGCTGAGACACCATTGAGTGTGTTACTTCTGTACAACTCACCAACCAAACTAAGTATCCTCAAACAAGTCCCTTGTAGCACACTGTGACTAAAATCAGACCCTCTATTGAAGCAGCAAGGACACAAACAACCTACAAGAGGCCTTTCCTGCAACTGCCCAGCTGATCAGTGGCAACTAGACCTGGACTGAACTCTGCCCGCCACTCTTTGAGTCTCTAAGTGTCTCCCTTGAGATCCATGGTGGTTTTAGAAGTGTAATCCTCTGGTGGGTTGGGACCTAAAGAATTAAACTCATAATGTAAAATCTTTGACCAGGATAAACCTGCTCTCCATCATGTCAAATTGGGCCTTGGTCATGTTCTACTGCACCTATGGACTATCATTAGTGCTTTTCTACTTACAACATTACAAATTCATATCTTCGGTTTCCCTTCTTGGATGCTTGACATTTTAGGTTTCATTTTGTTTATTAAATGGTACTTTATTCTTCTAATTAAATTTTTGTTTTTTATTGCTTTGTCTTTTGATTTGGTTACTGTTTTATTACTACATAAATTCTTTGCAAATTCCCTCTAAGTTAAGCCTGTCTTTTTTGTGCCACAATTACTAGGGGGTTGACCTTAGGTTTATTTAACTTAACTGGTAAACCTTGAAAAGAATTGTATTACTAGAGGCTGGTATTTACCCCTCCCTCTCAACTAATACTCCAATGTATTACTGTATGATTAATTTTGGCCACAAAGGGGAAAAGCAATAACATAGTTGTGAACATCAGAGTAAATAATAGGCCACAAAATAAGTATCATAAACTCTATCCAATGTAGTCATAACCTCTTTATGACCAGAAATAGCAGATGCGGGACACATTCACATCACATTGAGATGTAATTATTTTAGTTAAAACTAAAATAATTTGGTGATTTAAATAAAACTACTTATGTCATACAACAGATATATTGGAAAGGGGCGACCACTCGGTCCCCCCGAACGTATGGTGGAGTACCCCGATCCCCCCGGGAAACCATTTTGGGCGGGAGGCGTGTCCCGGCTGGTATGCCCGAAGCGGCGTAGCTGGGGCGCGCCTTTTCCCGCCCAAGAGAGGGTTGTCCTAGACACCGACACCGCCAGCCACGCCCGGGGGGCGGATTGGAGGGTCTACGCCCGCCCGAAGAAGGATAAAAGGAGCGACAGGCCAAGGAAGCATCCTCTTGTTCCTGTGCTCTGAAGCTGCACCTCCTCATTACACGTGAGCTCGAGACGGAACGAAGAGCCAATTTTGACCCACCCACCAGCCCCTGTTGACAGCGATTTGTTTGAATAAAGTTGAGTGACGTGATATGGTTTCTCTTACAGGATGTTTTGAATAAAGTTGGTAATGTGGTATGTAATAAAGTGATAATTTTCGTTTCAAACATGTTTTTTCAGCAGAAATTGTTGCAATTGAACTTAACAGTGATGCTCAGTAGAGTTTATACTTTGAATTGCTTAAATGTGATTGTTTTCCTTTTCGTTAGCTTAGATTTAGATTGTCGTATTTATTTTGGTGGGGCGGTAAGGTCATGATCGGTGAGCAGTAATTCAGTAATTGGAAGATCCCTAGAGGTTTGGGCGTCACCCATTATAGATGGGAGCGCCCGGGGGGAGGCGGCCATTGGCCCCTCAAACGGGGAGGCGGTCCCCTCTAAGGATGGGGACGCCGAAAGGGAAGGCGGCCATAGGCCCCTCCCTGGGGAGGAGGGGCTACGGACCCCTCCTCGGAATTTCCCGGGGCCCGGACATCTGCGACGGCAGATGTGGTAAGTTGTGTGGGGTGGGAGGGGGGTCTACGCTACCTTCTAGACACCTCACACGAGTACTCGGACGACCACTAAGATGGCGTCGAGTTAACAGGGGGCCCCCGCTAAGACAAGGGAAATTGGAAGTAGGCACAGAGGTACAGTCCGCTGTGCGACCGCCCCTCACAAGTGAGGGGGGAATTCTGGTATTGGGGATCTGACACCGGTTACGACCTTGCCGTTGGCCCGTAACGTTAGGATGTACAATTTCAATGTTCAGAAATGCATTTGCAGGATGTTTAGTATCGGTTAGGAGAACCTTTGTATTAGAGATGTGTTAAGGTCAGCCAAGAACATTGTAATGTGTAAATGAAATTGTACATGATATGAAACTGTTATTTTAATGTTTTAATTTTGTTTCATATTTTAATAAATACGGCCGGGAGGGTAACTCCCTCCCGCCTTCCAAAAGTTCAGAACCGTTTCCGTCTTCCCATCCTTGGGGATTTTGTGTTGAGACGGGGTGGCGGGTATCTCAGCCACATAAGATATTCTAATTCTTTTGGATCCATCTGCTCTTTACCCATCTTTACTCAGTTGAAGAAAGACTGAACAATTCAAACCATTTGATGAGAACGAACCACAGGTTGATCTAAATGAGGAATGGTGGCTCAGGATAATACCTGGCTAAGGTATCAGTCAAAAAAAATCTTTCAAGCGAGAAATATGTGACAATGGAATCATACTTTGACAGGAAAATTACCATTTACCTTGTTTACTATTCCTGCATTGAAGATTTCTTAAACATTTCAAATTCAAATAAATATTTCAAATTTCAAAAGGTTCTCTAGTGCCCTCAAAAGCTGCCTTCTTGGCTTAAAGGTGATTTTCAAAAGCAATATAAAAAAACATAGCACACATTAAAGACAGGGTGTATTTGTCCACCGTCATCCTATTTTTATAGCAACACCACTGCTACATCTATTCAATAGGTATCTGTTTCCACATTAAATTTCTTAGAGGTATCAGCATGACACAAATTGGAGCTTGAGAAGGCATCCTTTTCAGTTTATTAAACACCTTTTCAACTTGATAATCTCAGCAAAATTCTCTGTTTGTAGTTTCCTTTATTAGCAGTCCTAGTTATCTTTGCAAAAGATAATTTGTCTCATCATTTTATGACCTATACCTTTCAGAATTGTAACAATGATAATGAAAAAATGTGATGGCACAGATATTGTTCTGTTGACCAAATGACATATTGATTTGGCCTCTTTATTCAAGAAATTCCAAATATCAGAGCATAATTTAAAGAGGCTACAATGTCAAAGGAAATTATTGCAGTATTATCTTCAAAAGAGGCCGGCAAAAGTAAAGAGGCTTCCAGTATTGTATGTCAAGTAAATAGATACCTATAGATAACTATAAACTGTCTGAATTACCTCATATTACGCCCAGTGTCCCTGTCCAGATCAATGAACATTTCCTGAACATTTCTTAAGGGACAGTATCCAACATTGCAGATGTACTAATATCTATCCTTCTTCCATTCCAGACATAATTGTCAAGAGAAACTAATGATTGTTAGTGCTATTTAAAGAAAACCGATTAGAAGGAAGTTAAAACATGCCTCTTCATCTCTTTCTCAAAAGAGAATTGGATTCTCCTGGGCCGGGCAGCGATGAACAAAATGATCACCCTGCCTAAGTTCCTATATGCACTCCAGAATGAATACTACCCACTCCCGACCGATACGATACGGAGGATACATGCAGATCTCCGTACCTTTTTATGGCTGGGAAAGCAGCCGTGAATAGCCCTACAGACACTCCAACGACACCAATACAGTGGGGGCATATCTCTACCGAACTTGGAGGCTTACTACTGGGCAGAACACCTGACCCCCATAAACGACTGGATCCATGTCCCGGCAGACCACCCGACATATACCCTTGAAAGACACACACTATCAAACAGAAACATTCTATACTATCTATATGGTGGAAGGATTGGGAAGTCACTGCTACCGGCGACGGTAATCACACTGAAGGCATGGCGGCAAGCGACCAAACGTATGGGTTGGGAGGGGAAACTTACCAGACAAACACCGTTGTGGCATTGCCAGAGGCTAATAGAACTTGGTAAGCTCAGGGGATTCCAACGATGGGACGATATTGGTATATCACACATAGGCGACATGATTTATAGGGGGGAACTGAAGTCATTCCAGGCTCTCAGGACGGAATTCGGGCTCCACCACTCACAAATGTTTAAATACATGCAATTGAGACACGCCTGGAGAGCACAAAATGTTCAACTTGCGGAAATGCCTGAGTATGCGCCATTGGAGGGTAGACTACTCCAGGAACACATATTGGGTAAAGCGGTCTCCCTCACCTACAAAACCTTGACTAATAATATGCTGGGCGACCTTGCGAGACTGAGGGGCATGTGGGAGGCAGAGGTGGGCGAGATGGAAGATCTAGACTGGGAGATGGTCCTCATGCACCCCCGGGAGGTAGTCCAGGCTCCGCCTCATCCAGTTAAACGTGTTGCACAGGACATATTTTGATAGAGTGAGACTGCTCAAAATGGGGAAAATAACAGACTCTACATGCTTGAGGTGCAGTCGTCAGCAGGGGGGCTTCTACCATACCATATGGCAATGTACAAACATACAAAACTACTGGACACACATCTTTACCGAACTAGGGGAGGTTTTAGGGGTGGAACTCATGCAGGAGCCTAAGCTGGCCCTACTGGGCCTGACCACTGAAGTAGACCTGCCTCGACCTCTGCTTATTTTTCTGGTACTAGCGCTAGTAGGTGCCAAGCGAGACAAAGCAAAATACTGGGGAGCAGCAGAATCGCCGAGCATTGAGGAATGGCGACGGGGGCTGGACCTTTACATGGCAGCGGAGAGGGTGACCTATAAAGCAAGAGGATGTCCCAAAAAATTCCGAAGGGTGTGGGCCAAGTGGAGGCAGCATCATGGTCTGGAGGGGGGGCAATGAGGGAGGGAGTCGAAGGGAAAGAGAGGTTTGAAACATAAACTGTGAAGAACAAAGACATGTATTGACTGTGCCACCCAGCCGCGAGGTACCTCGGGAACATGTGACCGCGTTGTGAAATAGAATTGCTGGAGATTGTGGTGGCGGGGGGGGAGGAAGGGGATGGAGTGGAGATGGTTGTGTATAGATCTGTCTATGTAAGTGGATAACGATTCTCGAAAACCACCCAAGGTGTGTTACGTGGCTGTGAAGTTGAAGAGTTGAGGGGAGGAGGGGGGGAGTTGAGGGTTCAATGGGAATCAACCGCAAATTAAAAAAGCAGATATACACTGTGATCTAGACTATTATTACCGGCTAAATTGGTTTGCCTTCAACATACATCTTACAAACGCCGCCCAACCTCCGGGGTGTGGGCTGATCGGCTGTGTGACGATGTGCTCTTCCTACATATTGACTCTCCCGAATCTGGGACAGCCGAAAATTGCATACCATGCTGGTCTTTTCTTTATCTGCAATAAAAATAATTTAAAAAAAATTTAAACAAAAAAAGAGAATTGGATTCTTCCTAAATTCTTCTGATATCATTTAAGGCAAGTCAGACTCATGCTTCCAGTATCACCAGTCTCTGGTTAGAGCCAATCCTTTCACAAGCATTCTCAGTCATTCCTTTTCATTCGCTGGCGAAGGGGCCTTAGCTAGTATAATTAAGGGGTCCACCAGAAAATCTGGTAGACCAAATGATTCTCATGAATTCAAGTGAGCTTCAGGCTGCCATCAAGGGGATGGTCACACAACCCTTAAAGGAAAGACACAGAAAAAGAAAACATGGGTGAAGAGACAGAGTGGACCACACGCCCCATATGCCTGTGCATGTTTAAAGAGTTTTGGCCGCAGGGTACAATTGAAGTTAGGGAAAACTGAGCAATGGATGTTAAGCTGTGAACCAGGCTGCTAATCCATCTGCATAATTTTTGCTGTGTGAGGGAATTAGTTTTCAGGGCAAACCAATCAGCAAAAGTATTTGAGTATGCAGAAGGTGCCTGGCAGGAGCTACTGGCAGCTTATCTTTGTTGTTATATGGCTTTTTGACACTGGCTAGTTTGGTACCTTGTTTCTCATTCCCTCGCCTTTCTTATTTTTTTCCTTTTTCTGTTCCTTCAGGTTAGCAGTGTTTTAGGAAGTTTGTTTACTTGTTTGCACTGAGGGTCCTCTCCTCTCATCTGGAAGCCCTGGCAATCCTCTGCGTTCTTGGGTCCTAAACCTGTATCTAATCTGTGTGGGGACTCATAACAACACAATCCATTTAGGAGTTTTGTAAGCACTGGCAGATGCCGATTATAGTGATTGTTACCCGTTCTGCATTTACCAAACATAATAACGTGTTTATTTGTACACAAGACCATAGATATTCCATGTCTGCTAACCTCATTTACATTCCTAAGAAAGAGAGGAGTGGAACCTGTGTGTATCGCTTTCTCCTATTCTGTGTCCCCCTAATTCCCTATGATTTGTGCACGCGTATCTAACCCATGCACAAAAGAGTAAGTGGGATGACTGGGATTCCCAACAACAGTGCAGCTCTTTGCTTAACCATGACAACGAGGAAACTCTCCTAAGTCAGAATAACTTTATCTTGACTTTCTTCTTTCCTTGTGTCTTGGTGTTATTGATATTCAATAAATAGCGCTAAATCAATGAGTGCAGGAAACAAAGTAGAATTTTTCTGAATGAACCAACTCATCCTTAATGACATCTTTCTTTCTTCTTCATCAAAAACTAGTCATTTGGTTATTCCAACCAAGAAAATGTCTGCTTCTAATGAACAGAATCGAGTCACATAATCCCATACATCAGTTCCATTTTATGGAATAATACACATTGATGGTGTCGTGCCCCCAGACACCGGATATCACCACAGGACACAGGACACAACTGGTAAGTCTTTGAGTATTTATTAGTGGCAACAATGAGCCACAGCTTCTTTCTCGACAGATGAGAGGCACCAACTGGCATTAATAGATTAAATTAATAAAAATTCAATTAATAGAACCCGCCACATATCAGTGCTATGGCAACATATAGAGGTTATGGGTAGAACCCAGAACAAGCATTTATAAGTACAACATATTACTTCCTTTTGTTTATGAAGAAAATAAAAACAAAAAAACATAAATAAAAATGAAAATAAAACTATTAACCAACAATAGTCAAAATGAACATAGATATACAGGAATAATATTGTGTGTAATACAATTCATGCAGACAAAATAATGAATAGAATAAATCATCGCAACCTCCAAGGAAGACGTCTAACGCGACTAGACCTCCTTGGCGCTTCACTTGTCACAAATGGTCCAGAAGTATTACCAGTAGGCACATTAATTAAGGCAGAAGGCAAATCAACATTACTCCTTTTAAAATTAGAATTATGGTAATCAGAATGACTTCCCCAGCATTCCACCAATGCCCTCCACGTACCATAACAGACCCTCCACCAGCTTTCTCAACACAGATAGGATCACCAAAGGACATGACTCTCTTTTTGACAAAATTAGTGTTCTTGATACGGACCATGTCCCCAGGATGCAAATCAACTGTCTTTGCCGACTTCTTTTGATTATACCTGTCAAACATTTTTCTATGCGCAGCATCACCTCTGGATTCCAAAGCAGCATGATCTACCCAGTACGAAACGTTGTCACAAACAGTTCTTAAAAGCCAAGCTGGGTATGAAGCAGAAGTAGGTACTCTACCTCTAAGTGATACAAAGGGTGCAAACTTTGTGAGGGAATGTGGTGTTGTGCGATAAAACCACAGCATGGATCTGACAGCGCCCTCCACATCATAACCATTATGTTTTGCCCACTTAATACATTCTACCACAACCATGTGCATCCTCTCAACCAGACCGTTGGTTTAAGGATGTTCAACCAAGCTTCTTAAATGTTTTATACCAGATTCATTCAAAAACACACTCTTCTCCTGATTCACAAACTGAACACCATTATCAGAAAGTAGTGCTTCTGGTAATCCTTCCCACATAAAGATCTCCTAAAGGAAAAGAATCACATTGCTTGCTGTGGGAGAAGCACAAAACTTGACTTCAGGCCACTATCTGTGAATGTCCATCAACACAAACGCAAAATGTAAGTTGTAGGGCAGAAAATTGAAGGGACCCACCAAATCAATCCCCACCATGAGCCATGACTTTACTGGAAAAGTAATGGGCTGTAAAGGAGGAGTTACAACTTTTAACGCTTTTTCAGCCCGACAACAGACAACACATTCCTTGACTCTTAATTCTATGTCCTTGTCCATAGAAGGCCACGAATAGAGCAGTCTGACACGCCTTTTTGTCAAAGTTGCCCCTAGATGTCCATCATGGGCACAATCAACCAACTTGATTCGTACATTAAGAGGAGGAACACACCTACCATCTCTCATGATGACACCATCTTTGATAGACAGTTCCTCAGCAACTTTCCAAAAAGTTTGAATTTCAGGATACACACATCTTTCTCTGGGCCAACCTTTCACAATATATTCTTTTACTCTTCCAAAAATGGAATCTTCACTCAACGATTCTTTCCATTCAATCTCACAGCAAGCCTTATTTTCAACTGCATCAACAAAAGCAATAAAGTAGTCCTCCTTGTCCTCATCCACATCCAGTACATCATCCTCACTTAAAGGAAGTCTTGATAGCATATTAGCCCTGACTTTTTTCCTTTCCTGGGAAGTGCTTTACCACAAAATCATACTGTAAAAGTTTGATAGTCAGACGTGCAATGCAAGGCATGGCATATTTAAGATGTTCTCCCCCCAGAATTGTATACAAGGGGTTTATGATCAGTTTGGATGACAAATTTCCTACCTCAAATGTAAGTTAGGAACTTTTCACATTCCCAGTAACACGCCAACAGGACCTTTTCAATCACAGAGTCGTTAAGCTCTGGAAGCATAGCTGATAGTAACTTCACTCACACCTGAAGATTGAGTAAGCGCTGGCCCTAAAACATAATTACTTGCATTAACTGTAATGGGACAGCCGGGTCATAAGCACTTAGCGTTTTTGCATTGACCATTTCTGACTTGACCAACTCAAATGTTTCTTGACAGCTATTGTCCCACACAAAAGTGACGTTCGTCCTTAACATATTAGAAAGGACCTTAATTTTGCTGGCATAATCAGGTATGAAATATGAGTAAAACTCACACAGCCCCAAAAAAGATCGTAACTCATCCTTGTTTTTACGGCATGGACATTCGACAGCTGCTTTCACCAGACCTGGCCTTGGGCTAAAACCTGTACCCGAAACAAGATGTCCCAGAAATTCTATTTCTCTCTTCCAGAACTCACTTTTGTTTTTACAACAATCCCTTTTTTTTCAAAAGTACCAAGCACAGTCCTCAAAATCTTATCATGTTTCTCTAACAACACCATTTACATCTTGGATCACTGGCTGCATTATGCGTTGGAACACGGAAGCCACAGAGGCGAGACCAAAAGGCATCCTACAGAGCTGAAATGAACCAAACGGGGAATTAAAAGCCGTATAGTGGCGAGACTCATCATCCAACATAACTTGATGGTACGCAAAGGCCAAATCAATCTTTGAAAACCATTCTGCGTCCCTCAATTTTTTTAACAGGTCACCAATTTTTGGAAGGGGGTGTGAATCGACCCAAATTTCTTTGTGAAGACTTCTCAAGTCAATGCATAAACGTATTTCACCATTCCGTTTGAGTGTGGCAACTAATGGACTTAACCACAAACTGGATTTTATAGTCTCAATGATCCCACAATTCTGCAATCTATCCAATTCCGTCTTAAGATCTCTCCTAAGGCTAAATAGCACAGACCTTACCTTATGCTTCACTGGTACAGCATCTTCATTCAATTTGATCTTATGCTATAAACTCATTTTTTTCCAAGGGAGTCAGAAAACACTTTAGGAAACTCTTGTTCTAAGCAGAGAGCATTAGGACTATCTTTGACAACCAAAACTTGTTCACTGGTTCCAGGGCTCAATACTAACCCAGAAAGCCCTTGATGGTGCTATCCAAGGATGTTTAAACCACGAACAACCACATCAATTTTACTTTGTATTTTAAGGCCCCTGAATTCCAACACATCCTCTAGGAACCCCTACAATCAATTCTGCATCCCTCGTAAGAGACGGGTGCTCTATCTGGAGGAAAAAGAGATCTGTCCCCCAAGATTTCTTGAACAAATCATACGTAATTATTGTTATGCGGGCACCAGAGTCCACCAATAACTTTAAGCAAATGTCACCCACCAACACGCCTACATAGGGATCTACACAATCAGACGGATCACCTGAGACTATTCCTTCATCAGTGACCGCTACAATCATGTCTTGGAAATCTTGATCTAGGTCACTTTCACATAACGGTTCATCCTGAACTACACAATTGACTTTTTCAGGTTTATTGATACTGTATTGGCATACTTTTGCCAGATGTCCTATTTTCCCACACTTATGGCACTTGGCATTTTTACCCGGACAAAATGTATAACAAATGTTGCTTCTTTTGAAAAACCCTTTCTTATTCGGCCTAATCTTACGCAATGTATTCCTATTGGCATTGGCAGCAGCAACGGCATTTACAGATTCCTTTGAGGTGGAACTCACATTAAGTTCCTCGATCAAAATCTGTGCCAGTTCGATATTCTTTGCTACCTTTATGATCTCTTCCAGACTAGGATTTCCCATTTTAAGCAATTTCTGTTGAATCTGCTTATCCCAACAATGTGCAATGAGCTGGTCTCTAACAAGCTGATCACGATACTCACCAAAATGACATTCAGCATGAAGTTTACGCAACGCACTCAAATATGAATCCACATTCTCACTTTTTTGTTGTGCATGCTTAAAAATGTGTGCCTTAAAACAACTAAACCCGGTTGCATTTCAAATTTGATTACTAATTACTTAACAGCCTCTTGATAATCAACAAAAATTTCAACCTCCACCACCACAATATCAGGCAGATGTTTGAAAACCTCTCTTCCCTCAAATCCTAATGAATTGAGGAGAAGATACTTCTTTCTTTCAGTCCTGAAACGTGATGCACCAATGGCACCTAAATACGTTTCAAAAGCATCAAACCACTGTCTACATTGAATCTGAGGTGTGCCCGGACTTTCCAAAAATGGTGGAGGTGGATTTACCAATTGCATATTAAAATGAGCAGAGGCGACTTGGGTTGCACAAATTACAACAAACACAGCACTATAATTTTATACTTATGAGATAAAAGTAGCAAAGCACAAGCCCTATACCTAAAAAAAACACAGTAAAAAGAAACATAAAATTATGAGGTATACACAATTGCCGAATAAAATGAGGTAGGTCTTTTAAAAAAAATAAAAAATAAAGAGTGTATTTATAAACGACTAAGCTTGTCTAAACCACGAATGTAGGCAGAATTTCATGAATGCAGAATACCAACATGTAGTTGCCAATCTATAAACAAAAACAGGCACACATCCCTGAATATTAACGTGCCAATGTTTCTGAGCCTTTAAAATAAGCCCAAACTGAAAGGTAAAATTTGTTACTTGGGCACAGAAGCGTGATGTCCCTTCTTCTCAGCTCGCTCTGACGCGTGGTATCCTCAAGTTCAAGTTCCACATGCTGTAAATGAAGCTCTCTATAAAAAAAAAAAACATGCAGTAAGAATTCATGACGCTGGTCTTGGAACGAAAGTTCAACGTGACCAGACTTCTCGATTGACTGACACCGGAGAAGAAGAAATAACCGATAGCACACAAATATGACGCTGGATGACTACTGAATCCCTTTGCAGGATTCCAGAGCATCATCAGTTGCTAGAGGCAGGCCACCAGGAAGGAGCTCCGGCTGCCAATGATTTTCTGCTCCCAAGTAAGCAGGCACACTGGGACAACTTGCAGAGGAATTCAGAACATAAAAATGTCTTCAAGCTGTTAACAACCCAAATCCCTCCCGCTGACCTCCTCACTAGATTCTTCCTCTGGCTTGGAATATCGCTATCAGCTGCAGGAGAAGTGACTCTCACCTTCTCTTCACGAACATTATCAGTCGCTGGAGGAGGTTCAAACAGAAGTGCGAAGGTTAGTGCCTTGAAGAAAATTACTAGAAACGGACACAGCAGTACTGTTAAACGGATGTATGACGTTACAACGCATGCTTTTACCACGCATGCTGTTACAATGCAGGTTTTACTACGCATACCATTACAATGCATAGAGCTTTGGGGTGCTGGATAGTGAATAGTTTAATTTACTATTCCAACTCCAGTCCCCGTGGACACTAGGGAAGGTGTTGGATAGTAAATTAAATCTATTCCCTATCCTAGAGCGCCCCCCAGCGCAATGCGTTGTAATGGTTTTCGTTGTAAAACCTGCGCTGCGTTGTAATAGCACTGCGTGGTAAAAGTTGCGTTGTAAAGGATGTTTCCCCTGTTAAACAAGTCAGCATTTAACAATATAATCTTCAGCTGCTGAAATGCTGCAGTGGCTCGCCCACTCGTCGCCAAAAATGGTGTTGTGCCCCCAGACACCAGATATCACCACAGGACACAACTGGTAAGTCTTTGAGTATTTATTAGTGGGAACAATGAGCCACTGCTCCTCTCCCGACAGATGAGAGGCACCAACTGGCATTAATAGAACCCCCCCACACACATCAGTGCTATGGCAACACATAGACGTTCTGTGTAGAACCCAGAACAAGCATTTCTAAGTACAACAGCTTCTTCAGCAGTAAGCTCCAAATGATGATATTCATAAAGCTTCTTAAATGCAAGAATAAAATGTTCAAAAGTTTTCAAACTGGCACCCAAAATCATTAATAGGGGAGTTTACCAGGCCAAATTATGTCTAGTTAGGCAACGAGTTGGGTACCCCCTTTACTTGAACTTGATTCAACTGCACAGGTAAAAAGGAAAAAAGCGCCATAAAAGAATTCCATAATTTATTTCCTTTAACTTCACAGCATCCCCCCAAAAAATTGGGTTATCAGCAGGGAATACTGGGATGTATACTTCAATACCAAGGTATGCCGTAAAGCCAAATTTTCAAGGCAATATTTTTGTACCTCTTGCACTTCATCCTGCGAAGAATCCAAAGCATGAGCAAAGCTAAGGAGTCATTGACATTACAGTCTGCCAATGACTGGATGCTGTGAAGGTCTGTCAAGTTTCCTTTTTGATTACCTGAAGAAAGTGCCACCCACTAAGGATGGTGTCAAACCTTCACTTAAAAGTACACATGAAAGGTCATAGTTGACAAGGAAAAGCTGCAAAAGTTTAAATAAAACTTCAGTGGCAATTGTACTGTTTTGATGAAAGTGGATGATTTACACAGAACAGGATAAAAAAGGCAGCACATTCCCACTGACATCAGGGCAGCAAAGAGAGCTGAGTAAGAACTTCCAAAAAACATCTGAAGGAAATTTGGCTTCAAAGGAACAAAAATCAGGGACAAATATAGTACAAAGTTGACGATGAAAAATAAGAGACAAACAGAGTTGCAAAGCATCCATCAATCATTGTTGTCTTGTTATATATGATTCAAACAGGAACTGAAATCAAAAGAAAATACTTGACTCCATATTCAATAGGGAATTTCAGGCAGTAATCCCTGTACAGACCCCCATCATGGAAAGAAACATTTCTAAGGCTTGGCCACACCCATTTCTTCCAACAGACCAAGTTTGACCTCTCTCCTTTAATGCATGGATCTATGCTCCAACCATCACCCTACTCCATTGAGGCACAAAATGGATTGGTCTAAGTCTAGATCCTCTAGATTGCTTCAGACTCACAAAGGAAAGAGCTTTCCAGCTATCTAGACTTGCACACGAATATTATGACTTGTCATCACCAGCCTCTACATCAAGTTCATATGCTTATATAACTGCATGCCATGCGATGCTATAGCCAAAAATCCAAACAGTGCCTAAGTGGTTTTGCAGCCACAAATGCTCTGTAATATTATAGATCATAAATTAACCTAGACTTCAATGTGTGATGGAATTCACTTGGGTGATCCTGGGCTCCATAACCACTGAGGGAGTGTGCTTTAGTTATAGATGAGTAACATAAGTAACATATGCTGCAGTCAGACACAGCCCCAGAGAGACACAGATGCCTCTATCAGGGTATGGGGCTTTCCCTCTGTCTCAGGGAGCAACTAGCTGATGACAATCCAATGGCATCCAGGTTTCCACTCTACTAGATTAACTCGTCAGAATATTGTATGAGAAATACTTAATTATAGTTTACAATAATATTGTCCCATTTGGTGGATTTTCTGTCATTAACTCCTACGGCACAAAAATGTTGTAAAGGATATCTAGGATATGGTATTTATCTCAGACAATATTCTTGTACCACACACTAGAAGACTAAGTCCAGTCGAGGGACAAGTGAATAGCACCCTGAACATCTCTAAGTGACTCACCCGCACCACTTATGTGCTCTCAACTATCACTGACTAACAGTAGCAGCCGGTGCTGTGTGGGAGTGGTGAGGCAGGTAAGGAACGGGGTCACAGGACAAAGTAAACAAATAAACTAATAAAAAAGAAACTTACCTGCAGCCCCCTTCTTGTGCTTTTCTGCTCCTCTCCTTGCAGGCACAGGCTCCCCAGCCTCCCCTGTGTCCAATCGAGATGCTGTTCTCATGTCATGAGAGCAGGATCACGATTGGCCTGACCACTCTGAATTTGTGCTCTCAGGGAGACTGGGAGCCTGTACCTGTTCTTTCCAACCCAGCAATGCAGCTGGGGTTGGAGAGAACTTCAGTGCTCTTGACGGTTTGGCCGGCCAGTGCACTAACACTCCCCCTGTGACTGTCATCCCTCTGGCTCCGCCCCCAAGACTCAGCAGGAAAGGAAAAAGAAAACAATAATAAAAGTGTTTATTATCGTTTTATTTTTCCTTTACTCGCGTTTTGAGGTGGTAGTGATGCTCCTTCACCATAGCGCAGGAGCCGCCACTGCTGACTAGACCACATGGAGCATGACTACCCAACTGGCACCAGGACAGATGAGGGGATTTATCACCCTAGATTATTGAGTGGGAGTCGAAGATCACTGAGGGCTAATGGCCAGATTTTTTTAGCTGTAACAGTACAAAACAAAATCCAGGACCCATCTTGTTCAGAGCGCTGTGCAAGGTGCCATGCTGCTGAGAGGAAATCCAGAGAAGGCAGACTGGCCATGATTGATCTGTATGTCTTCAGTTGGGGCATCCTCACAGAGGCGGGAAGGCTGGTTTACACAGCAGACACTGCGTGACATCCACTACTTTATAGGTGCCCCTCTGTTTGAAGTGATCAATATGGAATCGCTAATGCGAGATACCACTGTTGTGCTTCATTATTTAAGTACACTAGATACAAAATCTGACACACTATACTAAGATTTAGTTATTTTTTTGTGTTCTTCCCACCCACAAACTCAATTACATGTTTAAAGACACATTCTTATCAATAAATTATAAACAAAAGTAAATTTGATTCTATTTATTACCGGCAGCCAGTGCAGGCTGTAATTTTGGATGGCCCAGTAGAACTCAGGCAGTGGCAATTTGAATAACCTGCAGTCTCCTAGTGATGCAGGAAGGTCTGCCTAAGTGGAGCAAATTGCCATGATCTAGACGCAAAAGTAAAAGGCCTTCTACCACAATTCTCCAGGTTTTCACAGGGAGCCATTTGAACGTCTTCCTAAGGGCTCTTAGAAGACCGAAGCATGTCCAGGACACTTTCTTAGCCTGGGAGGCCATGGTAAGATCTTTATCCAGGAAAACTATTTTCTTCCAATTTAGGGGAAGGGTGGTCACCCATGCATGGAGGCCAGAGGAGATGCACATGGGGGTACCCCCCTGTATTTGCATGCACAATGCGGCAGGCACTGCGCGGTGCCTGTCGCTTTGTGCATGCAAATGTACAGCATGCGTATTTTACTTTGCAGCGGGTGCTGCTTGAAGCAGCACCCACCGCAATGTTAAATATTCGGGATGTGACCGCCAGGGTTGCGGTCACATCCTAATTCAACCTGAGGGACCGCCGCTGCCCCTGCAGACGGTTCCTCCACCTCGGGGTGGCGGACGGACGCAGGTCCGTCCGCCATCCTAATGACCCCTATAATTTTATGAGCAGATGTGTGTCAATAGTGAATTGGTGCAGGAATTATGAGCAGAGCCCGCCTGGGTTCTATGCTGGTAATAAAGATCAAATATAATATTTCTAGGCTATGGGGGGAATCAAAGGTCACAAAAAGAGGGTGGGTCTAGATATTTATATTTAGAAAGTGGCATTTGTCAGATTGGAATGAAAAGACAATTTCAAGGATGGTGTGGGAGCGGTTCATGTGGGATTAAAATCCAGAGATGAAGGATTGATGAGCCACCATGGCGGATGCTAACTACAGGTCTGTGAGCACTAGGAGGTGTCAATCTTTGTCTATTTTGGTGTGCAGTGAGGCAAATCCTAGATGGGTACATTTAGAGCAACTTATGACTGTCAATATTTACAATCTGATACATGCAATACCTAGCATTTGCCAATGAAGTCGAAGGGGGTGATGGGTGGATATTGGAGAGCTTGCCTGAGTCAAGGCTTTTTTTCAGGAAGAGGAGTAATAATCGTTTTTATCAGGGAAGAGAAGAACCTGTCACGAAAGAGGGTTTGACAATATCGACAATAAGACTTAGCACCACTTGAGAGAAAGTTTTGAAGATGGAGAAGGTTATTGCTTTACAGGACATGGTTTTTATGTGGTTGTTTCAGGTATGTATATTCTGGCTGGAAGGTTCCTATGTTATTCCTTTAGTAGAAATAAGGTTATATGTATCACAAAAGGCACGTAAAAAAATATGTAGAAATAACACTGAGGTTGAATTTATAATTCAATACGATAACTACTTTCAGAATTCCTCTTCCACTAGGGTGTGTCAATATTTAACAACAGTGTCAGTGATATATATACCTATGGAAGAGATAAGATATTATGAACGAATACTCAGAACAACACAACACAGTAATGAAAAGAGATATACATATAACCAACTTTAAAGAGGTTCAGAGTAGAATCCAAAATAAGCTCCAACGTATTCATATCCATAGAACAAAGAGTAAACCAAAAACATATTCTCCGAGAAAGGATAATATTAAATAATACAAAAATATACACGAAAATGTGCAGGGCTAGTTGCTAAGAATATAATACAGCCCCCTTAGAACTCAGGAGGCTAATTTGATCTATTCTTCCTATTTATAGCCATCAAGTAATGCCAGCAAGGAAACAGAATCTCCATGAACCAAGACTATCTCAGATAAATATAAATGTATGATGCATGCAAAAGTAAAATATAATGTTACCACATAAATGAACGTGGATTCTTTGTGAGCAATATCAGTGTTTTTCCTTTATAGGAAAAAGAACTGAAGGCCCTGCGACGTTGAACACGCCGCCGAAGGCCGGAAAATTCAGGAGGCCCCGCAGTGTTGGCAAATATCAATGAAGTGGTAAATGTAATTGAAGGACCCAGAAGCGAAGCAGAATATAACATGAAGGCCCGCACCCGCGCGGATTTGGAAACGTCAGCAAACTAGAACAGAGAAATGAAGGCCCATGCGGTGGGATTCTGGCGAGAAGACTCCCACGGCCGAAGGAAACCCCAGAAGAAAATCAGGTACGTGGCGAAAGGCAGGATGGGAGACACACACGCGACGTAATAATGCAAAGCACTCCTCTGTCCTGCTCAGCCCATTTCGTTTCCGGCTTGATTGTTCGGAGCAAGCCCGACAGATGTGTCAAGATCACTAATATTATGGAGTGAAGTGTTGAGTGTCCCTGGCATTGTGTTGGCAGCTGCAGCAGGGCTGTCCAGATGCTGATCTTTTGAATTACTCTATTGGGGTATGAGTGAAGGATTGTCAGAGAAGATGGGGGAACGTGCTTTGCCATTGGATTGCACTTGACTTTCTAGTAGTGGTGCTGCGACCTTGGCCTCGGGTTCGATACTACTCGTTGCGCTTATTATGGCATTTTCCTTTCACTTTCAAGTTGCTACAGTTCAGGTGTTCACCTTCGAATTTCCTGTGGTGGTCTGTAGGCCAGGACTGCAACGTGTTCTTTGGAAACAGCTTGACAGTAGGTATAATGGTTCTAAACAGAACCAGTTTCAACGTGCTTTTAAACGTCATTGTGGAAAAATAAGTGCAAATAAGAGATTGGCGACGTCGCTAGAGTAGGGAATTTATTTATAAAGATTTTTGAAAAATGAAAGACTTTAAATTTAAAGTTGAACTTAGCTCCCAAAATAGTTATGTTGCATTTAATTTAGACAGGAGTGGAATATTCCAAAGTAGTGGGATGTATTCAGCAAAAGGACTGTTCTTGATTGATATAATTAACAGAATTTCTGCATGCCGCCTTAACATCTTCTATATACACATAGTATGTAATTCAGGGTGATCTAATTCAGACTAATGAAAATGTACCCCATTCAAGAGAAGGACAGAAAATGTGCAAGAAACCTATTGAAATACAATTAGAGATCTCTGCCACACGCATTCATTCAGTAGGGACAATTCAAAATGTAATGCCCGCATTTTAGCTTCATAAGTTCTCTGTGTTTTAATATAACGAATAGTTTATTATTGCTTGATAAAACTATATCAATTACAGCATATGAAAACTAACGATATCCTTTAACATCAACTCTTACAATGTAATAATTACAAGATTCAAAAAGAACAATCGATGGACAGAATGCAGATTAATGTCATACATTCACCACAGTACAGAGATTTGGGCCTAAATCCATAATTTTTTTGCCATGATCCTGCGGACATCGGTGGTCCTGCCTCCATGCTCCCAGACGCCCCTTACACAGAGGTGTCGTTCGATCCCCTTCTGGGCCCAAATCACTACCTCTATACACACTTTAGGATTTAGGCCCAGATCTCTGTACTGGGTGAATGTATGACATTGTTCTGCATTCTGTCCATCAACTGTTGTTTTTGCATTTGTCACCCCGAGTGGGATGGGTATGCTCAGACGTGAGTCCCATGCTCTCCACACCACTGGAGTCAAGCTATCCTGGCTGAAGACGGCTGATAGCCAGAAACCGGTCCTAGGATGCTTGATTCCGGTCGAGGAAAGACATGGCTTGGCAGTTCGGGCTGGACTGTTCCCATTAGGCAAAGGGTCAAGACTGATTTGCATATGGCCATGTCTGAACTGGGGTGGTGTGGAGTGATGGATTTAGGCCCAGATCTCTGTACTGGGGTGAATGTATGACATTGTTCTGCATTCTGTCCATCAACTGTTGTTTTTGTCTATACACACTTTCAACCGCTGAGGCCTGGAGCGGCCGCTGAGCCCTCCTAAAAGTGCAGCTGGAGCCCGCGCTACACCGCTGAGTCACCGCCACCTTCTTCCCATCGCCTCTGCTGACCGGCTGGGATTGGACCGCTCCATCGGAGCCTGCTTGCCGCCCGGCCTCTTCTCCCCCTGGTGAGTCGCACCGCAGTGGGGGCTTCCTGTGGCGGGGTAGGGGGGCACGTGCCGCACCTCGGGGCCTGGGACTTTCCGTCCTCTAGTTGGGGTCTACCACTTCTCGCTGCCTTTCCCGCGACGAGGGTGGTGCACCCCCTTATATCCCCGCTGGCTTTTATTTTCTGCTGCGCTCATTGAAAGGTGCTGGGCACCACGAAGCTGCCTTCTCTTCACCTGCCACTGGCACTCCGGACCCTTCATGCTGTCACTCCCCCCCTCGCCGAGGCCTGCGGTCCGGCTGGGCGGTCTCCACTTATCTCCATTGTGGGCAGCGGCCCTCACGGTCCCTCACCGTATTCACATTGTGCCTGGTGCTGGGCTGGCCTTGAGGGTGAATCGACCGCGGCGGTCGGCTACTGCTTGTCTGCCTCTCAAAACACTGATACCACCTTATTCCCACCCCGCACGACACCCCCTTGCCTGGCACTGCTACTTTTGCCTGCTAATGCCTGCTGGACTTTGACCTGCCAAGAACAGCCCATTCCTGTCATCTCCATTCTCCTGGGAACCTTGCTTCATCGCAGCTCTCTAACCTGGTACTAGAACCTATAGCCTCAAATAGCTGGCTCTTTCACTTGCCGTATTGTCCCATTTGCCTCACCCAGTTGCGGCCTCTCCTGCTACCATCTTCTTCACTCAGTGCTGGTGCCTCGCCTCGCCTCTTTCAATCCTTGGTGGTCCCTTCTATGCCCATTGCCTTACCATGGGGAAAGCCGACCCCAAACAACCTAAAATTGTTTTCAATCAACGCAGGCAGATGCGGCAAGATGGAGTGGTCACCGAAACGGGTGAACCGGCCGCCCAGTCCGATGCTGGTCTGACTAGGGAGGATGATCTGAAGGCCATCATGCTGGACGTGAAGACCACAGTTACTGGTATTGTGGAAATGTACCTTTTTAGGGGTGCACTGGTGCAGGGTCACCCTTTTGTCCACGGGTTCAAAAACCAACAAAGTAGAGATCAGCACTGGAGTAGGAATAAATAACAAGTTTATTAATCACTTATGAGTGAGACCACATCCACACAGCACTCTCAAGTGCTGCATGAGGTAGTATACTGGCTTCACAAACCAGTGCCCTCTTTATACAGGTTTTGTGCATTGTAATCACGTGAAGAAAAATAAGGAGAACAAGTTTTAGGAATTGTTATCAGCAAAAAAGGACAGATAAAAACTACATGGTCAGCAAAGCGGGAGGGGGTACAGAAATGCTTATGGCAGCAATAGATGATTGACAGTTAGCAGATGTACTGGCAGCTACAACTCTCAGCATGTACATTGCTTTGAGCTGAGTCAGGAAGTCAACTATAGATAGCACAAGCAGAGTGAAAAGACAAAATAATTATGAATGAAACCTAAATGGATACCACAGCCAAAATGGCTGCAGCTTATGATAAGTAAAATATTACACGTTTTCCACAGACGGCCCTTTTGGCATACGGTAAGACATTTTGGACATTTGTTTTAGATGGTAGACAAGTAGTACAAGTGGAAATACTGAGGGAACAAAGCTTCTGTCTGGTCGACTACAGAGACATCGATTGCACGTTTTCCCCTACTACCAGCATAGTGATTGAACAATTGCAAATCTTGATGGTAGATTGGGGGAGCTAAAAACACAGGTGGTAGAAGGAAGGCTATGTAACAGGTACCAGACCAGCCTGGATGTAGGAAGACACCTCATCATCTCCTTTAATGTTGTTTTTTGACACCAACTTACAACCACTTTTGTATTGATTAATTTGGGTTGTTTGCTTTATTAACCAGGAGTTGATGCGTTGAGTTATGAACTATAGAGAAAACATTGTCTATCTTTGTTCATGACTTTTTTTGCTTTAATTGATTTGTTTGTATTTATCTCCCCAAAACTTTTTTGTAGTAAAAACTTTGTTTGAAATATAACCTTTTTGCTCTGTCTTTTCCTTCAACCTTCCATTAATTCATTTACAATTGTTGAGTAAGATTGTTATCCCGTGGATACCACTGAGTGTGTTACTTTGATACAACTCAACAAATCGTACAAAATAACTTAAAAATAAGTCCCTTGCACTTTTTGTCTTGAATCGTACAGTGCCCAAGCCTACAAGGGTTGACTGGGTTTCCCCTGCCTATAACATTGGATGTAGGAAGTAGTATGCCTTAGTTCCACAAACACAATAAGTATGACGTGATGCAAGGAAGCTGCTTCGGCCTTTCGTAGACATCTGCAACACTGCAGTCCAGTTACTGTGGTCCACTTGCGCATCGCCTGTACTTTGTACACAAAGGGGGCCAGTGGTCATGGCAACAGAGATAACAAGGGGTCTATTTCCTTTAGCCAACCTAAAATTTGAATACACATAGTTTGTTGCTGCACTTCTTTTACTATATTCTTCCATTTCTAAAGCAGTCCCTTTTGCTTATGGGTCCCCATCTTCGTTGAGGTAACAGACTTTGTTCATTAGAGGCATGTAGAAGTTTGAACCAAGCTGGGCATGAGCCATTGTGAGAGAATGGCAGCGGTGACACGAGATTCCTTTTATGTTCTGATTATGAGGAATCTTGCTACAAACCCACAGTTAGTAGCATTGCTTAGCTGGTGTGTCTGATGCAAAATTTGAAGAAATTAATTTGTTTTTTAGATTTTGCCGGTATCCCTGTTCATGTTGCGGCAAATCAAAATGATGGTGCTCTTTTGCAGTAAGTGATGTACCAGTAATGTTAGGTAAGGAGGCTCCAGGCATTACTTCCTCCACTACACACATTACAGTAGCGATGATGGCAGCAGTCAATGTCAGACCAAAGATGCAGATTGTACAGCTAGTGCACATTGTCGCAGCCATCTCCTTCTTCTTAGGCGAACTCATTTTCATCGGCAAACAATAAAACAGATGATGCCTTAAGGTCCTGGGCAGGTGTTGGTTTCTTTACTAGCGTTAAGACGAGTAGTCACTAATAGGCTATCCCCCTTTGTAGTCAGTCTTTAACCACCCAGGACAGTGGCTCAAACAGTCTCTTTCTGTGATGAAATGTTTCCTGGATCAAAGCAGTTATCTAGATGTACCAGGGGTCATGTGGTCTGGGAAGACTTCCTCAGGTCCTTCAGGTGAGACAGCTCGTCCTCTCTCCGTGACCAAAATGTTGCGATGCTCTGTCAGCATGGTAGGGCTCACAAAGGAAGAGCTTCCTGCACCTGCTGATAAATAGAAGACAAGCTGTCAGTTAACTGGGACAAATAGTCACTCATCAACATGTCTGGGGTACCTAATACTGTTGCAGAACAAAAGGCTTGGCGTAGCTGTTGGTAGGCGCTCTGGCACTCAGCAGTCCATGGGAGGGGCTAAAAAGGGCCAACAAAGGTTTAATAATGTGTGAAAAACTTCCTACAAAAGAAGTGAGGCAATCAGGGCACGAACATCCTTCTAAGTGCGGGGTTCAAGACTATCTAAAATGGTCTGAATATGGTCTGGTGTGAGTGCACGTCTCTCCTTAGACAGGAGGTGACCTAAATAGGTAACCGGCTGTCTACAAAATTGCAATTTCTTTCGTGAGAATTTGTAATGATGGGAGGCAAGAAAAGATAACAATAACTGTGTTCCTTCTTCACACTAGGTAAGGATGCCAGAGCGACATCCTCGTTGATAAGACAAGACCTCTCAACCATTGTATAATTTTCCTTCAAAATAACACACACCCCTTCCGGAGAACAACATATTTTGGCACAAATATATTTAAGCATATCGATACCCACAATATTGTCCGGCGTGTTTGGGAAAAGCAAAAATGGACATGCTGCAGTAAATTTATCAAGTCTGAATTCAAGTGGATGTGAAAGTGGGCTAAGTGTAGGTGTCCCATCAAATTCTCTCAATGTTATCATTGTGCCGGATAGGGGAGCCCTAGGAACCATTTTTAGACAGAGTACTACGGGTAGCCCCTGTATCACCCAGAAACCGATCAGTAGATCCCAAGATGTTTGCATCAACATAAGGACCCATCTGATCTACTAGCACCTCAACCGGTTCCTTACCCCGTTCTAGGCATCCCTATGCATAATCAGAATCTGCAAGGACCTCATCAGAACAATCAGACATTTGATATTGATTTTGTCTATGAAAAGTGTTAGGGTAATTTGGTACTTGTTCAACTGCTTCAAATCTAGGGCGAGCTCCTGTACCTCCCCTGTTTCCTGAATTCCCTGAGTGTCTTCTCAAACTACCCCTTACCCGTTGGTACTGCTGACTTTACAAAAGAGTTACTATAAACCAAAACACAATACCAGTATTGCCAACTTAATTACACTTGGACCACGGATGATCACTCGAATCGCTGACTGAAACAGTGACTCTCGGAGAACAGTTTTGTCCGAAATAAATCAAAATGTTTTAATTTTTATATCACATAAACCATATCAATGGGCAATTTTTTTGTTTTTTAGATAAACATTTGGATAACTCCACAGAAGTATGTCAAAACAACAAATAATGAAAACGAGTAAAAAAGACACTTTGTAGACAAATTGACAACTTGCATTCAACATTCATACGGGACAACACACAGATAAATATACATATATACACATTCTAAAGATTCTATTTACAGCATGTATTTTTGAAAAACAAAGCATTGGAACAAACAACTAAACAGTTTTCATTTGTTTGAGAGTAAATCAACAATTCCTAATGCTGGATAGAGGAGGTCTACGCGTTTCGATGACCCCTTGTTGTGGGGAAATCTCGTCAGGACCAAAAGCCTTAGAGTTGCTGGGTTCTCTTTTGAGATTTAGAATAGTGTTGCGCGGGGCGCGCTCTTAAAGGGTTTTGTTCTCATCCATAAGTGGAGGAAGTGGAGATATGTAGTTGAAGCGTGGAGACGGGCTGTTTCCCGGATCCGCACGGTGAAACGCCTAGTTAGATTGGTTGATTCCTGTAGGTTTGTAGTATGATGAGTATATCTGGGGGTCCACGCTCTTCGGTCTCTGTCAAATGAATGCAGATGCCGGCATCATCCAGTTCGATCGAACTGGATGATGCCGGCATCTGCATTCATTTGACAGAGACCGAAGAGCGTGGACCCCCAGATATACTCATCATACTACAAACCTACAGGAATCAACCAATCTAACTAGGCGTTTCACCGTGCGGATCCGGGAAACAGCCCGTCTCCACGCTTCAACTACATATCTCCACTTCCTCCACTTATGGATGAGAACAAAACCCTTTAAGAGCGCGCCCCGCGCAACACTATTCTAAATCTCAAAAGAGAACCCAGCAACTCTAAGGCTTTTGGTCCTGACGAGATTTCCCCACAACAAGGGGTCATCGAAACGCGTAGACCTCCTCTATCCAGCATTAGGAATTGTTGATTTACTCTCAAACAAATGAAAACTGTTTAGTTGTTTGTTCCAATGCTTTGTTTTTCAAAAATACATGCTGTAAATAGAATCTTTCGAATGTGTATATATGTATATTTATCTGTGTGTTGTCCCGTATGAATGTTGAATGCAAGTTGTCAATTTGTCTACAAAGTGTCTTTTTTACTCGTTTTCATTATTTGTTGTTTTGACATACTTCTGTGGAGTTCTCCAAATGTTTATCTAAAAAACAAAAAAATTGCCCATTGATATGGTTTATGTGATATAAAAATTAAAACATTTTGATTTATTTCGGACAAAACTGTTCTCCGAGAGTCACTGTTTCAGTCAGCGATTCGAGTGATCATCCGTGGTCCAAGTGTAATTAAGTTGGCAATACTGGTATTGTGTTTTGGTTTATAGTTTATTGATAGTGAGGCTTGTCCTTATTGCCAGTGAGCCCAGACCCTGTTTTGGTTTTGGGACTTTACAAAAGAGGGCACTCAGAATGCCAATGCCCAGTCTCTTTACAATAAGCACACTGATCAGGATACAAATTTGCTCAAGGGAGAGGGGGCACCCCAGATTTATACATTGCACGTCCGCCTTTTCCACCTCCCCTAAATGGTGGACCATATTTGACCCAACATAACTTTTGTCTTTTAACCTTATCCTCCCTGCCTTTCACTTCCTGTTCTGGTCACTCATAATATTGAGCCCTAGTCAAAAGGGAAACTGGCTATTTCCGGTGACATATTAGTGACAAATTTATCAACAAACAAATGCCTACCCGTATCATCGGCCAATGACTGACCACTAAACACTAAAATAATGGAATGTTTCCTCAAACCTTGAAAAGAAGTCAGAAACTGACTCACCCATTTTCTGTTTACAGGACGCTAACGTAGGCCAATCTATTTTCATAGGGGGTTTGAGAGCCTTTAACTTAGTCACAATAGCTTTAGGAAGATCTAATATCTCCTTCTGAGGTTTCTGCACAGGCTCCCTTTCCGCATCTATTTCTTCTAAATCATCCCAGGTATCACCATATGCTACATTGTCATCTATTTTATGTATTGTTCTCCACATATCAGGAGGCAAAATAAGCCCAAAGAACATATCAATATCTGGCAAGGTCATTGTGCAGGAGCTAAAGGCTCCTTCAACCACCTCATAGACAGTGGCCGGGTTTTTCCGGGGGTCCGGCAAAGCAGCTTTAAGAGCCATCACATCAGCTCTACTCCAAGGTGTATAAAAGCAATAATATATAAAATATCCCTTTGCATCATTTGAAGTTTTATCATCATTTGTTCCCGCACCCTTAGGAGGAACTTACAGGGGTGCAACTTCACGCATAGGTTTTACAGTAACTGTAGTACTACTGGGTGTAGCCTCTTCCACCGGAGCATCTACATTCTGTGCTTGAGATTGAACTACTTCCATACCTCTGTTTTCTAGCTAATTCTTGCTCCTTTCGTAAACGCAATGTTGCGTCTCGTATTTTAACTACTTGTCTAATCATATCATATCGGTTTGAAAAATGAAAAGTCCCCTCTGTTAATCGTTTGTATTCAATATTTATATCAGCTGGCGCTAGTTCCTAAGAACTTTGTCTATTAAATATTGCCTCCCAAACAAATTTTTCTACAAAATAAAACTGCTCTGCGCTGTTTCACTGTTGAACCACAGTTACAATGAGTGATGCCGCGTGAGATCAACAAGCCTCCTCCCTAGCAGCGGTTTTTAATTTTTCTTTTTCTGCTCTAGTCAAAGTAAAGCGAGTCTGTCGCCCATTTTCTTTATCTTGTTCTTTGTTGTCTGAAGACAAATGCTCGTCGTCAGAAACCTCAACAGGGGCACTTGGAGTGGAAAATTTATATGGGGGTGGAGGGCATTCTAATAGGATGCAATCATCCTGAGGCGTATTAAGTATGGGATAAATAGGGCACCTAATAGGATGAATGAATGTATTTGTACTTGTAAAGCGCACTTATACCCCAACCGGGGTTTCCTGGTGCTGTACGCATACCGCTGTGGAACCCTTCCTAGCTTTTCCCTGCGAAATATCCACTCCTGGGCACCCCCAAGGTGAAACCAGGCATCCCAGCGCTGTTGGGGCTGTTGTGGAGATTAAGCAAGCTATTGCCCAGAGTTGCAGAGTGGGACCCATGCTTAGAATAGGCACTGAGGCAAGAATGATCAGGTATGAGGAAATTGAGCCCAAGACCCGCCGAGGCGGGAATTAAACCCTGGTCCCGGGCCAGACCTCTGCATCAGGGTCTGCCGCTCAAAACATTGAGCCACACTCTCCAGGATACTGGCCATTTACCTATAATCGACATTCCCTATCTTCTTTTTCTATTTCTCCTTCTTTTCTTTATTTTTTAATTCTAGCGCTTTTTGATATTTCGTTTTTTGTTGTTCTTTTTCTGCTATAGCTTCTGCTCTTTTTGCTCTCTCTCGTACGTCTTTCTCCCACATACGCACACAATCAAACATATCCTGTCTACTTTTTCTGTTCAATAAACACTGGTCTATATATTGAACCTTTTTAAAAATCAAATGACCCATTCATTGGCCATTGTAGATCAGAATCTTTTTTTGGTGTATTTGTTCCACAGTGGACCACACATTATGGATGAAATACCATATTTGACATACATGTCTCTATTAGGTGTTCCCTTTGGGGGAGCCAGCTGACTTTTTTCTAAACTTTGTTTGGAACCACCAGAACAGCAACACCACCTACGGAGCGTGCTGAGAACAGGCATGCTTCTAAAATGTATGTAAAATATTACTACTTCAAAATATTTCAAAAGTAGAAAAATCTCCACATTACATGCCTTCAATCTTTGCAAAGATTGAATAACAGATTCAAACAAAAAGCCCAGGCTTAAAAAATCAAGAGTGCCGCTTTTGCGACCTTACCAGACAGAAGACTCCAACTCCCACCTGATGATCTCTGGTCGACCTAATGGTCACTACAAAAGTGCGCCAGAAAAAACCCCACCCTTTAAGCGGCCGCATCTTCAATGGGGCCCCACGAGTCGGGCACCAAACTGTGGAAATGTACCATTTTTAGGGGTACACTGGTGCAGGGTCACCCTTTTGTCCTCAGGTTCAAAAACGAACACAGTACAGATCAGCACTTGAGTAGGAATAAATAACAAGTTTATTAATCACTCATGAGTAGAACCACATCCACACAGCATTCTGAAGTGCTGCATGAGGTAGTACACTGGCTTCACAAACCAGTGCCCTCTTTATACAGGTTTTGTGCAGTGTAAGCACGTGAACAGAAATAGGGAGAACAAGGTTTAGAAAAGTTATCAGCAAACAACGGCAGATAAAAACTACATTGACAGCAAAGTGGGAGGGGGAACAGAAATACTTATGGCAGCAATAGATGATTGACAGTCAGCAGATGCACTGGAAGCTACAACTCTCAGCATGTACATTGCTTTGAGCTATGTCAGGAAGTCAACTATAGATACTACAAGCAGAGTGAAAAAAAGAAAATAAAATACGAAGGAAACTTAAACGGATACCACAGCCAAAATGGCTGCAGCTTATGACAAGTAAAATATTACATGTTTTCCACAGTATCGCCGCCCAACTCGACCAGCTGTCTGCCCACCTGGACACTGTGAAGGCCTAGCTCGACTCGCGTGACACACGCTTGGCTCAGGTAGAAGCGAGGGTCTCAGATGCTGAGGATGCCGTGACACGAGACCATCACAGACTTCTTCAGATGGACAAGGTTCTTGAGCTGATCAAAAATAAGAACAAGGACTTGGAGGCATGCTCCCGTAGGAGCAACCTTCGTATCACTGGCGTGCCCAAATCATCCAACATATCCAAAATGCAAGACTTTGTTGAGCAGCTCCTCTGTGATCTCTTCGACGACGTCCTCACCACCGTTTTTATTGTAGAGCGTGCCCACTGCTCTCTGGGCCCTTGTCCTGTTCCTCGCCTGCCGGCCAGCCCCATCATCGCCAAGCTGCTGAACTTCAGGGACCGAGACGCTGTTCTTAGTGCGGCCAGGGAGAAGGGGGAAATCTGTCCTCAAGGGAACTCCCTGGCCTTTTTTCCCGACTACACGATGGCTGTGCAGGCTGCCCGCCGCAAATTCCTCCCGGCCAAGAGAATACTTCAAAAACTTGATGTCTCCTAACCCTTGGCGTACCCTGCTAAGCTGCGAGTCAGGTAGGGCTCCAAGATGCATGTCTTTCTGGAACCAAAGGCTGCATTGACTTATGCAAAAAAACTTGACCAGGCACAACGCTCTTCCCCTCCTGGTTCCCAGGCTGCTGCTGACGGCAACCTAAGTGACAATGATTGACTACTGCTGTAGTTATTATGTTGTTGTATTTTGTACCTCTTTGTGTAGTGTTACCTTCCATGGCTGACTTCCACTTTGCTCCACTCATTGCAGGCTATTCTCTTCTTCTCTGTTGTGCTCCTGCTTGTTGTCCATTTGACCATGAGGCTTAACATGGCTGCGGGCCACTTGCCTATCTTGACGAAAAGGCCCTCCCCTCAACTCCTCTCTCCTAGACCCTCTGCTTGCTCCCAAGCTGGGGTTCCCTGTCTTCCAGACTCCACAGCAATTCTCTTCTGTTCAAACTGTTGTCCGCAATGACCCACGGCTTGGCCACCCTGTCTCTTCGGCAGGGGTGTATGCCGGGCGAATCCATGCCTCCACTGGATTATTCCCTTCCTGTACACTGAGTTTCCCCTTCCCAGTTGTGGTACCCTTGGGTGGGTGGGGTCGGTCTCTCAGCCTATTTGGGGGGGTGGAGTGGGTGGTGGGAGGGGGGTTCTCTGGGTTTGTTGCCTCCTTTCGAGGCTTTAATGATTGTTTTGTCGTCTGTTCTTTTTTGCAACATGATAACTACCACATTGCGCTTCACACTACACTTCTCATTTCCTCTGCCTATGGTCCCCGTCACACATCTGGCTCTCTCCGTCATTCACTCCCCGAGCACATAGATATGACAGACACCACTCTCTGGACTTGGAACGTCTGTGGGCTTAATGGCCACTGCAAAGCCCGCCTGGTGCATGCCCACCGTATCCGGCATAAGGTTGACATTTATTTCCTTCAGGAGACACATTTGCTGCTTGCCACCTCCTTCAGGTTCCTATCCAGACATTGGGGTGAAATTCATTCCTCCTTCTATTCCAATTACTCTTGTGGGGTGTCCATCCTGTTGCACAGAGGGCTCCTTTGGCACACTTCTCAGGTGATTACGGACCCCAGTGGGCGATTTGTTTCCTGCACGACACACTCCTAACACAGCCATTGACCCTTGTGGTGCTCTATGGTCCCAATTCCGACGACCCTGAATTCTTTGCACTGGTTTGGCAGCATATCCCCTCTCTGGGCCCAGCCGTGCTCCTTTGGGGTGGGGGGTGATTTCAACATTACACTATCAGCCGCTCTCAATCGCTCTGGTACCCATGCTCTCCACCCATGCGCAACCTTTCTTCTAAACTCCATACTCATTGACAACTCTTTGTTTGATGTGTGGTGGCATGTTCGCCCTTTGAAGTGCGAGGGGCCGTGCGTGACAGGCTCTCATGCTGTGGTCCCACTTGGATCTCTGGATCATGACGCCTGACGCCTTTGCGTGACTCACCTCGGTGGAACACATGGCGCACACCCTTTCTGACCACGCTCCTGTTCGCCTCTGTATACAACTCCCCCACTTCCTACGGCGCGCGTTCTCTTGGCGGCTGCCCCCCAACGTGCTCCGAGACTCTGTATTCTGTGATGAAATCCAGACCGCAATCACAAATTATTTTGACCTTAACGAAGGCTCTGTCAACTCCCCTTCCACACTTCGGGAGGGCTTTAAGGTGGTGATCCGTGGCGAGTGCACTTCCAAACAAACCAGCATGCTATGCTCCATTCGTAATACCCTGGACAGGCTGGAGGGTGAGATCAAGGTTTTGGACTCTTCACATTCCATAGACCCTACACCAGACATTCTTGCGACACTTCGGGGTAAGCTTACTGATTACGCTGACAAAGCCAATAGGGAGCTTTCCTTTTTAGGTAGAGAGGCGAGGGCGTGCCACTTCGGAGACGGGGGACCGTCCCGGCAAGACTTTGGCTAATCTCTTACGGCAGCCTCATGCGGCCTCTTATATTACGGCACTTCAAGACGGGGGTTTGGATGGAACTGCCTCCCCTGGGAAAGTGGTGGCTCGTTTCACCGCATTTTATTCCCAGATCTATACAGCTGGGTCTGTGCCCCGCGTGATATCCTTGACCAATATTTTGATACCTTCGAGCACCTATGGCTGGGCAATTGCCACCGGGAATACCTGGATGAACCTTTCTCTAAGGAGGAAATCCTGGCGGCCATCAACGCTCTGCCCGGGGACAAAGCTCCCGGCTTTAACAGCTTACTGAGTGTGGTCAATTGCCTCCCTCACTCCGCGAGGCTCTGTTAACACTTCTCCTGAAACCGTACAAGCCCTCTGAGCTCCGCGACTCTTATCGCCCTTTGTCTCTCATCAATACTGATCTTTGCCAAATTGCTGGCCTCTTGCCTTCTCCCCCTCATGCTGCTTATTGCTCGCACGGATCAATCCGGCTTCATTCCTGGCTGTGCCACTTCACATATTCTCAGGACCATTTTCTCCATCCTTCCTCAATTTAATCCCGCTCTTCCGGCTGTGGCGGCCCTTCTGGATGCCACCAAAGCATTCGATACTCTGGAGGGGCCCTTTCTTTTTTATCTTCTCCCTCGCGTGGGCTTTAGCCTGATTTTCCTGCGCAAAGTCCAACTCCTCTACACCCTCCCCACGGCCCGCCTTCGGATCAATGGTCAGATCACAGAGCCTATTCCCATCACTTGGGGCACAAGACAGGGGTGCCCGCTTTCACCCCTGTATTCGCCATCGCCATGGAATCGCTGCAACACCGTACCCAGAGGGGTCTCAGCTTCGCGTCTCATGTCCTGGTCGTGTCCATGTATGCGGACGACGTAACACTCTATGTCCGTAATCCCCAGGAGAAACTCGGCCCTAATGTCCGTGAGGAGGTACGTTTCTGGGGCCTCTCTGGCATCCAGGTCAACTAGAGCAAATCCATTCTTTTTCCCTCACTGATGCCACTGCCTCCTTCACTCTAGACTACCGGTTTGTATGGGCGTTGGGACCTACCAGATACCTTGGCATCTGGATCAGCAGGGATGTGGATGAGCTTTGGAATACCAATTTCGGCCGCGCTTGTTACTGGCTGGAGTCTAAGATCCAACTCTGGCGATGGCTACCTCTGTCTCTAGCTGGCCACATAGCCATCGCCAAGATGGTGGTGCTCCGAAAGTTTTGGTATTTATTCATGAACGTCCCCATCCCCTTACAGCTCCCTTCTTCCACAGACTCCACTCACTTATAATCACCCTTGTCTGGCCAGGACGGCAGCCTAGAATTGCATATAAAATACTCACTTTCCCTGTGTCGCGTGGTGGACTGGGTGCCCCGGATTTTAAACCCTACGCCCTCAGCGCTCAAGGCAGCTTTCTTCACTTCTGGCTACACCCAACGCCTTTCCAGCCCGTGTTGCGATGGAGGCCAATCTCGCAGCCCCCTGGCCGCTCTCGACTGCTCTTTTTGCCCCGGCGAAGCCCACACGCGGCGATATCGACATGGTTGAGGCTCTGCGATGGGCCTGGGATGGGCTCCCGAGATATTCTGGCTTTAGTATGGTCTCTGCAAATGCTATTCCCATTACACACAACCCGACGTTCCCCCCTCTGCAGACAGCTGGTATGGTCAACCATGCTTCTCGCTTGGGACTCTCTACGGTATCAGACCTTTATCCCAGCAACACTTTCTTTTCTTTACCGGCTGAGTAAGGTCCCATGAACACTCTGTTTTATTATCAACTCAGAGCTCTCTGCAGGGAATTTCATCCCACATTTTCTCAGCCCCTCCTTCGATGACTGGGCTTCACTTTCTCTACACTTCCCTCTCCCCCCATAAGCTGGTCACTAGGATTTACGCCCTTGCACTGGCAGACTCCTCTATCTCCACGGATCACTCCTGTGCAGCGTGGAGTGCAGACCTGGGCACTGACCTCTCTCATGAGGACTTGTTGTCCTGCTGTAATCAGATCAAGCACCTATCACCAAATTATCATTTACGTCTCATACATTTTAAATATTTGCTCATGAGGGCTGTTTGTACTGCTCTAATCAGACTAAACACCTATCCCCAAATTATCATTTACGTCTCATACATTTTAAATATTTGCATAGAGTGTACCGCTCTCCTGCTCAGCTGCACAAAATGGGCCTCATCCCCTGCGACAGATGCTTGCGGTGCTCCGCTCCTGCTGCAGATTTCTCCCATCTTGCCTGGATATGTCCTATGGTCTCAGCATACTGGTGCGACGTGTACGTCGCTATAACTGAAATTACCTCCACCCCCGTCACGCCTGACCCACTGCTCTGCCTCCTTAGCTTTGTGAAATTCAGCCCTGCCGCTACTCGCCGGCTGACTGCAATGCTTCTCGTTCTCGCAAGGCGCAGGGCCTCCATGTGCTGGAGTTGCAGGTCTGTGCCCAAAGTTAACGCTTGGCTCGAGGACGCTTCACGCTGTCAGACACTTCTGTCTGAATTCTGGGACTTGGTGACAGCCACTTGCTGCCCGATCGATATCTCCGTTCCCCTGGTTTCCTATCTCCAGCGACAGGACATGTTGCCCGCTGCGGCCGCCGGTGTTGGTACGTGAGGAGCTGTTCCCCCACTCGTGTGCCCCCTGGGTCCCTTGTGCTCTCTCCCGTTTGTGTGGTGTCTCCCCCGGGCACCACCCCTACTCCCCCTCCGAATTTCTCCTTCTGTGCAATGCCATCGATTTCCTGTATATGATGGCTCATGTGATGTATGTAACAAATGTGTTTCTCTTTGTGATTGCGGACCTCCCGCCTGTACGTACTGTAACTCGAAGTGCAAACTGTTTCTCAATAAAGGTTTTCAAAACTAAAAAAAAATAAAAATAATATTCTCAGCTATGGTTAAAAAAATCATCTAAAATTTACAGACTTCAATTACCTGACTCAATCGCTCCATGACTCATTCATTTTCACAAAATCTCACTCAGTTTCACTCATACTGATGCGCACTCATTCCCATTCAGTCTCACTCAGTCTCCTTCTGACTCATGCGTACTCCCTGATTTACTTAGTCCTACTCTTTCTGATTAATTCAATCTCAATCTGACTAAATCTTACTCTTCATTTTTACTAGTTTCACTAATTTTTACTCACTGAGTCTCACTCTGACTCAGTCTCACTCGGTTACAGCCTCAGTCCTTCTTACTCAGTCGCACTCTGACTCACTCATTCTCATTGATTCACTTATTATCACTTTGACTCACTCATACGCACTCAGTTGCACCCATTCACACTCATTCTGACTCAATCTAACTCTGACTCACTCAGACTCACTCAATCTCACGCATACTCCCTCTTCCTATCACATATTTTCACTCACTTGGATTTACTCCTTCACTGACACTCTCTCACTTTCACTCACACCCACACACAGACATGCTCACACATACACATGCTCACCCACAGACACACACTCTCACGCATGCACACAACAAGCATTAAAAAGCTTTTATCACTTATGTTTCTGCCTGCACAAGTCCCGTTTGGACACCTGCTCCTTTCTGCTTCCAGTCCAGGAGCCTGATTAAATGGAAACCTCAAACCTGTGCAGTCACAGATTTGAGGTGTCACTTCCGGCTGCCTGCTCTTTCACCCCACCCTTTCCTAACTCTGTGATGAGCTGGGGAAGGGTGGTGTAACTGACTGATTGACAGATGTCACGTCGTCTCGCCTGACCCTGCTTTAGGACAGGGCAGGCGAACAGGAAACAGGAACAGGAAGCGGACAACAGGAAAGGGAATAGTCTGTAAGCCAGTGCGAGGCTGGCAGGGAATAAAGCAACACGTTATTGCAGTGCCTCTGACTCTGTGTGTTTATTTAATTGAGCGAAAGCGACAATGGCGACGAGGGTGGGATCTTCTTAAAACCCACAAACAACACTATCCCTCAGCCAACTAGAGTGGCCGATCACCGAGTCCAGCAGCCTACACTACCGAAAGCGCGGAAAGAGCGCGAAGGCCAAGACCGGCTTCGGAGCTGCAATCCCACGAACCTGCTAGACAGGCTCACCGAATCACGGAATATTGTGCTGTCTGCCGGGAGTAGGAGCGCATATGTCAGAGCGCCATCCCCACGTGTTCCCAGACGCAAGCAGCCGGAGAAGGCGCGAGGTGTCCGCGCGACGCGAAGGAGAGAACTGCCGGCATCCACAGACAGAGGACAAGTGAGAAGTAAGGGTGAGTCATACCCCGGCAGTCTCCCCCGCGACGCAAGACCTAAACGAAGGTCTGAACACAATCGGCAGCAAAGCGAAAATACAGCGAGAAGAGAGACACGACGTCCCGCGCGGCGGCCATTTTGAAGTCAGGCGCCAGCGTGTAATCAACCCACGAACCCATGATGGCGGCCATCTTAAGGTCAGGCGCCATTCAGCAAGAAGGGTTTTATTAACGGAGAAAAGGCGGGAAACGCACAAAAGACACAGGAAAGCCTCCCAGAAGCCTGAATTCCTCCCAGAAGCCTGAATCAATTGACACAAGCAAGACAGACCTAACCAGTCATCAAGAGGCTGTCACAGATGTCCAACACAACTCCTGACAGCTCGTCCGGAGGGAGCAACACAACAGGCCCAGCCCCACAAGGAAGCACAGGAGGACCAGTCCCTCCGGGCAACGAACCCATAATGGCCAACACTCCCATTGGAGCCTCGTTTATGCGCCAACCACAGCCACTACCACTGACGCCAGGCAATAGCATGGGTCCAACGTGGAAGAGTTGGAGCGAGGACTTTGAGGACTACATGATAGGATCCCTGGTGCAGGATCCCAAGCAAAAACTAGTGGCACTGAGAAATCTGATAGGCCCAGACATTGCGCAAATTATCAAAGAATTACCCAATGCAGCGACCGTCACCTATGAAGAAGTAAAAGGTGCCCTCGACAGACGATTCCTCCACAAACGAAACGTGGATTACGAACGACACACATTCAACTTAGCCACTCATGAAAAGGATGAATGCATGAGCGACTTCATCATGCGCATCAAGAGGTTAGCACGGTACTGTGACTTCGACAACTTCAAAACAGAAGATGCATTGAGACTCCGCATCATTGACGGATGTCAATCCGAAACCCTCCGCCGGAGACTCCTAAAGAAACCATATACCCTAGAGGAAATCGAGGAACTAACGAGAATCAACGATCAAGCGGAAGACTATGCCAAACGGATGGGAACCCACAAATCAGACCGGAAGGACCACGCCCTGCGAGTCCAGGCACACAGATCTTCCAAGACTACCAAACCCACGTCAAAATCCCACAAATCCCACAACACCCGAAAGACATCCTCCAAAGGAAGCTCACGACACACTAAGTCTGCAAAGTCAGCGCCCACCTGCTACAGATGTGGACAAGATTACCCACACTCAGGACAATGTCCGGCAATTGGTCAGCGGTGCCATCGCTGTGGGAGAGACAATCACTTTGAAATAGCATGTCAAGCCAAGCAGTCAACCCACAGATCGTCGACCAAGGGCCACGATACGCGCCACCACGCGAGGGCCATAAAAGGGAGGGAAGGACGCTCATCCAGCTCGTCAAAATCCAGCTTTCAGTCAGCATACTCCTGTCGATCAAGGGGTCGCTCTGAGAGCATTCACCGAACCAGGCACCAATCAACAGAATCTTACCGGTCACGCAGAGATACGTCCAGCGACTCATCGTCATCACACACTCCAGCATCACAGGACCGCGATGAATACATCTGCATGGTATCAGACCCGGACCGCCTAAAACGATACCCGAAACTTGACATCCTGATAGGGGAGCATCCTGCGAAAATTGTTCTGGACTCAGGAGCTTTGTTAAATTATATTTGCACTCTAGAATACTATAACATGAAGCAAAGACCCAAACTGGAACCTGCAGCTGTCCGCATATTCACGTGGATGTCACGTAAACCCCTACCATGCCTGGGCCGGTTTCACACCACTCTTACATTCAAAGATCGGAAAGTCGATGCATACATCCATGTGGTAGAAGGACCAGATGTGGCAGATTGTCTGCTCAGTTTACCCACGGCAGAAAGACTCAAACTTGTAGAACTCCTCTACATGACTGAAGATGCCCCCGACATCGTAGCAAAATTCCCAAATCTCTTCAAAGGCCTCGGAAAGTTAAACCACTTCAAGGTAAAGCTCCACATCAATGAAAACGTGACACCTATCGCTCAACACCACAGAAAGGTGCCGTTCCACCTACAACAAGCCGTCAATGACGAGCTACAAGACCTCCTTCAAACAGACATCATTGAACGCACGTCAGGACCCACACCATGGGTGTCACCAGTCGTGGTAGTCCCCAAAAAGGGACAGGACAACAAGGTCCGATTGTGTGTCGACATGCGTGCGCCCAACACCGCCATTGAGCGGGAACGCCACCCTGGACCACACATCAGTGACATGATCACGAAACTAAATGGTGCCACCGTGTTCTCCAAACTCGACCTCAAGAAAGGTTACCACCAGTTGGGGCTTCATGACAAATCGAGATACATCACGACTTTTACTACCCATCAAGGCCTATTCCGTTACAAACGCCTGAACTTTGGCATCTCCTCGGCCGCCGAGATCTTCCAGGAAGCCATCAGACGGGTCATACAAGGCATCCCCAACGCTTTCAATTATAGTGATGATCTGCTAGTCTTCGGTAAAGATCAAGCCGAACACGACACCGCATTGGACAGGGTCTGCCATGCACTGTTGACCGCAAATCTAACACTCAACGCCAGCAAGTGCGAGTTCCACAAGGACACCCTGAAGTTTTATGGACACATTTTTTCCAAAGAAGGAATGATACCAGACCCAGAAAAGGTAGCGGCGCTCGCTGACACCCCAAAACCCCGAGATGTGAGCGACCTTCGTTCTTTCCTCGGAATGGCAAGTTACTGCGCGCCCTACATTCGCGACTACGCCACAATCAGCTATCCCCTACGAGAACTCACTCGCCAGGGCCAGCCATTTGAATGGACTGAAGCGTGCCAACAAGCATTTACCGTGATCAAGCAAGCTGTTGGGTCCGCCATAAATCTGGCATATTTTGACACAAAGAAGAAAACGGAAATCACAGTCGACGCCAGCCCAGTGGGCCTGGGAGCCATCTTGGCCCAATATCGTGAAAACTCTGATCAACGCCACATCATCGCATACGCAAGCCGCAGCCTCACAGACACTGAAAAAGCGTACTCCCAACCAGAGAAAGAAAGCCTGGCTGTGGTGTGGGCGTGCAAACACTTCCACCTCTTTGTTTATGGCAAACATTTCACGATCATCACGGATCATCAGGCCCTCATCACAATCTTCGGGAACCCTAACGCAAAAATGCCGCCACGCATTGAACAGTGGGGCCTGCGCTTGCAAGACTACAGCTTTACAATTGTCCACAAACCAGGGAAAGCTGAAAACCCAGCTGATTTCATGTCGCGCCATCCACTAGCCGGTGCTCGGACTGCATTATCTGTGGCTGATGAATATCTTCATTTTGTTGTCGACACAGCATGTCCACCCACGGTTCCGGTTGAAGCCATTCAAGAAGCATCCGCGCTTGACCCACTTGTACAGGCTGTAATGACTCGCATCCGCACAAATTCCTGGAGGGATGTGAAGCATTCGCCCCAAGACTCTGATCAACTGCGTCAAGACCTCGCCGCTTTCCAACGCGTGCGTGATGAACTCTCTATTAGTGACAATGGTCTCCTCTTAAGAGGGGGGAGGATCGTGATTCCACTCAAACTAAGTCAAGGAGTCATCAATTTGGCACATGAAGGCCACAGAGGCAACAACGCAACCAAGAAAGCCTTGAGAGAACGCGTTTGGTTTCCCACACTTGATCACATGGTGGAAACAACCCTGAAAGACTCTATGACATGCCAAGTGGTCAGTCGGGAAGAACCACCGGCACCATTACAAATGTCAGAGCTACCGGAAGGAGTATGGCAGCAAGTTGCAGTCGATTTCTTCGGACCGCTGCAATCAGGACAATACATCATCGTCGTCATGGACGAGTACTCACGGTTCCCATTTGCACACCTAATAACATCCACCCGAGCAACAACGGTAATCCCAGTGCTCGATGAAATCTTTGCAGCTTGGGGCATTCCCCTGCGAGTAAAAACAGACAATGGGCCTCCATTCAATGGCCATGAATTCACAAACTTTACGACCCATCTTAATTTCAAACATCAAAAAATCACTCCACTATGGCCACAGGCAAATGGCATGGTGGAACGATTCATGGGAACACTCATAAAGGCAATTCAGCAGGCCGAACTAACTCACAGGGATGTTCAACAGACACTAAACGAAGTGCTAAGAGCATATCGAAACACACCGCACAGCACCACCAACCAGTGCCCAGCCACTGTGATGCTAGGAAGGACACCTCGAACCAGACTACCCATGATCGACACCGCTCCTCAACAACGACACATCACCGTTGACCACAATACCCTAGTCGAGATAGATCACAAAAACAAATGCAAGATGAAGACATATGCTGACCAGCGTAGACACGCCAAAGACACTAATATTCAAGAAGGAGATTGGGTGATCGTTCGAAGCGATCGGCGAGCTAAAGCAGACAGTCGGTACCTCGAGATTCCCCTCCAAGTCATCAAGAGGAAAGGAACCATGATCACGGCCAAGGCCGACCACAAACAGATAACGAGAAATATCTCACACTTCAAAAGATGCAATCAGAGCAACCAGCATGAGACCTCGTCAAGTCAACCCTCAAGTGACTCTCACAACCAGAGTGACAGCAGTGACCAGAACCACCACAGTCCTGCACGAATAGTGGACACCACAAGTCACCACAGTCAAGCGTCAGGGCGAGAGAAATGTCCCCAACTTCTAATAAGGAAACCTCGACGTCTTGTCGAAGAAATGTAGCGGAAATGAGACTTTGTAAAACAGGGGAGATGTCACGTCGTCTCGCCTGACCCTGCTTTAGGACAGGGCAGGCGAACAGGAAACAGGAACAGGAAGCGGACAACAGGAAAGGGAATAGTCTGTAAGCCAGTGAGGCTGGCAGGGAATAAAGCAACACGTTATTGCAGTGCCTCTGACTCGATGTGTTTATTTAATTGAGCGAATGCGACAACAGGGGCCACAGGCACTTTAGGGCTAAGGCTGCAGCGCCTATGGTTACCTTTAGCTGTGACACTTTAAACGTCACAGATGGGGAGGCACTGAGGCATGCCAGGGATGGGGGCTTCACCTACCCTGGACAATCTCTCTGATGGCTGGTACAGGTACCTTCGTACACCTGTGCTAGCCATCAAAAAGTGTTACAACAACCTGCCCTAGGCACTTGCAGGGAGGCATTTTTTTTTATTATTCCGAGAATGAATATTAGATTATTATTCACTCTTGGTAGAATAAAAATAAAAACAGGCCAGAAAATAAGGGAGAGCCGCCCCTGCAAGTAGTGAACCATTGTTGGTGGTGGGCTCACCTTCATCAAATATTCCTTTCCAAGGGGTCCACTGAATTCCCCATACCTTTTTCTTGCAAGGGTTTAAGAAAGGCTTCCCCACTCAGGGGGCCGAACTGTAAACCCGACTGAGAGCCCAGGTGCCCAAGGATGCACACAAAGGTGTACAACAAAGGCAAAATGTAGGAGCCACAACATTAAAAAGGGTCTGTCAGGCTGGAAATGGAGACAGGAAGCGCTGTGAAGCCCACCAAGTGAGGATGCAAAGGGGGAAGAGAGAGCTTGACACTCAAACAACTATGACTGACCCATGGCACTTGAATAGGCCAATCTGGGCCGTTTCAGGGGGAATTAAACAGGGCCCCCCCAGAGACAGGCACATCAACAGCAGGCAACTTGGATTCAACAGTTGGCAAATGATGGTGACGTGCTTTGGAGACTAGGAAGAGTAATGCTGAAGCACTGCTTGAAATACACAGCATGGGTTCCCGTCCTTGGTGAAATCCTGCTATAATGAGGATACCTCTCACCATATTTTGGGATCGAGCCACCAATGCTCATAGATTGGAGAATCACCACTAGTGAGAAGGACTGTAACGAGGTGAAAATAGGTTCCAAAAAGATGATAGAACGAATCCAGGAGTGAAAAGAAATGAAGTTTATTCCATGTAAAACAGCATCTCCACGGGAGCACCACTGCCTCTGCGAATGACCAACAGCTTACTGTCTAAAACCACCACTGTAACTCCACATGATAGATCATCCTTGTGAGATGCATCTTCAAACATAAACTTATGTTTGAAGATACACACACTCTCGAGGATGCAACAGTGGAGCGTGCATAACATAAGAGTGAGCATAACATAGACTCATTAACAAAGGATGGAAGAAGCAGAACGTGAATGTCATAGAACACATTACATACCAGTGGCATCATGTACAGGAAGAAAAACTATACTTTACATCATCTCCCTTCCTATAATAAACAAAAATGCAAAACAAACAAACAAACTAATAAAACATATTAAAATCCTTAATGCAAGAAGTGGAACGAGAAAACATACAGAATGCCATTACATCATAATAACATCATGAAGACAATGAAATGGAAGAAAGACTATACCTTACATCATCTCCCTTCCTATAGTAACAAAAAGAAATGTTAAACAATAAAATAAAATAGTACATATAAAAATCCTTAAACTTTGTGAGCATAGAACTTTTCCAATGACGAAGTGGAAGGTGAAACAGGAAAAGAAAGAATGTTATGAGGATAATCAGAGAGTGTACCTAAATAAAAATGTGAACATACATCATAGGGAGAATCAGATTTGTAACAAAGAATTATTTTAGCTATAACCATGAAAATGCTTGAACCATGAAAATTTTCACAAAAGCCCTTTTACACTACCACCCCTTCTTTTCAATAAAACCGGACATTTGAAGTCTTCATAGACCTTCATAGAAAATAGAAAAGAATCAGAAGAAACATTAAAATACTCCTTTTGCAAGTTTCTACAATAATACACTTTAGCCTACTTAAGCCCAAGTAAACTCCATGCACACATTCCACTGATGTCATGCGGGAAGAAAAAGGTGGGATCCCTTTATCTCCATACATCAAGATATAACTTAAAATGAAAAGTTCTTGCCAAATCTTGGCATAAATTTTGTGGACACCCAATAAGACAAAGTGTGTGCTCCAACTAAAACTCTAAGGTTTCTCAACTGCCCCCAAACAAATTAATGTTTCTATAGTTGAACAATTCCTCCCTGCAGAGACTCATTAGAAACTGAAGGTAAATCTAAGGTGTTAATATTAACATGTTGCATGTCAGATTCTAAAGGAACCACATCAAACCCTGAAAAAACATCATGTTGATCATCATTCTCAAATGTTGACACAGACCTAACGTGTAAAGTAGGCCTAGCCCTGCACACACTATTAAAATGACCAAACTTCTGAAAGTTTGTACACTTCTTCCCTAGAGCATTACACATGGGACTGTTACTGAGATGTGTTCTTGATCCACACCTGAAACAAAATGTGTTATTACCTCTCTGCTGAGGTTTACTAATACTATTCTTAAATGACACTGCATTACCAGAAACATCATTCTGCCTAAAGTTAACAGGAGAAACATTTTCAACCATAATACTTTTTGAAGAAACAATGCTCCTTTCGATACTTTTAGCCATATCAACCACCTCAGCCAATGTTGGATCCTTGCAACTTAAGATTCGTTCTTGAATTTTTTTATGGCAACAACCATAAACAAATTGATCCCTGATGTAAATGTCTAGATCAGCCCCAAAGTTACAATCAGCTGACATATTCCTCAAACCTGAAATGAAGTCTTCTACGCTTTCCTCCAGGTTTTGCTTTCTCTTTCTAAAATTAAAACGCTCCAGAATGACATTCGGAAGTTTCAAAAATTTCCTATTAAGTCTTTGAATTGCATCTCTGTAAACATTCCAGCCTTCGCCTCTTCCTGAAGGTGGAATTGAAAGGGGTAAGATATCGTAAACTTCTCTACCAGCTCTCCCCAAGTGACTATAAAGAATAGCAAGTTTCCTTTTAGGAGCATATTCCTCTGCATCAATCGCCACTAAATAATTCTCGAAGCTTCTAAACCAAGTTTTCCACGGTTCCACAGGTTTTCCATTAACAGGTAAGAATTTGTTCAGAATAATCACCTGTTGATTATTAGCCATTTTTTAAAAAATAAATAAATAAATTACCCTGAATATAATATAGTTTGTAAATATGCTTCAATATACTATCTAGAAAATGTAAATAATTTTTGTGCTGTTCCTTTCTTTTAGCTTTAAACTAAATTTTGCAGTCTTTAAAATGTTAAATGTCTTTCAAATGCTGAACGTCTTTAAAATGCTAATTGTCTTTAAAATGCTGAATGTCTTTAATATGCTGAATGTCTTTAAAATGTTAAATGTCTTTAAAAATGCTGAATACCTTTAAAATGCCTAAGAAGATGTTTCCATCTCCTTACCAGCAATGTGCTTCACAACGTTTCTGCAATCTTTTAAATGTCAAATGTCTTTAAAGAGCCAAAGGAGCTATTTACAGCCTCCTTCCCATAAATGCACTTCACAGGAGCGCCACCGGCTCTCAGGTAATGCAAAAGCTTAAAACTTTCTCTTCAAACTTTAAATATTTCTGTTAGTCTTTTATATCTCCACAGTCTTTAAAATGCCCAAAGAAAAATTCCAAATCGGCTTACCATCAATGTACACCAGTCGCACATACCATTCAAAAGTTTCTACAGAAATGTACAAAAGATCTCCGTATGAACTGACTGCTAGCACAACGACTTTCAACTGAAATGTTAACTTTCACCAAATAAGCCGTGAAAATATCTTTCCGCTCATGAAATCAGCATTAACTAATGACGTCCTCCGTTTTGCGATGACGTCATCGCGTTCTCTTCTCGCGTAACTTCAAGCCTCTTCGTTTACGTCTAAAATCACGGATTTACTTTAAAATGCGTATTCGGATGAAAACTCCTCGTACGACATCCGTTTGAAAAGGTAAGTGTAAAGCGCACGCTTTACTTTAAAATGAGCACAGTAGAGTAAATATATTCCTTGAACTTGAGCGTTACGAAGAAGGGTAACTTTTCAAGAAATTAGTAGAAATGCCGAAAATGCTTCAAACTCCTCAAAATCCTGTTGCCAAATGTTACGAGGTGAAAATAGGTTCCAAAAAGATGATAGAACGAATCCAGGAGTGAAAAGAAATGAAGTTTATTCCATGTAAAACGGCATCTCCACGGGAGCACCACTGCCTCTGAGAATGACCAACAGCTTACTGTCTAAAACCACCACTGTAACTCCACACGATAGATCATCCTCGTGAGATGCATCTTCAAACATAAACTTATGTTTGAAGATACACACACTTCCGAGGATGCAACAGTGGAGCGTGCATAACATAAGAGCGAGCATAACATAGAACTCATTAACAAAGGATGGAAGAAGCAGAACGTGAATGTCATAGAACACATTACATAACATTGGCATCATGTACAAATAGAAAAGGAAGAAAAACTATACTTTACAAGGACGCACCTTGCTGAGCACCAAATCAGCGCCTGAAGGAAGCCTCACTAGGGAATTTGCTGCCAGCTGTAATGCCAAACCAGCAAGTCAATGGTAAAGTAGCACTTCAAGCATCAAAGGAGGCCTGGGGAAGAGGCTGCGATCTCACAGGAAGAATTACTGCTAGTGAGAGGAGCGGGCTGATGACAGAGTTCACCAACGCCAAGAAAAATGGGCAGCAAATACGCAAACCCAGGTGGCACCAGCCAAGAACATTTGACGAACAGTGGCCACCAGCAGGAATACCAGAAACCAAAACAAGGCCTCTGTATATTTACAGTCACCAATAGCAACACACTTGGACATGCTCTTCCCAGGCCTGGTAGACAGGGCTGCTACTAAGTCCACTACCAGATAATCAGCATAGAAACACTCTAGCATCTGAGGACAAGATACCAGGTGAGTTCACCTGATCAACTTGAAAAAGTCAGCATAGTACCCAGAGGAGGTGGAGGACCCCTTAACATCTTTGGTGCCCTAGAAATGAGCCATGTGTTCCTGAGCTAGGCATAGAAGACAGACTCACAAATGGGGAGTGGCAAATGGACATGACACTGTGTCCCTCCATCGGTCAAAAAGAGCGCCAGATGGTATTCACCTGTTACAACGCATTTTTTACAACCCACTACCACTACAACGCAGGCATTACAACGCATACCATTACAACGCATAGCGCTGGGGGGCGCTCTAGGATAAGAGGTAAGTTTAATTTACTATCCAACACCTTCCCTAGGGTCCACGGGGACTGGAGTTAGAATAGTAAATTATACTTACCACTATCCAGCACCCCAAAGCGCTATGCGTTGTAGTGGTATGCGTTGTGAATACCGCGTTGTAATGGTATGCGGAGTAAAAGTATGCGTTGTAACGTCATACATCCGCGCCAGATGGAGAATGGTTTGCAACAGCAGTCCTTGAAAGGCAAAATTGCGGTGCCGACGGGGTTACTCCAAAGCAGATATGGCACTCGTATCACAAGACCGGACGGTGGGCAGTTGTAAAGAACTAACAAAGGTAGTGGGCTAGGTTTAGCATCTGGTACTATGGGAACTCCAAAGACAGACCTACTCAAACACACTGAGTTCAACTGTGCCTGATCGTTTATGATGGAGTATTACCAAGTTTGATATAAATTGTCATAAATATTGAATTTGCTTTGCCCTGCCTGCAAGCAGGTCTATTGTGTCTCTTAAATTGTAAATAAAGCGTGGCCATTTGAACTCCAGCAAGGGACTGCTTGTATGCTTCTTCTCAAAGAGTGCAGGTTTGGTGTTCTGGCAGGCTGGCCCGAGTGCTTGGGTTAACAGTCAAACCTTGTATAGTGCTTCCGTGACTTCACAGCGGAACTTCCCAGTCAATTCTAAATCGACTACTACACGCAAGGAGTGATATAACGATTTCCAGGAGGCCATGATTCTTTAGCCCTTGCTTACTATTGTAATGTCCTGAACTTGTGACTTGCGGTTTCTGGAGAGCTATACCAAGATGGTTCTGTTCAAAGTGTATCACCAATTCTTCTCATGATCACTGCAATCCACTTGTGCAGCCGTTACCTCGTGGAAGGAAGGGCCTAATCCTTTTGTAGGTGGGGGATCTCTGTTTAAATAGCCTAAATCCAGTAGTTTTAGGGCTCCAGCAGCACATACTTGGTCAGATCCGCAGGACTCCCACAGTGTGAGCTTTCTGCAACAATGCTCTGCTAGTGCTTTATGCCACAACACACTTGCATGTTCCTGGCACCAGTGAGTTCTACTAGTGAAGCAGCTGTTTTATTCTGCTCCAGCTTTGTTACGTTTCTGAGTGACAGCGCTCAAAAAACAACCATATTGTGAGCTTTGTTTATTGCTTTGTCAATAAAGCGCTTCAGCGCCTTGTCGTGAGTAGCAAGCACTATATATATGCAATTACAGTTAGAAACTTTACAGCGTGTCAGTGTGATGTATAGCTTTCATACCGAGGCATAGAAAAGGCGCCAAGAAGAAGACGCTGCATGTCATTCACCCGACAGGCTGAGTAGATTTGTAGTCAATAGTAAAGTATCATGAAGGCATCCACTCTCTTTACAAGTCAAAGACAAACCTAAATCAATTTGTAGCACGCCGATATGACAGTGAATAACGCGTTTATGATTATTTACCCGCCTTGAGAGATTCCACAAACACAGATTTTAGGGTAGGAGAATATCCTGGCAATCTGTGCTAGGAAATTCGCGTGTGCTCAACAGCGTCATAATCCGAAGACCCTAAATGTAGTCCATGCCTGGATCCTGTGGTTTGTGTGGAGAGTTCAATAGGAAACGAATCATTTCCACTGCTGTTCGCGTGGACGACTTTCTTCCACACTCTACGATCAGGGTGTGTGGCACTTACAGCTCAGGCCAGGGTTTGTGCGTTTAAATAGGAGACGAGCGCGCGCTTCACGGTGGCGTTGCCCCGGGCACCCTCTTCCGCTTCTGACTGACAGTGCACTCGAGTGCGGGCTTGTAGGTGAGATATGACAGCATCCAGGCAGGAGCCAGACTGCCGGACACTGCTCCCCTGCAGACTGCCATGGGGGAGGACACGGGGAGGCACCAGGCGGCCGCGGGTGGAGCGTGGGCGGTGACAGAGTCTGCTGAGCTAGCTTGGCAGGCGACAGGCACGGTCGGACCAGTTCCTGTCAGCGCGCGGCTCGGACGGGGCTGCTTCAGTGAGCCGGCGCAGCACCGGGCGATGCTACCGGGGTGGTCCAAGGAGGACTCTTGAGGACGCGCTGCGGGCCAGAGATGCGCAAGGTAAACATCTTGCGTCCACTTCACTTTTTTATTTCCCGATAATTTCTTTTTAAATGTAATGTATGTTTACAATGCTGCATACCACACGCGACTGTGAGTGTTAAATTATGCGGAAATCTTTCTTATGTAGCACTCTATAGTGGAGTCGAGTAGCTTGTAATATTTGGGAACTGATTGGTAGGAGATAAAGAAATGTGTCCAAGATCACACAATACGGGATTAGAATGTAAATCACCTGGGCCCCTGGCTTTAAGTGGGCCGGGTCCCGCCTGTCCTGAGCACCAGCAGTTCTAAAAAGCAGGTGCCAAAACTGGTCCCTATCGTGCTCTCCATTTTTGACATCCCCCTCAGGGTGAATAAAAAATCTTAACCCTGCAGCAGTGCCGCCCTTAACTGGCTTTGGGTTAACTTCGAAGAGACTCGTTAAAGTTCTTTCACGCGCTCATCATTTCAGAACTGAAGAATTGTCATATTCAACGAAGTCATAGTTGTTGCTTATGCAACTAACAACCATTGACAAATCCAATAGTTTTGGCCTGCTATAGGTAGAATGTTACTTGCTGTATTATATATCTGGATGCAATGATAGAAGCAGCAAAGCAGCAGTCGGGCGGCACACTATGCTAACTAAGCACAGATTTTTCGCTTACGTGTTTAAAGCCACGACCTTAATTACTTTGGCCACGCCCCTTTGAGAGACCCCCCAGTTTGTTTCATCCCACCGAAAGTCCTGCCTGGACCTGTAAGGGCCACATCTCCTACAAGATAGTAGTGTTCTCCCTCTCATTTTCATAAACTATCTCACGTCTGAAAAATATAAAAATAATTGATTTACTTATGAAAAACAATACAACTAATAGAGCATCTAAAGTTGCAGTTCTATAAAATCTCTGCAATAGTTAATATTAGATGTGGTCTTTCAACAACGCCTAAATAGGCCCTATGAGTGGTGAAGTCAGTGTCATTTTTTAAGCGCCTCAGTGTATTTATTAATGGTTAATATTATTGAAACTGATTTTAACTACTTCATTTAGTCCTGTAGTTGTTTGGCGCCAGTATAGTGCATTTCGAGACCCTTTAGTTCCATGTAAGTCTTCAATCGGTTTAAGTTAAGACCTTACTGGCCTGCGTGGAATATTTACTAGCATTGGGCTTGAATGTATGTGAGTAAACTGACTCTACAGTGTCGGTTTAAGCGTGTTTATTTAACCAGCCACTTTCAAAAAGTCCATCGTATCAACATAATATTGGATTATGTGAGCGCCTGAATCCCTGGAGAACTTTGATTCCTGCCCCTTATCCCGGCTCTGAAAGCTGAGGTTCGATGTCTATTTACACTTAGCTCTAAAGGTTTGACATGTGTCCACACGTTATGCCCAGGCTATGGTCACACACACTGAGAACAGACAGTGCTCTGTACAAATGCCGTGTTAGTTACATACAGCAGGCAATACCTCTGTTTAAGCCTGCTTTTAAGCGCTTTTATTTTGGTAACAGAGGAACGGGTGATCGTCCACGTGGGAGTAGCCAAAGGGCTGTTGGACTGGACTGAGACCAACTTAAGTGTCTGAAAGTCCAGTTCGGTCATGCAGCCTGCATTGCAAAGGGAGGCTCCTGAGGCATTGAGATCACAGCCTCCCTCTGAGGTAGACTGCACCAGTGACCCACGTGCAGAGCACTGGCATAACGAGACTTAAGAGGGGCCCCCTTGCAAGGTATGTGGAGCCCCCCGGGACTCAATCAGGTGCTCTCCAGCCAGAGTATTGTGCTGAGGGGGCCCCTGGAGCTTGGGCACCACCCCCACGACGCAGGGGCCTGTGTTACGCCACTGGCACATAGCTCTCATTTTGTCTAATATCAGCTGTGAATAGTTGTGCACCTAGTGCTGGCATTACTTTTTCTACTAGTACATTCGTTTTTAGGTCTCACCTAGGCAGCACATGCTTTGCATGCGCTGTCTCCTAGAGATATGCTGTATCTAGACCATTGGCTTGAAGCACCTCCCATGTTTTCTATTGGCTCCTGTTAATGTCGTTTTTAAATGGCTGCTTGTGATTGGTGAATATGGTTAATTCGTCCCGGAATTTGCTGTTTCGAATCCTCCCAACAGACAGGCCCTGTTACATGTGTTCTTCCTTTTAAAAAAAAACCCTTTCCCTGCTACGTGTTTTTTTTTATTATTGCTTAGGCTACTGCTGGCTATATATTGGTGATTGCTAAGAAGCTCTCCCAAAAATAAAGTAAAAAAAAAATCATGACAAAACAAAAGAAGAGTTGCCGGTGCGTTTTCCGCACTTTTGGTATAGGTATTTGTGAATGCAAACAACGCCGGTGTATTAGTTGAATAAACTGGGCGACATTTGAACTGTTGAAGTGATGCTCTGTACACAATTGGCTTTGCAATTCGAAACCTGTCGACAGCTTCCTTAGTTTCCATGAACAACACCTGTTCAGTCTCATGCACCCCCGGCCCTGTGAGCGCACACACAATGGGTAAGTCTTGAAAATACCATAATTTAGAAAAAAATGCACCATGTGCCCAATGCCTGTGCCTCTCGTCACAGGACTTGCTAAGCAGGTAGAACACCTGCAGACTGTTCAAACTGAACCCACAGGAAAACCAGATATAACTGAACTGGAAAGTAAGTAAAACCTGTTAATGCAAAAAGTACTTTATGCACTGCCTGGAAACATCAATTACAAATATAGGGCTGGGTTTGTTGATAAGGTTCAGGTAAAGTGCCCTCTATAAAGTGCTTTCAAGAAGTCGTTTGGCACAGATGGCGCAGGCTATCTGTTAGCATCTACCAAGCTAATGGTCGTAGAAGGGCGGCACCTCAAATTAGTCACCAGCGACTTATAGGAAGGGATGGTGCATCCTACCATTAAAATACAGGTACGTAAATCAGTGCAAGTGCCCAGATATCTTTATACAGCCCAATACAAGCATTTTAGTTAGTTTGTGAGCGCTTACAAAGTTGGCAAACACAGAAACTGGGACAGCAGATAGACCTCCACAAATAAACTTACAGGTCACAAGCTTTAATCCATGTTTAATCAGTCTTTCCTCCATCCAAGGGTCATAAAAATGTACAAGTGAGCTGGCTAATGAACTATAATCACTTTGCGTTTTCTGCCATGTTTCTTCCTCTTCCTCTTATTCCCTCTCTTTCTGTCTGTCTCGCTCCTCCTCACTTGCTGAAAACCCTGACTTCAACAAACTGCTTTTACCCTCTCTTTCCTCTCCTTTCCTTTTTTTTTTCAACTGTGAAATGGATCCAAAAAATAAAAGAAACACCTTTTCTGCAAATGTCGTCTTTTTCTGAAAGTTTTCTATTCCAAAGTGCAACCTCGGGTCGGGAGAGAAAACAAAAATCAAAATGCAAAAAATAAATAAATAACAAAATAAAGCAAGGCAGACTGGTCGCAAAGTGGTCACATCCCATTTTAGTCCCCGGATGACCGGATCCTTCCGTATCCATGCCGCCAGTGGTTCCAGTACCATGGCAAAGAGAAGTGGTGACAGGGGCAACCCTGTCTCGTCCCCCTGCCCAAGGGGAAGTCTGCTGAGATGCGTTCGTTTGCTACCACTTGCGAAAGGGGTTTAGTGTAGAGCAGCTGCACCCATTGGCAGAACTTTGGGCAGAAAATCATGTGTCCGAGGACCGCAAAGAGAAAAGGCCATTCGACCATGTCGAATGCCATACACGCGTCCAGGGATAATATGACTGCATCTTCTGCAATCGTGGACTTACGCGCCATGACACTGTGTAGTCGTCTGAAGTTCAGCACCGTGTTGAGGTTCGGCATGAACCCGGATTGATCCGGGTGGATCACCGTTGCAAGATATGGTTGCAGTCTCACGGCCAGTACTTTTGCAAGTATTTTAGCTTCCGCCTTTATTAAGGATATAGGCCGGTAGGACATGCATTCTTGTGGCAGTTTGCCAGGGTTTGTGTATTGTGACTATTGCTGCGAGGCGCTGATCTCTAGGAGGTTCTCCCCATTTCAAACTGTCTGTGTACATATTCAGCAGGTGAGGTACGAGCTGACTGGCGGCCCTTTTATAGAATTCTACTGGGATACCTTTAGGTCCGAGGGCCTTTCCCGTATGTAGTGCTCCTATTGCTAGCTCAATTTCGTCTGGAGTCAGATCTGCTTCTAGTGTCTGAGTTACATCGCTGGACAGTTTGGATATTTGTATGTCTTTTAGGAAAGCCAGATTATCTGTTATAGTGTTTGTGGCTGCGGGTGTGTATATTCTTTCATAATGGCCGCTAGTGTTTCAACAATGGGTTGGGGGTCTGAGGTTGTAGTACCATCGTCTAAGTCAAGTTGTGCAATTCATCGGCTGGCTCTTTCCTTATTATCCAACCAAGCAAGAAGCTTACCGGCTTTGTCCCCCAGTTCGTAAAGTGTGTTGTGTGCTGGTGAGTTTGGCTTTGGCCTCCCATGCGTAGGCCCTGTATTCCCATTGTGTCAAATGCAGTTTATGTGTCGTATCATCATTGGTGTCTGCGGTATGGCCAGTTGTCGCCTGAGCAACCTCTTGTTCCAGTGTTTCGATCTGTTGTTTTTGTGTCTTTTTGTGCTGTGTAACTAGTGAAATTTGCCTGGCCCCGCAGTACGGTTTTAAATGCTCCCAGAGCACCATCGGGGAGGTTACAGGGGAGGGGGGCACGAACAGACAGAAACCACTGGGCCACAACTGTGATGGTTGCGGACATTTGCTGCACGTGTCCTGGGGTCTGTCATGTTATGGCTCTGCAGCTGGGCTTAGTACACGCCTTTCCGCACTTTACTCCCAGAATAGTGAAGGCTAGCAGCGAGAGGCTGTTTGGAGCATGAGCTCAGGACTCAACAATCAACCAATAGAAACAATAATGTCTAGCCCAGTGCATGTCTTTTTAAAAAAAGAAATAATTTTTATTCTCACAATTTTACTAAGTACTATACAATTCAATCCAGTATACCACTTGTCCCCTTCAGTATTATACCCACCAGGGTGACCCTAGACAAAGTGTCCCACTGTAATTATGACAGAAGCATGAAAATGGCTCCGGTGCAGCGTATGGATGCCCCACAAGGTAAATGTGTAACCAATCCACTCGTTTGCGTGTCTTCTTAGCCCTGGTGGTAGCAGGACTTTAGTTCAAAGTTTGCCATTTACACTTATACAAGAGCAAGATTTACTTACCTTCAGGAAGAAACTGAAAACATGGTTATTCTAGCAATAGTACATTGTGCTGAGTATTCGCTAGGTATTACTGTCAGTTGTCTGTCTTGAGGTCTTACAGCGCCGGGATACTCTATTGAGTAGCTTTGCGCTCTATAAGTATCAATTTACAATTACAATTACACCTGCATGGTGCGAACTTGGCGGCTTGACTTCACTGAGGAGGCCTGCAAGCCTGCACCTGTCTTGCACCAGGAATCGCAGAGAGACTAGAAACCCTCTTCAGCACAGGTCGCTCTCCAACCATCTGCCTTCTGTGGGTGTTCCTCCAACCAGGAACACTCTGGGCTTCTACTTCTGGACAGCCTCGCCTCATGGAGGGACGGGCGGGTTCCTTCCCTCTTTCAGCAGGCAGGCCAGCTTCTAAGCAGACCCTCAGCTCTTCCAGCAGATAGTGCAGGTAATATCCCAAAACATATTTCACCATATGTGGAGGGGGTGGAGCCATGTGGGATGCACAGTCTTGGGCTGAGAACTGCCTAAAGAGCACTTCTGTGAGGTTTCTGAATCAGCCTGTTATCTGTCTCTATGAAGTAATAATCAGGAAAAGACTAAAGAAAAATATTTCAGTGCCACCATTTACCTCTACTGTTCAGCAGTCAGAAAGACCTCATAGCTACCAAAGACTTCAAGAATTTCTATTGGTCACCCTGTCTCAATTCTTCTTACTTGAGTGTTTGGATCTCCACCTTCCAGCCACACAAATAGGGCAATGCAGTTCCAATCTCTGGGGAAGCTGTCATCCATCTTGTGCCATGACAAACTAGATCATACAGAATGAATCCCACTAGTTTCAGTACTCAGACTCTTGCACACAGAGTCCTACTACTGCACATGCACTACTCACACACACACACACACTCACCATGCACATAGACTGTCAGTCAATGCAAGGTTCTGGACATTCACTTAACTGCCGATCTTTACATGAAAGAGCCAGCAGGGCACACACTCTCTAACTCAGAGAAAAGGTCTGGTTTTACTATAAAACTCAAAATCACGGGAGACTGGCACCAGCACTTTATGTGCTATACTCAGGACAGTTACAGTAGTCATCTATATACTATAAGGGAACCCGAAGTGCACCCCTTCAGGTCAAAGGAGAGGTCCTGGACCTCATGTTTTCAAGGATTGTCCTAGGCTGTTGAGCTCACACTAGATCAGCAGCATGCCATCAGGGCCAAAACAAAAGTCAGGATGCCCTTATACTGTGCAGGGGCCCTTCCCATCCCAAAATATGGTGTTCTCAAAAGTTCTCTCCCACTTCGCTATTTGCATGGTAGGAACGGATCGGTCATCCAGTTCTTTATGTTCTTGAAATTGTAGATGTGGATTTTGCATCATAAAGGCAGGACTATTACACACTTTCCAAACGAATAAAACATAACTGGAGGAGCTACCTAGATCTGACACAAAGGAAACTAAGGTCTCTGTTTGGGGAGTTGGGACGGGCTGAATTTAGGGAGTCCAGTAAATCTCTCTGTCCCCAGAACAAGATGGCAGCCAGCAGCAGATGCTATGTGCTGCGGTACCACTGCATGCATTTTCTTTATGAGGTGTGAGTGAACCTACTCCAGATGGCAGAGGCTGTTTATCTACATCCGCACTGCCCGGACCTCAACGAAACTGGTCCCACCACGTATACTCACCCCTTGATAGTATAGCCTGGTATGTCAGCGGATTCCACTTTTCCAGTCCTTACTTTCCTTTTACATATGAATGTTATCAGTCGCAGCTCCTAGTGGGAGTGCTAAAGGGCGGTGGGGCGGGGGAGGGGTAGAGGGGGGTAGTAAACTCCGGCATGTGGCCGACTGGAGTTAAGTACATAAATATATAAATAAAACAAATTACATTGCGCATCTGCAACGCCATTTGCGTTGCAGGATGCGCAATGTAATTGGTTTTATTTATTTATTTATGTACTTACCTCCAGTCGGCCGTATGCCAGAGTTTACTACCCCCCACCCTTTCCCTCCCCCTCCCCACCGCCCGCAGCACTCCCACTAGGAGCCGCGACTGAATGGTATCATGTACATTAGCGTAGTCTGAGGAAAAATTGTCGACTATACCCCACTGTTAAATCAAACCAAAGACAATGAACCTGTTGTTACCATTGAGGCAACTTGTCAACACACCACCAGGGAATTCGATTATTGTAGTTTGTCATGAGGCAATTAAGTGCCCTTTACACGCTAGGTCCTCAACTGCCTGTTAGCTTTCTTTTCTAGTAGTACACTCCAGACACACAGCAGCGTTAGGGGTGCACAATGTGCATAGCGCTGTTTTCATGGATGGCATGTGGACATCAATCAATCAATCAGGAGTTTGTTAAAGCGCAACTACTCACCCGTAAGGGTCTGAAGGCGCTAGGGGTGGGGGGGGGGTGCAGGTTCCATTCCATCAAGGAGGGGGTCTGTCGAAGAGCCAGGTTTTGAGGTTTCTTGCGAAGATGGGGAGCGATGTTGTCTGTCTGAGGTGGAGCGGAAGGGCGTTCCATGCTTTGGCCGCGAGGAAGGAGAAGGAGCGGCCTTCCGATCTGGTCTTTCTGGTGCGGGGGACCTCGGCGTAGGAGAGCTGGGCTGATCGTAGGGTCCTTTGGGGTGCGTGGAATTTGAGCTGGCTGTTCAGGTATGCTGGTCCGGTGCCGTGGAGGGCCTTGTGTGCGTGGGTGAGCATCTTAAAGGTGATTCTCGCCTCGACGGGGAGCCAGTGGTGTGTGCGCAGGTGCTGGGAGATGTGGCAGTGTTTTGGCAGGTTGAGGACCAGTCTTGCGGCGGCGTTCTGGATGTTCTGGAGCTTGCAGATGAGGTTTTTGTTTATTCCGGCGTAGAGTGCGTTGCCGTAGTCGAGTCTGCTGGTGACCAGGGCGTGAGTGACTGTCTTTCGGTGTTCGAGGGGGATCCATTTGAAGGTCTTACGAAGGAGGCGGAGGGTGTGGAAGCAGGAAATGAGACAGAGTTGATCTGGCGGTCCATTTTGAGCTTGGAGTCCAGGATGTTTCCCAGGTTGCGTGCGTGGTCTGTGGGGGTTGGCGGGTTTCCGAGGGCGGTGGGCCACCAGGTGTCGCTCCAGGCGTCGGGGTTTGGGCCCATGATGAGTACTTCTGTTTTGTTGGTGTTTAGTTGTAGGCAGCTGTTTTTCATCCATTTGGCGAGGGCATTCATGCCTTCTCAAAAGTTGCGTCTGGCGGTGTTGGGCTCGTTGGATAGGGAGAGGATGAGCTGGGTGTCGTCTGCGTATGACACGATGTTGAGTCCGTAGGTTCTGACGATGGGGGCAAGTGGAGCCATGTAGACGTTGAAGAGCGTCGGGCTGAGGGAGGAGCCCTGGGGGACTCCGCAGGTGGTAGGTGTGGGGTCTGAGAGGAAAGGGGGAGTCTGACCCGTTGCGTCCTGCCGCAGAGGAAGGAGCAGATCCAGTCGAGGGCCTTGTCCTGGATTCCTGCGGCGTAGAGTCTGCGTATTAGGGTGCGGTGGGAGACTGTGTCGAACGCCGCTGATAGGTCTAGGAGGATGAGGGCTACTGTTTCTCCTTTGTCCAGTAGGGTGCGGATGTCATCTGTTGCGGCGAGGAGGGCGGTTTCCGTACTGTGGTTTTTTCTGAAGCCGGATTGGGAGGAGTCGAGGATGTTGTGTTCTTCAATGAATGTGGCGAGTAGGCTGTTGATGGCTTTCTCGATGACTTTCGCTGGGAAAGGGAGCAGGGAGATGGGTCTGTAGTTTTTGAGGTCGGTGGGGTCCGCTGAGGGTTTCTTCAGGAGGGGGTTGACCTCGGCGTGTTTCCAGTCGTCGGGGAACGAGGCGGATGCCAGGGATCGGTTGATGGTGTGGCAGAGCATGGGTGCGATGGTGTCAGCGGCTCTGTTGAAGATGTGGTGGGGGCAGGGGTCCGTGGGGGCCCCTGAGTGGATTGACTTCATTGTCTTCAGTGTGTCTTTGGTGGTGAGGGCTGTCCAGTCATCAATCGCTGGTTTCCGGGTGTCGGGGGTGGTTGGTGAGGGTTCAGTGTGTTGGTTGTCTTCGTCGAAGTTGTCATAGATGCTCTTGGTTTTGTGGTGGAAAAAGGTGCTGAGTTTGTCGCAGAGGTCTTGTGAGGGAGGGATGTCGGTAGACTCGCTGGTGGGTTGGGCGAACTCCTTGATGATGCTTAAGAGTTCCTTGCTGTTGTGTGCGTGGGTGGAGATTCTGTCTTCAATCGCTTTTTTCCTCGTTTCTCTGATGAGTTGATGGTGAGCATTGGTGGCGGCTCTGAAGTTGTTGTGGGCTTTTGTGGATTTGATGTTTCTCCAGGTCTTTTCGAGGCGGCGGCATGTGCGCCTGGACTCTCGAAGTTCAGTGGTAAACCATCTGGCTTTCTTGGCACGGGTATTGTTGTTTTTCTTGAGGGGGGCTATGGTGTTGGTGCTGTCCGAGATCCATCTATGCTGGGTACGGGCTGCATTGTTGGGGTTGTCGTTTTCCGCGATGGTTGGGGTGGAGTTGTTGAGTGAGGAGATGAGCTGGTCGTCGGTGATTTTGGTCCAGTTTCTTTGTGAAAGCAGGTGCTGGTGTCTGTGGATGGTGGGTGTTCTGAAGGTGAAGTGGACGCAACGATGGTCGGTCCATGGGAGTTCGGTGGTGTGGCTGAAGGTGATGGAGTTTCCTGTAGTGAAGAGGGGGTCGAGGGTGTGTCCTGCTGAATGCGTGGGCTCGGTCATGATCTATGTTGTGGAGGTTGTTCAGGAGGCATGTGGTGTTGGGGTCCAATTGATTGTTGAGGTGGAAGTTGAGGTCTCCCAGCAGGGTGTAGTTGGTGGATGCGATGGCCTGCGGGGAGATAATGTCTGTGATGGAGTTGGCGAAGGGTCCGCGGGGTCCAGGGGGTCAGTAGATGAGGGTTCCTCGGAGGGCGGCAGTGAGGCTGGCCAGTATCTTGAAGTGAAGGTGTTCCATCAGTTCTGTGGACTCGTCAGGGAGTGTGCTCAGGCGGAGGCTGGATTTGTGGATGATGGCGAGTCCTCCTCCTGGGTGGGTGAGGCGGTCCTTTCTGTAGATCTTGTATCCTTGAGGGATGGCGATGGCGATGTCCGGTCCTGAGGTGGCGTTGGTCCAGGTTTCGGTGAAGAATGCTACGTCCTGGGTGGTGCTGTCGACGTGGTCCCAGATTTCTGTGGCGTGTTTGTGGAGGGATCGGACGTTGAGGAGGATGCATTGCAGGGTCTTCAGTTCGGTTGTGTTCTTGTGGGCGGGTTGTGCTGGATCCGTGTTCTTGGCGTTGCTGCAGGTGTGCCGGCAGCGGTGACAGCTGAAGGGTCCATGGGTGTCGGCTGGTGATGCTTCCTTGCAGTTGTTGTTGCAGCCTGGATTGAGTGCGTGGAGTGCTGCTGGGTCGTAGCGTTGGCGGGGCGGAGGTCCAGGGGTCCTGGTGCTGGTCGCGGACGGGTCTCGGACGGGCGCAGACGTGCTTGCCTTTGACGCGCCTTCGGTGCACCAGCGGCGCGCCAGCAGCCATTAAGTAGGGGTCGGGGAGGGCTGGACAGCTGGGAGGCGGGAGCGGGGAGAGGAGGTGGATTGGACCGGTCGCGCTGGGGGGGGGGGCCGCGGGGGCAGTAGCGGCGGGGAAAGGTAAAGGGAGGAAAGAAGGGATAAAGAAAAAAGGGAAAATAAGCAGAAATAAGGCACAAAAGAGCAGAGATGCAGAAAAGGGCAGAAAGGTGAAAGATGGAAAGGGTAGAAAAACGAGTGAAGGAGCAGAGGGAGAGAAAGGGAAAATGGGCAGAAATAAAGCAAAAAAGAGCAGAGGTGCAGAAAGGTGAAAGATAGAAAGGGAAGAAAAACGAGTGACATGTGTCATTTGAAACAACTTGGCAAATAACTCTTTGAATGGATGGGTTTATGTGCCTCTGCTTGGTGTTGACTATAAAGCCAAGAGAGACACATGGCTGAGGGACCAGTCTGCAGCTAGAATTTCTGCCAATCAGAATTTGTTAGCCATTTGTGGAGTGGAAGGACTGAAGGTGTCACATTTCCCCAAGTTATACTTGGATCTATGTTGAGTAGCACTATCTGTTCCACATCTTTCTTTGACTTCTGGAACATAGAGTGAAAGGTTTCAACTTGGATATAGATACTGAAACAAGGATAAAAAACAGAACTCTATGAGTCGGTTGCTTCTGACACTGGGCAACTTGAGATCTTAGGGTAACAATCAACCTTTAATTTCATGAAATGGGTTTCGATGTAGTCTGTTATTTGGATCAATTTAAACCTAACTCAATTTAAATCTAGCTGTTTAATACCGAATGCATTGTGCTTGTGATCTTCATCTTAGTACTGGCTAATGTGTATTGCTATGTTGTGCAAATTATCACAATCTGCCCCACACATTGTTTCTGAGGGTGCAAACAGAAAAATCTTTTCGTTCTTTAAGACAGTGGGGAATGTGGTATTGAAGCTTTGTTACTTGTCTATTGTGTTGAGATTCCTATAATGCTGGTTATGGGATGGAAAGCTTATCATAGAAGGCATGTGAGACAGTAGACATGGTTGAAGAGCTGCTATGACCAGCATATCTGTCATTAAGTCAAAGTGATTCTTCAGATGAAATTTGCCTTACTTTGGGCTTGGTGAGTGTAACATTTTTTGCAATTTGCACAAGTGATTGGATTTTGGGGCTCTCCTGCAGGTTTAGTATGGTCAGTAACTGTTAATGAGCTTTTCATGGATCTAAATTCTCACTATGCCATCACCCATCTTACCCAGAACAAATATATCAGACGTGCTGCATAAAAACGAAAAACTAAAGCTGGGGCAAAACATCTTAGCTTCAAAAGTGAGTTTGAACATTGCATAGTAATTAAATATAAGACTGAGGTTTTTACACTACAGAAATGTCCCAGGTGTACTTGTATTTAAGGACCAAAGTGGACCCAGTTATGCAACGCCTTTTGTGTCTCGGCTGAGACAGCACATGCAAATATCTTTTTTTACTGATAAAAAAACAGAAAAAAGGCTTCGAGCCCACTCATTACTTACAACTAATTGGCTTCATCATCACTTTAATTTCTTTTTTAGGTCTCGTTAGCGTAGGCTGCGCACATGTGCAGTCGAGCTCGCAAGATTTTATGTTTTCAGAGTACTTTCACTTGCGAGGTTAAGACCGGCCCCTCTTTTATATTGGCTGGCGTCACCATTCATGCTAAACGGCGGCCAGCCATTGGAAAAGAGGTATTAGTGATGTACTCTTTTCTCTTTCGAAGCCGTCCCACTTGGACTGGCTTCCTTGACTTACGTGTGTGGAAAAGGTTTCTTATCATTTTTATGGGGCGAAACAGATGGCCCCATAAAGAATAATAATAAACCTTTTACCACACACGTAAGTCAGGCCAAGCCCGTTCAAGTGGGAAGGCTCTAAAAGAGAAATTGCTTTCATTTTAGTATAATCGCAGCACCGCGCTTTACTTTTAAAATGTTACAAGTAAAGCGCGGGTGCCGCGATTATACCAAAATAAAAGAAATAGAAAAAACATCTATTTCTTTCATTTTGGTATAATCGCGCATCCGCGCTTTACTTGTAACATTTTAAAAGTAAAGCGCGGTTGCCGACTTTGGAGCTGGAGAGCAGAGTTCAAGCCTCAGCGTTGGCTCTATCATCTAATTATAAATAAACAGTGATTTTGGAGGGGTAGGGGAGGGAGGGGAGCGACAAATAGAAAAAACACAACCCAGGTGGAGGGTCGAGACAGATAACAATGTAGTATCTGAAACCAAGTGAAACAAAGAGTGCAGAGAATTGAAGGAGGTGGCTCAAAGTGGAACACTGCCGACTTTCGAGCTGGAGAGCAGGGTTTAAGCCCCACGTTGGCTGTATAAATAATAAATAAATAAACCGAGATGTCAGATGAGGGTTGGGACAGACAAATAAAACAAGCATTGGCAATGCAATGGGGGGCGTGAGACAAAATCAGACTGTGGGAGGAAGGGTGGAGGCATGGGAAGAAATTAGTCTGTGCAGTAAAGGGGCCAGTAACTGTGGAAGGACAGGAATGAAAACATGTCTATCAAAAGGAGGGATAAACAAACCTGCAACCAATCGGAATTCAGTATTTAACACACAAGCCAATGGAAATGATGGGCGGAGAGTGGGCGGAGATGGATCGTAGCCTCGTGAAAGGGTGGAGAGATCTCACCCAAAATGTTTACATTCAACTGGCATCTTCCTTTGTGCCGGTGGTGGTTGTGAGATACAAGAGACAGAAACAAGACTAGGTGGGTATCCTTGGTATTCAGCAACCCTGACAATCATCAGCACATGTGGCAGGCCTCTAAAGCTTTAGGCCCGGGTAGTTATTGTTTTCTTTTACAAAGTAAGCCCAGCCGAGTTGCAGATGTCTCCTTTGGTGTGGGGGCCGGTTTCATGCGTACCACCAGCAAGAATGGAAGTTATAGGTCTCCGGGGTCAAAGGGGAGCCAGCCTTTCCAGGGAAGAGAACAGGCAACTAACATACAAATTCCAGGTTGTCTTCGGGATAGATAGCACCTTGTGAGCGCACAGAAGATGGGGGAGATGTGCAAGCATGTAGACATTCGAGGAAACTCTGAGCAGCCGTTCCTTTAAAGGAAACATCCTCGCACCTGCCAAGGTTGTGCCCACCGGGGCCCGTCCGTGCCCGGCACGGCAGAGAAACCTCTAGATGTTTCTATTGGCATCGCCCCCAGTCACACACCTCAAGAGCCCGTTCCTAGACCAGAGCGCAGCTGTGGGTCAACCACCTACTGCGTCATCATGGGGGCAGTGAGAAAAGGCCCTACACCCTGACACTGAGGTTCAGTGCGACTCCCACCTGCTGCGTCATCATGGGAGCAGTGCTGCGCAGTGTCCCTCGGAGAAGGCACTACACCCTGACACTGAGGTGCAGTGCGACTCCCCCCTCCTGTGTCATCATGGGAGCAGTGCTGCACAGTGTCCCTGGGAGAAGGCAATACACCCTGACACTGAGGTGCAGTGCGACTCCTCCCTCCCGCTTCATCGTGGGAGCAGTGCTGCGCACTGTCCCTAGGAGAAGGCACTACACCCTGACACTGGTGCAGTGTGACTCCCTCCTGCGTCATTAGGGCGGGCAGTGCTGCGCAGTGTCCCTCAGAGAAGGCACTACACCCTGACACTAACACTATGGTGCAGTGCGACTCCCCCCCTCCAGCGTCATCATGGGAGCAGTGCTGCAGTGCCTCTCAGAAAAGGCACTACACCCTGACACTGAGGTGCAGTGCGAATCCTCCCTTCCGCGTCATCATGGGAGCAGTGCTGCGCAGTGTCCCTCAGAGAAGGCACTACACCCTGACACTAATACTATGGTGCAGTGCGACTCCCCTTTCCCACCCCCTTCCTGCGTCATCAAAGGGGCCGTGCTCCACAGTGTCCCTGGGAGATATTTTTTCCCTTGATATATACAGTCCCCATAGTGATACCATAATATTGATGTTGTTTAAAAAAAACATTAATAAAAACCATTATCATTTACAATGCCAATAGCTCACGCTTGTGTAAATGCGATGCAATACATTTTGCATTTACAAAACTTTTGGCTATTAGCATTTTAAATTACAATGCCTTTTATTTATGTTTTACAAAAGAAAACAAAAAAAAACAATGTCATTTACAATGTCAATAGCTCAAAACAATGTCAGTGCGAGACCTATTGCATTATAAATGCTTGTTTTCATTGGTCAGTGGCAGCTGACTGCGGTCTCGTTGCAGACAGCTCTAGGAGGATTTTGATTTCACCATCTTTAGATTTGATACACACCAAAGTACTGCAGGGAATCAGCTGCGTGTGCTTTACAACTCTCTTTCCTTTGTTCGCTACAGTTCATTACAAAACCAAGCAGAGCTTCTTGCCAGCGTGTTTATAGCCATCACTGCTTTAAGAGAGGCCGAGTGCATTCACTGTATGCCGCTGTTGTGAGCACTCCCTGATGACATTGGTTGTTCGTTGCTGTGTTTTCTCTCCATATAATCCTTTTTAGGTTTTGCCTGAGACAGCGCATACTCTGTCTGCAAAATATTTTATAAACTGAAAAAACAAAAATGTTAATGTTAAAACAGGCTTAAAGCCGCACATTACGTACCATTGGTTGTCTTTGACGTCACCTCTTTCCTTGCTTCTCATTGGTCACTGCCTCCTACTTCTTCCAGCTTTCACTTTTCTTACAGTGTTTGGCCATGGTGTTGAGCATGGACCAACTACAGCTTCCTGACTGTGGCCAGTGCCCATCCACTGGTGGTGGGCTTCTGGAGGTACTTATTTTTTGGGTCGAGCCTGGGCAACGCAGTTGCTGCTCTGCGAGGCGTGCTGTATTAGGGTAGGGACTTGAAGCTCCGCCCACTCTTCGCCCATATTTTTCATTGGCTTGTGTCATTGTCCACTGTAAACTGTGGCTGTTCATTCGTCAAAAGTTTAGTCCTTCCTCAGTACCGCCTTGTCTTCTTTTGTAACCTCCCATGACGACACCCCCGTTACGTGTTACTCAGCAGGCTTTAATTACAGCCTCCTAGCACTATTTTCTCAAATAGCTTTGTCCTGCATGTTGTTGCAGGCAGGACATTCTCTCTCCTAATGCTTTTTTGTAATTTTTCTATCACAGTTGCTGGCATTTGCAATGCATAAGGTCTTACATTTGTGAGAGTTTAAGCTATTGACATTGTAAATGACAATGCTTTTTATTTATCTGTTTTAAAAACAAAACATAAATAAAAGTCATTGTCATTTACAAAGCAAGTGCGAGACCTATTGCATTGCAAATGTGTGTTTACCTTTCCTGTTGCATTTTAAGAGAGTGCATGTTTGTCAACCCCCCTGTCGTCTGTCATCCTGCCCCAAACTCCCTCCCTACCCCTTGTTTGTGTTACTTGCCCGTCTTTTGTGCCTCCATGCCACAATTTGCTTGCTCCCTCTCATCCCCCTCCCACCCTCCTCCAGATGTTGCTTGTTCCCTTCCGCTATCTGTGACCTTACTCCAACCTCCCTCCCTTGTGTTGGCTGTCCGTCCAGTCATCCTTCCGCTGTTTGTCATTTTGTGCCCCATCTGCCTCCTCGCGCCCTGGCTCACAACGCCTCAAACAAAAACCTTGACAAAGCCAAATAGCTCTTGCATACATGAGAACTGCTTGGTTTTGTCAATGGTTTTTAGCCATGTTTTACAGCAGCATGGCTGCAGTGCAACATGGCTGAAAGTAAAGGGAAAAAAACACTGACGAAGCCAACATTGAGCGTGCCATACTTCTCTTTTTTTTTAAACTTTCAACCATGTTGAACGGAAGTCATGCTGTTGTACAGCACGGCTAAAACAACATCGACAAAGCCAAATAGATCTTGAAGAGGGGCAAGGGAAACCTATTGGCTTTGCCAATGGTTGTTTTAATTGCAGTAGGTTTCTCAGGCTGGACACAGAATAAAAGAAATCATTTGTGTGTAAAGACTTATTAAGCTATGGGTGTTGGTCAGACGAATGCCCAAACATTTTAGTAACATATGTTGAATGCATGACATGTTCCCTGTTAGCTCTCAGGACAGAAATTATACTAAATTGATGTTCTCTTGTAGAAAATTCAGTTGGCTAGGCACATCTTTTTTTAAATTGAATCTAGCTTGTCATCATGTACGTTACGTTTGTAAGACTGTTTGGGGGTTCTGAGTTTGATTAAAATGGAGGCGTTTGTTCAGCAGCCCTGACGGGAGCTTGAGAAGGGGAGAGCCCCTCATGCGCATACATGACTTCGGCTCTGTCTTGCTGCAAGGTTGGCATACTGTGCTTCCGACTTGGATGGTGAATGGGAAGAGGGAGTGGTCGTGGGACTGTTATATGTATTTTGATTTGCATTCCTGCTTTTAATCATGAACTCTGCACTAGCTGCAGCGTTTTTGTCTTACCAGTGCCAACAGCCGCTCTGTGTCATGCTCATCAGTCAGACCTCAAATTGTGATGAACCGTTTGCAATGCATCCTCCCTTCCTCCCCGACCGGATTATTTGTGTTTGCCAGCCATATATGAACAAAATGTCTCTCTAATCTCATAATAAAAAATCATAAATAATAAATACATACAGAGAGGTACTTTTGGTCAGCCATCTTCATCCACTGGTCTGTTCAGTTGTCATTCACATGGGCTTCTGCCCACCACAGCAGGCAGCATGGGATAATGGATCATCCCACTTCAGTCACTTACTCATTTGCACTGTGATTTTTTCTTGATCACAAGTGCGTATCCGCCTAAAGAGGAATACAATTCGGCGCTATGCCTGTTGGGCCAATACTTTGCTGGTATTTTTTCTTTCCATTCTTTCTCCTTTTTTATTTTTTGACCATGCGTGTGTGTTTAAATGTCTTACACACTAATTCCGAGGTGATAGTACCTTTTTTGTACCAGTACGAATAATATTTTCCTTTGATGTGTAATAAAACCATAAAGTTTCTTTACCATACAATAGCATGACATAAAATGAACGGCTGTACTACACCATATCGTACCATACCATACCATACCATACCATTCTATGCCATACATAACATACCATATGATACCAAAACACACCATACCATACGATACCATACCATGACATGCATACCTTAACATACCACAGGACATACCATCCATACTATGCCATACCATACCATACCATTCCATACAATAAAATATATGCAGCACCCTTCCACAGGGAGATCAAACAGTCATTTCTTGCCTTAAGATTCAAATAAATAACCACACTAGACCTCATGCCAAAATGAAGGATGGCTGGTTTAAGTGAAGATTGGTCCTGCCGTCTATTCCACCAGGGGAATTAAACTTTGCTCCATATTGTATGCATCTGCCCTGTATTGATGGTCTATTGAATGGGGAATTAGGTCGTGTAGGCCTGCACTGGTGGAGTCTATGGGTCCAAGCAATACAATGCTGAATATTAGACAAACCCAGTTGAATATTTTCAAAAAGATGATCAGCTTATAGGTTGGGCGATGGGTAATCTTGAGGGCGTTCCCAATTCTAACTTTAAAACGTGATAAATTAGTAGCCCCTAAGGCAAACTTAACATAAGCAGTTACTCTTCAAGGACGGGTTGCTAAGGATCGCCATAATCAGCTGTTCCCAATCCCTGTTAATCTCAGGCAACTACTTTGTTTATCCTGGTCTTGCACACTTGCACTTTTACTGGGGGAACCACAGCCCATCTTGCACCATAAATATCCCTGCCTCAGTCCTGCACATAAGCACTTTAATGTCCTATATTAATCTACTTTAGGGAACTTCAGCCGCCTGTATGGCAATCTTGCTCTTTATACACTAGGGAAAAGACCAGTCCCTGATTAGCCACTTTTATCCAATTTATATCTGTAGTTGGCACCTCTACTTAAATACCTAGGAAGGAAAGTTGAAGAAAGTGAAGGGCTTGTGACTCGATGCTCAGTGGCCGTAATAGATGTATGGTTACAAAAAACGGGTAAATCCGGAATCACTGGGACCTGGGTACTAGACAGTATACATTAGGGTGGTCCCAGTACAATAACATCATTAGTGTAGAACGGGGAGAAAATTCAATAAGAATTCAAAACAAAATAAACAAAAAACTTTTTTGTTCCAGTGTTATTTAATCACACTGAAACTGAACGTCATTTCATCAGACAGATTTTAAATTGCATATATTTGTAGGTCAAGGTTTCAATATGACAGTACCCAAAAGGAAAGAAAGAAATAGGGGAAGGTTGTGATTCAAGTGTGGTAGTGAGGTAAAGTAAACAATAGTGACATAAAAACACAGGCAGTTCTGGCATATATTCTTCATATGCCGAGTAATCAAGTACATATTCATCTAAGTACACAGTATCTGTACAGCTTTGCCATGTAGCACCAAAAATCACAGTAAAGTAAGTACTGTTGAAAGGACTGTCAATTTTCAAGAGTCGACGTTTCAACCCCAATTGGTGTGTAGATTATTCAGACCTTACTCGCGTGGTCTTCCTCAGGACAAGTGGAAAGTGGTATGGGGTGAGGGGGCACCGTGAGTGCAAGGGCGGGGGCCTCTCACTAGTCAATGGTGGAGGATCAGGGGCTCCGTGGTTCCCAAAAACTTGAAGGTAGGAGTGAGAAGACACTCAGTGTGATTTAAGAAAAGAAGCGATCCAATCAAGACAAGAATCCATTGTGTAAGAGGTTGCAAAATCCTAAGTCTATGTAAAGAACGTCAGATACCCCGAGTCAATCAAGGGAGGAGACGGGATTCAATCGCTTGGGTGCCAGAAGGCTTCCTGGAACTCGTAATAGATGAATGAAAAATCCCTTTTTTAATCCCTTTTGTATGTATTTTTTAGTCTCGCCTGAGCCAGCGCATGCGCTGCTCTGGCGAGACATTTAGTAACTGCGTTTTCAAAGTGCTACCCAAAGGCTTTTGCCGGCCTCCAGCGTGCAGTTACACGCGCGTGGACGCGCACAGCTGCCAAATGGCTTTCTGTAATGGCTCATTAAGCCTTACAGCCTTACAGCACGTGAATCCCCTCCCCTACCCCTCCCTTCTCCCACTCCCTCCTTGCCAGTTTAATTTTCCTTTTCATTCTCCTCCACCCCCTAGCTCTTTGATCTCGATCAGTTTCACTTTTGCTTGTGTTTATGAGCCTCTGCTACATGTCTGTATTCTCACACCAGCGTTTCCCTGTGGCGTAAAACACACACACTACCTTACACATGGCTCGTTTGTTAGCACCTCATACTAATTTCCCACGTTAAACGGTCTTCTCCCCTACCCTGTCTGTTTTTCTATTTCTTCTCCACACAAGGCTTCCTGTGTTTGTGAGCATCACACACCGTACCAACCATTACATACAAATTGGTACATGTGTTTATAAGTCTCACAGATACTTTGTTGTGCTTGCAGGTATCTCATACACTGCTCTTTTGTGACCGCGTGCAGCGTACTCATTTGCAAGCTTTTCTCACTCAGTTTGCAAATATCTCCCTCAGTCTCTCATGTTGTGTTTATCGCAAACACCATACTTCTGAGTACCACCCACACACATCCATCTCGTACTGTACATCTAACCGCTCATCATCCATATGCATTTTCCGCTCCACATTGGGCTTCTTGCGCGTCTACCTGTATCACGAACGTACATCTTAGCATCTGGCACGCTGCAAGCTTTTCGCATTTGTAAGGTTCTCCCACACGCACCGTGCGTCTCGCTTTGCACCTCACATACCAGGTTTTTTTTACAAGCGCCTCATAACTTTGCTTCTCACGCATGTGTGCATATTCATTTACTCGGTTTGCAAGCATGTGATAAAATCGCCTCATGGCGTGTGTCGCTGAAAAGTTGAGGCAAAACCCAAACAGCATTTTGTGGACAGCAAACAATTCAAAATGTCCTTGAGCATGACCAGTCAAGTTTGTGTGATACAGTAAAGCCAGCTGCGCAAGAAACACTTTTCTCATTTCCATTTGAACACTCAATAAGATTTGTTAAAGCACTCTAGCGACTTGTTGGGGAATGTAAGTGCTATATAAAGGTACTTTAATACGATGAGTACTTTTGTCTTACTAAATGACTTCAAATCCACTTGAGGGCATTATGGGGTCATAATGGCCTGCTATCTGTTATGTAGTATCTATTTTATGGACGATTACGCTTACACACGATTCCTTGCGCCTTTCATTTTGTTGTAGTTTTCAATAGTGTGAGAGAATCTGGTCGGTGCTTCTTGCTGTCATTAGAAAGAGAACTGGGGGCCAACGGCGCCGCATTTCACCGGTAAGTAGACATAATATCGAGTTTTTTATTTCGACTAGACATAATATCGAGTTTTTAATTTCGACTAGACATAATATCGACTAAACATAATATAGGCTACTAAATATTTTATTTTTAGTCTTTTAGTTTCTGTAGTGGGTTGTGGGTTTATAGGGGAATAGGGTGGGAAGTAATTTAATTATAATTAATTAAACATGTTATTTAATTAATTGGTATTTATTTTAAAATAATTCTAAATTATTATTAATTGGTAATTAATTAAAATAAAATTGGTAAGTAAGTATAATTGATTAATTGATAAATATTTTATTTGTAGTAATTTATTTTCTGTAGCGGGTTGTGGGTTTATCGGTGATTAGGGTGGGAAGTAATTTAATAATAATTAAATATGTTATTAAATTTATTGGTATTTATTTAAAATTAATTATTAATTAATTATTAATTGGTAATTAATTAAAATATAATTGGTAATTAATTATAATTGATTAATTGATAAATATTTTAATTTTAGTAATTTATTTTCTGTAGTGGGTTGTGGGTTTATAGGGGATTAGGGTGGGAAGTAATTTAATATTAATTAAATATGTTATTTAATTTATTGTTTTTTTTTAGAATTAATAGTTAATTAATTATTAATTGGTAATTAATTACAATATAATTGGTAAATACATTTAAATGATTAATTAATAAATATGGTAATTTAATTAATTTAATTTCTGTAGTGGGTTGTGTGTTTATGGAGGAATAGTATTGGAAGTAATTTAATTGTAAGTTATTACATTGTTTAAATAAATATATTGATTTTAATTTGTAAAATATTTTTAAATTTTAAATTAATTGATTGTTAATAGGTAAATTATTAGTATTAGTAGGTAATTTATATAATTAAATACATATTATTTCTCAATTTAATAGATTATTTAATATATTTTACACAATTCTAAAATAATTACATTATTTTGTAATAGATTTCAAATGTATGTTATTTATATTTATATAACAAGTATTTAATTCCATACTGTTGTACTCACTGGAGTTGGAATAGTAATTTTAACCCCTACGCTATCCAACGCTTTCCCTACTGTTGCACTCACTGGAGTTGGAATAGTAATTTTAACCCCTACGCTATCCAACGCTTTCCCTACTGTTACACTCTCTGGAGTTGGAATAGTAAATTTTACCCCAACGCTATCCAACGATTACACTACTGTTACACTCTCTGAAGTTGGAATAGTAATTTAAACCCCTACGCTATCCAACGTTTTCCCTACTGTTACACTCTCTGGAGTTGGAATAGTAGATTTCCCCCTAAGCTATCCAACGCTTACTTTATTGTTACACTCTGTGGAGTTAGAATAGTAAATTTTACCCCTACGCTATCCAATGCTTACCCTACTGTTACACTCACTGGAGTTGGAATAGTAATTTAAACCCTTACGCTATCCAACGCTTTCTCTACTGGTGCAATTATTTGAGTGGTAATAGTAATTTTTACCCTTACGCTATCCAACCCTTTCCCTACTGTTGCACTCTCTGGAGTGGTAATAGTAATTTTTACCCCTACGCTATCCAATGCTTTCCCTACTGTTGCACTCTCTGGAGTTGGAATAGTAATTTTTACCCCTACGCTATCCAACGCTTTCCCTACTGTTGCACTCACTGGAGTTGGAATAGTAATTTTGACCCCTACGCTATCCAAAGCTTTCCCTACTGTTACACTCTCTGGAGTTGGAATAGTAATTTTTACCCTTACGCTATCCAACGCTTACCCTACTGTTACACTCACTGGAGTTGGAATAGTAATTTTTACCCCTACGCTATCCAATGCTTACCCTACTGTTGCACTCACTGGAGTTGGAATAGTCATTTAAACCCCTACTCTATCCAACGCTTTCCCTACTGTTGCACTCTCTAGAATTGGAATAGTAATTTTTACCCCTACGCTATCCAACGCTTTCCGTACTGTTGCACTCACTGGAGTTGAAATAGTAATTTTAACCCCTACGCTATCCAAAGCTTCCCTACTGTTACACTCTCTGGAGTTGGAATAGTAATTTTTACTCTTACGCTATCCAACACTTACCCTACTGTTACACTCACTGGAGTTGGAATAGTAATTTTTACCCCTACGCTATCCAATGTTTACGCTACTGTTGCACTCACTGGAGTTGGAATAGTAATTTAATCCCTTACACTATCCAACGCTTTCCTTACTGTTGCACTCACTGGAGTTGGAATAGTAATTTTTACCCCTACACTATCCAACGCTTACCCTACTGTTGCACTCACTGGAGTTGGAATAGTAATTTTAACCCCTACGCTTTCCAACGCTTTCCCTACTGTTACACCCTCAGGAGTTGGAATAGTAATTTTTACCCTTACGCTATCCAACGCTTACCCTACTCTTGCACTCACTGGAGTTGTTACAGTACATTTAACCCTCTTGCTATCGTACGGTAAAAATATTGTATATGTTTTGTTAATAATTTGTAGATATATATATGTATTAAAAAAAATTGTTTTGTAAGTTACATTCATTTTTTCTTAATTTTACGTTTATTTAAGTATTTTAAATATGTGTATATTAATTTAATTTAATGTTATATTACTTTTAAGTTACTTTTAACATATTTAAAAAAATCAATATTTTGACATTCTATATTTTTGTACTTACCTGTTTGAAGATAGGAAGTCGATATTCTCTCAGTCGATATTTTATCCTCGATATTTTGGCATCTCGATATTTTGTCAATCGATATTTTGTCAGTGATCCATTTCACCAAGCTCTCAACTCCGAGGCCCCCTTACAGATGTGTGCTGCTTCAGTGCGCCTGGCATCTGCGCATAAAAGCACACAAAAGTCACATCACAAATATGCACACAACAATCCATTGCACTAGAATTGAAAAAAGCATCCGCAAATACACATCACTAGTAAAACAAGCACTGGCATAGCCAATAGGTCTTGCCTTTGGGAACTTATAAGTGCTTAGCCATGCAACAGTTGATGTTGTTGCTCCAAGGATATTGTGCTGCATAACTAAATACTTATAGGATCCCAAAAGCTAGACCTATTGGCTATGCCAATGCTTGTTTAACCGTAGGTACTGTATGATCATGTTTATGGTTTTAATTGACTAATAAACAATTGTATAAACTAAATATAAAGACATTTTATTACTCATGTACAAATTCAATCTTTATAAAGCGTATATTATTTTGTAAAATGTACATTACAAATCTTGTAGCATTTAAGCTGATATGTACACATTTATGTTGTTTCTATTTTCGCTAAGTACACGGGACCCTCAAACGTTGAAAGTATCTTTTCTATGTCTCTTAAATTGGGCTTGCACTTGCACTTTAAAAATGTGGGAGTAAAACCTAAGCGCTGTCATGTGATCAAGGCCTCTTGGACGGCCGAAACACGTCAAGAAGGTACACTGGTGGAATAAATTACTTTTTGCACTAAGAAGGTCTGCCCTCGTCATTCTGCAAGTAATCGGAGACACAGTGTCACGAGTTTGGTGAGATATATATATATATATATATATATATATATATATATATATATATATAATATATATATATATATCGCCAGTTCCCAAAGCATAAACAGTTTATGCCGATGCACTCCACTCCAATGAAAAGTTTTACCACTCCAGAATTGTATTTGCAGAAAGAGGGTTTATTCAGCAAATAATTTTAGCATGATGTATCGAGTGATGGAAAAAACACCCAACGCGTTTCGACGAAGAACTCGTCTTGCTCACGGGTAAACTCAATGCAACATTCAATGCATTAAATAAAGTTCATTCAAATTTACATCACAAACACAAAAGTGTCAACATAAACAAAGGACTTAACATTCAACATATTTGCAAAAAGCGGCCATATTTGAAAGGTGCTCTATTTATATCTGACACAGCCAATGGTACACAATTACCATTATCAAAAGACTGGTTATACTTAACTATAGTGAAAAATAAATTAATTGAAAAATAAATTCATTATATCCACTTTTGTATTGTCAGGCGCCAGAAATCAAATTTTCATTATTTATCTCAACAATTGACAAATATGATTAGTTTAGTTCAGCAAAGCATCTTACATTGCGCTGCATTTTCAAAACTGTAATAGTGCGTCATGTCATTATGTATATAGAGTACCTGGACATCAAATTGTTAAATGGCGATACAACAATTACTACGCCAACGCGCACTATGTGGGCACGATTATTTGTGTGAACCAACAATGGAAAGAAGATTCTATATATATATATATATATATATATATGCAAACACCGACCCCTCCGTGAAGAAAGCCAGAGGACACAAGGGGAGCTTTTCGGGAACACTTTAATGTCTGCTTGTAAATGGCATGATGCATTTCGGCGTTGTGCCTTCTTCGGATGCCGCAAGCTGGACGGGAACACTCCTCCTCTCACCCTTGAAATTCACAGGTCCTCCCAATTAACGGAGGTCAGCTGGCTCCACCCACTGCAAAGTTTCAGCTGCAGTTCAAAGTAGTTGGACTGCAGTTCCCATCATGCAGTGAATAGGTAAGTACCGTTTGTGGAGTCAAATAACGCTGTAAATCCTTGCAAGCAGTGCGAGTGTTGTACACAGAGTGAACCCCCATAAATAAAAGTCAAAGCGCTTCCTCGGGTCCCCAGCGTTCCTGCCCCATTTTCAAAGTCAGACCGAGCCATGAAACTGGGATGCAGTGATCCTAGTTATATATATATCTATCTATATATATATATATATATATATATATATATATATATATATATATATATATATATATATATATATATATATATATATATATATATATATATATGTATATATATATATATATATATTCACTGAAAAAAACGTTGGTTATAGACCATATATAGTTAGGAATTAGCATTTACAAAACCTTATTTTACTCACACAAAACCATTGAAATTCGCATATATAGTTAGTTGCACTAACTATATATCGCGCACCCGCAATCCACTGCCGATGATGTCACATATTACATCATTCATGACATGGTCAGTGACATCACTGATGACATCACTGATGACATCTCAAATGACATCACTGATGACATCACTGATGACAACATCCAGTGACTGTATGTTTCTGTAAAGTTAAAATATGTCTTACATATTGAAGAATGAGTGGATGTATAAGTGTCTGGATGAAGGATTTAGTAGGTGCATGACTGACTGTATGAGTGAGTGATTAAATGTGTCTCACTGAGTGCATGGGTTAGTGACTAAACTGTCTTAATTTGTGCATCATTATGTCTGTTGTCCTGTAAACTGCTGCATGTGTTGATCAGTATCTATATGAGTAACTATATGGGTTATTGATTGGTTGCCCAAGTATTTGTATGGGAGACTGAGTGTGTGTGTGGGTGGCTGGGAGGTGTATGACTCTGTGCATAGATGTGTGAGCAGTTGATTCACTAGATGTATGGGTTCAAAAGTGCATGTGGAAACAGCTGTATTGGCGGTTGACTGTGTGCATGAGTGTATTGGTGAGTGAATGGATATCTCAGTGCTACATGTCAAAGTAAGTACATATGTAAAACACAGTACATGTGAGAGTGGCTGTATGGATCATTGTGAACTTGTATCAGGGATTGTATAAGAGAGTAAATATGTGTTAGTATATGTTTGAATAAGTAAGGCGTGTATAACTGTATAGTTGAGGAAATGGAGGTGTAATCGATTCTTTGCATGACTGACTAGGTGTGTGAGTAACTCCATGGATGAGTGACAGTCTGTGAGTGTCTGTTTACACTGAGTGTATCTAAGGTTATATTAGAGTCTGAAGAGGTTCATCGTATTATCACATGAATGATGTCATCAGTGATGTGATCAGTAATATCAAATGAGATGTCATCAGTGATGTCATCAGTGATGTCATTTGAGATGTCATCAGTGATGTCATCAGTGATGTCATTTGAGATGTCATCAGTGATGTCATCAGTGATGTCACTGACCATGTCATGAATGATGTAATATGTGACATCATCAGCAGTGGATTGCGGGTGCGCGATATATAGTTAGTGAAACTAACTATATTTGCGAATTTCAATGGTTTTGTGTGAGTAAAATAAGGTTTTGTAAATGCTAATTCCTAACTATATATGGTCTATAACCTATGGTTTTTTCAGTGAATTTTCAAGGTTTTGTAAATGCTAATTCCTAACTATATATGGTCTATAACCTATGGTTTTTCAGTGAATTTCAATGGTTTTTTAATAGCAAATATCAAAAGCTGTAAAATGTATTCTTCTTTTGTGGGAGTTCCTAAGTTCCTCAGCATACATTACCGTACCTAAATCTTCCACAGAACCCAAAAGCTCTTTTCAGAGCTACCCTAACTATGATCACTGTATTTTCATGATTTACGCTTTCCGGAGCGCTACCCGGTTCGTGCACAGGGCGCTAACTGCGCGAAAATTTGAATTTTTTTTTTGGGCATATATGGGCCTCCTCATCCACCCTCAGAAAACCTTGGGGGTCAGGATATGTCTCCCTTGCCCCCTTTTACACAATCCCAGCATTGTTTATCCTCCATCTTGTGTCCAAATTAGACCGAAACACAAGATGGCGGACTCCCGTTACGCTGCCGGTAAGCTACCCGGTGCGCGAACCGGGGCGCGCAACGGCACATGCAGCAAAAAAAATGTGGAAAGTTAATTTATAAAAAAAACACTGGAGACACTTTCACCAAATTTGGAATAGTCCCTACTACATACCAGTCCCTACCATTTTCCCAAATTTTATGGAATTCCATCGAGCCATTCAAGTTGTAGCCCTGTCTAAATATCCTGAGCTAAATTACATTAGAACACATTAGAAAGAGTTGACATTTTCAACCAATGATAACATTACTTTCAAGTTGTATTTTTATGTGCTGACATTTGATTGGTTTGCTACATGAATATATATGAAAAATAAGAGGGAAAGACAGCCATTTTGACTGGTACTCCCTGAGGTACATTTAAGAACCATTTGCAGGGAAACCTGAAACACTTTGCCACAGGTAAGTTGATAGTTTCTAAGGGGAAATATGTTGTGCAGCTAAAGTTCTTTTTAAAAAACGTTTTCTGTTAGTTATGTACTGTCCCTCAGTTATAGTTATGGATTGAGTTAGGCTTCATTAAATGCAGTTCTTCTTTTTTTCTAGTTCCTGCCTGGTACTATACACTGCCCAAAGATAACTTCACTGATAAAAACTCAGAAGAACCTGTATCAACTTCACCCCTACAGCGTATTATCTCTACTGATATAGCTTTAAAAACTATTTGATCAAATTTGTCCATATTAATTGCTAATTACTTGATAAAGGTAGTTTCATATTAGGTACTACTGAAAACGGTAAATTAAAGTTATTTTTTTTCTGCAATTTACAGCAAAAAATAAAAAAATAAAAATGGAACAATCAAAGGAGGCTGTTGCAAATACTTTGGAGATATCATCAACCTATAAGGAAATTATGATTCACCCTAAAAATGAGAGCCAAAATATTGATGAAATTTCAAAACCAGAAGAAGACAGGGATTTTTGGGATCAATCTCTTGATGAGGAATACCTCAAATGTTTGGATACAGTTGACCTGTTAGAAAGACTTTCAAATGAAGACATTCCTGAGGAAATAATTCAAGAGGATATCCCTGATAAAGACTTGTTACAAGTTCTTCAAAATTTAGAAAATTCTACGGAATAAATTTATATTTAGAAATTTAAAATAGTTTGACACATTATTCTTTTTCATTTGTAATTCATGCAGTAGGAGAATGAAGGAAAGTGAGTGAGAGAAGGTGTGAAGGAAGGCAAGTGAGGGAAAGGGAGTGAGGGACAGACAAGGACTGCTAAGGGAGAGTGAGGTATCAGAGTAAGAAGAGAGCGGTGAGAGAGATCGAGGGGAGGAGAGTGAGGGTGAAAGAAAAGAAGTAATGATACAGGAAAAGTGAGGGAAAGACTAAGGGAAGCAGTGTAAGGACAGTAAGCAAAGTGAGGGAGGAAAGGGAGTGAGGGAGAGGGATGGGAGGTGTGGGAACGAATTTATCAACTATCATGCTGAAGAAGAGTGTGGGGAAAAAAAACTAAGAGGAGGACTAAGAGGAAAGAACAATCAGTTCAAAAATACAATTGCTTTAAAGCATGTAGTGCTTTTCCACACATTTACATTTAAATAACCCATATTAGAACATACAAAATATCTACAGAGGAGACGGTGTACATTGAATTTTAGACTCTTCATTGGTACCTACATGTTGGTACTTACATCACCCACACAACAAAACAGCTCTATTCAGAGCTACCCTACCTCAAAGCACTCTAAAATATTATTTTACTGTTTCCCTTGGTTTTCCCCTTGTTACGCTTTCCGGAACGCTACCCGGTTCGCGGACCGGGCGCTAACCGTGCGAAAATTAGGATTTTTAATTTTTTTTTTACATATATGGGCCTCCTCAGCCACCCTCAGAAAACCTAGGGGGTCAGGATATGTCTCCCGTGCCCCCTTATACCCATTCCCAACATTGTTTATCCTCTATCTTGTGACTAAATTCGTTCAAAACACAAGATGGCGGACTCCCGTTACGCTACTGGTGAGCTACCCGGTTCGCATTTTTTTTTTATTTTTTTGCCCCACGGGGCCCTTTAATAGCCCCCACATCAATCCTAGGGGGTCAGGAGGGGTCTACCTTGCCCCCTTTCATTCATTTCCCCCTTCGTTTATTTCCACCTCTTGTCTCTCGATCCTACAGAGAGACAAGATGGCGGCCACTCCGGACTGTTTAGAATGTTGACAGTCACCGGAGAGCCAATCCGCTTCTCCTCGCGAAGTTCCGTTACGCGTCTGGTACGCGAACCGGGGCGCTAACCGGGACGCTGTCACAGATATATATATTTTTTTGAACGTTAATTTCTCAAAATACACTGGAGCACATATCTTGAGACCTAGCAAAGGCACATCGGGCAAAAAGTCTCTACAATTTTGCCAAGTTTCATAGAAATCCATTCAGCCGTTCGAGCTAAAAGTGAGTCCAACCGCCCTATGGAAAACTCAATATTAAAAACACTTTTTGGGACCCCCCTTTTTTCTCGGCCCCCGCTTCACGAAACCCCCCCAAACTTTCAGGGTACGCTCAGAAACAGAATGTGCCATTTTCCTGAAAATTTTAGCCTATTCCGTCCATCAACGCCAAAGTTATTCAACATAGAATTTTCAGAAATCCCTATTCAAAAAAATCCTAACTATATATACCTACTGGCGACCGCCAGTAGGTAATATATATATACACATATATATATATATATATATATATATATATATATATATATATATATATATATATATATATATATATATATATTACCTACTGGCGTTCGCAAGTAGGTATATATAGTTAGGATTATTTGTCTATGGAACTTTTGAAAATTCTATGTCTAACAACTTTGGCGTTTGTGGACGGAATCGGCTGACATTTTCAGGAAAATGGCACATTTTGTTTCTGAGCAGCCCCTGAAAATTTGGGGGGGTTTCCTCAAGGGGGGGCCGAGAAAAAAGGGGGGTCCCAAAACGCGTTTTTCCCATGTTAATTTCCATAGGGCCTTTGGCCTCACTTTTAGCTCGAACGGCTGAATGGATTTGCACGAAACTTGGCAAAATTGTAGGGACTGTTAGCCCGATGTGCCTTTGCTAGGTCTCAATATATGTGCTCCAGTGGATTTTGAGAAATTAACGTTCAAAACAAGATATATATCTGTAACAGCGCTCCGGGCTGCGCTCCGGTCTGCTTACTTTTCGCGAAACGGAACTTTGCGATGCGAAGCTGATTGGCTCCCCGGTGTCTGTCAACATTCTAAACAGTCCGGAGCGGCCGCCATCTTATCTCTCGGTAGGATCGAGAGAGAAGAAGAGGTGAAAAACGAAGGGGGAATTTAATGAAAGGGGGCAAGGTATACCCCTCTTGACCCCCTAGGAATGTTGTTGGGTTTATTAAAGGGTCCCGTGGGGAAAATAAAAAAAAAATTATTTTTCACGGTAGAAGCGCTTCCCGGGCCGCGAACTGGGCCGCAAACTGGTAGCGAAACGGGAATTCGCCATTTTGTGCTTCGTTTTAATTAAATTACTAGGTATAAGGGGGTGCGGGAGACGTATCCTAATCCCTTATGTTTTCTGAGGGTGGCTGAGGAGGCTCATATATGTTGATATATGTCTTCCAGCGGCTGTGCGTGCGCCATCTTGTCTCTCGGTAGGATCGAGAGAGAAGAAGAGGTGAGAAACGAAGGGGGAATTTAATGAAAGGGGGCAAGGTATTCCCCTCTTGACCCCCTAGGAATGATGTTGGGGTTATTAAAGGGTCCCGTGGGGGAAAAAAAATTGATTTTTCACGGTAGAAGCGCTTCCCGGGCCGCAAACTGGTAGCGAAACGGGAATTCGCCATTTTGTGTTTTGTTTTAATTAAATTACTAGGTATAAGGGGGTGCGGGAGACGTATCCTGATCCCTTATGTTTTCTGAGGGTGGCTGAGGAGGCTCATATATGTTGATACATGTCTTCCAGCGGCTGTGCATGAGCTTTTTATTTTTTTTGCTGCGTGACGTCTGTTAACGTTCGATTCGATGGAAATCAGGAAGTGTTGACCGCCAATTTGTCAGTGCGATAAAATATTTTGTTATAAATGAATCCTTATTGATAAACATTGTCTGCGCCATCTTGCCTTTTTTCCAATGCCACAATTTTGTTGTGCACGGCAGCCATTTTAGATGCCAGGCCGGTCCCAGGCTATCACCTAGCCCTGCGGATGTAGTTTATGGCCCCAGCTGTAGAGAATACAGACATGCCAACCCTCCCGATTCAGGCGTGAGACTACTGATTTCAGTGCTAGTCTCCCGCCTCCCGATTTCTGCAAGCAAAAACCCGGGGGCATATTACCAACAACTAGCGATAATTTTTGTCTCTAACTTGTTTAGAGACAAAAATTATCGCCGCACATCGGCGATTTTTATCGCAGATAAACCTTGCTATTAGCAAGGTTTATCGCAAATGCGATAAAAAACGGCCGCAATGCATGAATATCGCTGAAAAGTCAGCGATATTCATGCATTATCGAGCAAATGCTCTTAGCCATGTTATCCACCTCCCATTGGATAACATGGCTAAGAACTGCTCAGGGCAGGTGTTAGCTTTTGGAGATATTCGCGCTTAGCGCGAATATCTCCAAAAGTTGGTAATAGGAGATAGCGATGTTAGGGACTGTTTCCAGTTGCTAACATCTTGGCACGCCCACTTTGCATGTCATTAGTGATAAATATCACTGACATGCAAAGCGGGGCCCAAGATGGTCGCTATCTCCTTTTAGCTGTCACTAACTGGTGTTAGCGACAGCTTGGTAATAGGGAGATAATTTTATCTCCGCTTTCTTGGCTTTTAAAGCCAAAAAAGCGGAGATAAACCCCCTTGATAATATGCCCCACGATTCCTCGGGGGTTTCAGGTGACAGGGCTTGGTATTGTGTTACGTGGTAATTCTTCCAGGAAACGTCAGAGGGTCGATGCAGGGGTTCTAGAAGGGGTGATAAACCATTTAAGCCTCATGAACAAGCGCATGGTCTTTTAAAGATCTGTGAAGTACTCGGGGCGGCGGTGTGTGTGTGTCCCCTTTCAGGAAGGGCGGGGGGGGGGGGGGCACTGCCAGCAACTTGCCAGGCCAGGCAGTGTTCAACACTTGCATCACCCTTTCTCTGCCTGCTATTGCGCTCCATGCTTCGGAAAGGTAAGAAAAAGAACGTGCATTTGAGTTTGAAATGTTCGATCCTGTAGCAGTACACTTGCAAAGCCCACACATGACAATAACCCGATTCAAGGTCCCATTCACCCGATTTTTTAAAAATATATAGCACTCCAACAAAGTAGGATTATAAAACTTTATTAACTTTTAAATATAACGAACGCAACAAAAACTGTAAATACATTTAAATATTTTTTAACAAAAAAAAACAACAATGGTCAGAAGCTGTCTTTTGTGCGAATAGTCCCAAGGCAGCACAACGTGCTGAGTTCTGGACGGCACCCAGGTGATGTCACCTGGGTGCCGCACTGGTTTTTGGTTTCCTACAATGCAGCTCAGAAAAACAGCGTGGGGCGTCCCGGGTGGTGCGGGGGGAGGCCTCGTCAGTAGCGGTCTGTTGTGCGAATAGTCCCAAGGCAGCAGAACGCGCTGACATGTGGATGGCACCCAGGTGATGTCCAGTAAACTGCCGCACTGGTTTTGGTATCCTACAATGCTGCTCCGAAAATTGGCGTGGGGTGGCCCGGGGGGGGCGTGGGGGAGGCGGCGTGAACGGGCCTCCCCAGGTGGCGGCCATCCAGCTGAGTTGCGCCCGCTCTTGCGGCTACAGCGTCTCGCTCACCATGTTGTTGACTTCCGCCCACTCTTGCAGTGCAGCGATAGGCGGCTGCCACAGGACTCTTAAAATGGCGGACGGCTCTTCGGTTTTGGGCCTGGTCCACTAAAATGGCTCTGGGACACCTTGGAACTCGGACGCTTGCCTGCTAGGGCTTGGGCTCCATTCTCGAAAGCGTCCCCTCAGCTGTGAAGATTCTACAAAAGTCTTGGGGGCCCTCGACTCCTGCAGGCTTCCGGTGGGGAGCGGCTGCCATGATTGCTCGCGGAATGACCACGACGGAGCCACGAGATGGTGGTGCTCTCATGCTGACGCCAGCTTCAGTCTGAATCATCCAGAAACAAGGTGGGACTTTCATCGTTTGGGAAAAAAAAAAATTCTAAACCAATGAAAAGTGTTATTTTTAGGTCATATGACCAAGCCTTCCATCTTTAGGAAACCAAAAGTAAAATGAACCAATGAAAAGTTTTATAAACAAGTCACATGACCTGTTATGCGGCATAGGGCTACAAAAAGCGTAGAAAATCCGTTGGCACGTGAGGCGGCGTCAGTAGCGGACCGATGTGCGAATAGGCCGAAGGCAGCACAACGCGCCGAGATCCGGATGGCACCGAAGTGGTGTCCAGCAAGTTGCCGCACTGGTGTGGCCATCCTACAATGCTGCGCCGAAAGACGGCGTGTCCAGCTGAGTTCCGGTCACTTTTGCGGTACAGTGACTCGAACGCGCCGAGATCCGGATGGCACCGAGGTGGTGTCCAGCAAGTTGCCGCACTGGTGTGGCCATCCTACAATGCTGCGCCGAAAGTCGGCGTGGGGTGCCCCGTTGGCTTATGAGGTGATGTCAGTAGTGGACCGATGTGTGAATAGGTCGGAACCAGCACAAGGCGCCAAGATCCGAATGGCAAGTCCTGGATGTTGAGTGCCATAGTTGAGAGTTCTGAGCAGTGCTTGTAAGACTGTCTGAAGCTTATTTGCACCTGCTGCAGCTTCACTATTGCCCTGGTGTGGCCAAAGATCGCACATGACATAGGCGGCCGGCTCCCGAGGTCCGGCGGAACTTTTTTCCTTTTCCTTTTTGCTTCTTGTCCCACAATCCGTTTCACCTGAAGACACGACCAGGTCCCTGAATGTGTGCAGGGGGACGTTATTGATTGAATCAAAATGGCGGCTTCACACAAAGCTGACTCAAGCGTTGCTGTTGATGCTATACAGACAAAAATTGGTTTTCAGTTTGTACATTCTTCAGGATTTTTTTTCCATCCAAGGCTGATTGAGAGTTTGTAGAAAAATGGCTTCAGATTTTCCACATACTACTCTTCAACATTCTTCCTAAATGTAACAATGTGAGACTCACTAGGAGAACGGCTGTTTATCTTTCCTTTCAAAATGCTGCCAACAATATTTTCTGAATGGAAGACACCATCTTGTAGCATAAAGGGCCGAAATGGGTTCTGGTCTGGCCGATGGTTGGTGGAGACATTTTGACTATATCTTGGACCTGCCCGGCCTCGCCCAAAAAGGCGCTGGTATAAATGGGACTCGTAACTCCTTGTTGTGTACTGGTTGAACAACCTTGATATCACGAGATATGAATGCAGTTTTGATGCTCATGGCGGGCGGGGGCGAGAATTGATTGAATATTTTGACATCCCTATTGATATTAAGTTCTGATGTGTTATTGATTACTGTAGTATTGAAAGTTCGAATTAACGTCACCCATGGTACTTGCCCGCAAATGTATATCTAGAAAAATTTTTTGTAACTGGCCCTGTCGTAATTTAATTACAAAATGTACGTCCACCGATTCCGCAACTGTTAGACACCTTAGTTCTTGCAACCTAATGGCCCGCTCGTTACGTTCCTCTATAATGTAAATGTCTCCTCATCATATACGATTTCAGTTTGATCCGTGGCCGGCCCACGTGGTTATAGGCCCGTATTTGTATACTGACATTTTCACAATAAAGGTTTTTAAAACAAAACATGGTAGTAGTATTTACATTGGTAAAGTTTTTACTTTTAGTCACTGTTTTCGAATCAGTAAAAGGCAAGTGAAATAAAGCAGTCCAATTACATGACGGATAAAAGGTATAATACGTAGGAACGCAGTAAAGATAAATGGTCAAGGGCAGTTGTGTTTTCCACTCCTGCAACATAAAGTGATCGATAAGAATCTGATAATCAGGCGTATCGGCGACTAAGACAGCAGGCCGAGTCTCTTTTACTCAACGGCTCCGTCATGGAACGAAGAAACGCCCTTTTTCTCGAAAAAGGAATATATTTTACTTGCAGGACAGTTGTAAATTTTCCGGGAAAGTACATTAGCCTGGAATATTATAACATATATGTTTAAAAAAAAAAGTTCGAAATCAATAAAAAGCGTATTTTTTAGGTCATATGACCAAGCTTTTCATTATTAAAATAACAAAAGTAAAATGAACCAATAAAAAGTTTTATTAACAAGTCACATGACCTGTTATGCTTACGTTACGCGCTGCGCGCCGCGCCCCGGATCACTTCCGGGTGCGCTAACGCGGTGTGTCATATAACGCATTACGTGACAACGTAGGTCAAGAATATAGTCAAAATGTCTCCACCAATCAGCGTTCGGAACACAACCCCTTTCAGCAGTCCAAAAAGTTCTGTTAAATGACAACAGAGGGGACAGGCAACAAGAACCATCAGTCAAAGAGGGGAGGGCAAGTTCTTCTCTACCGGGTCATGTTGGGGCGCTACCGGAACTGATCGAATTGGTAGTCTACAGTGTTTCTGGATGTTTCAGACTAAAGCTGGCGTCAGCATGAGAGCACTACCATCTCGTAGGTCCGTCGTGGCCATTCCACGAGCAAACATGGCAGCCGCTCCCCACCAGAAGCCTGCGGGAGTCGGGGGCCCCCAAGACTTTTGTAGAATCTTCACGGCTGAGGGGACGCTTTCGAGAATGGGACCCAAGCCCTATCAGGGAAGCGTCCGAGTTCCAAGGTGTCCCAGGGCCATTTTAGTGGACCACGCCCAAATCTGAAGAGCCGGCCGCCATTTTGAGAGTCCTGTGGCAGTCGCTTATCGTTGCATCGCAAGAGCGGGAGCAACTCAACTACATGGTGAGCGAGACGCTGTAGTCGCAAGAGCGGGCGGTAAACAGCTGAATGGCGGAAGAGGCACAGTGTAGCAAAAGCGGGCGGAATGGCAACTAAAACGGTAAAGGGGCGCCCCACTACAGCGTGTCTTCAGGTCAAACGGATTGTGGGACAAGGTCCAGAATAGAAGAGTCATCAAAAGGCAAAAAGTTCCGCCGGACCCCGGGAGCCGGCCGCCTATGTCGGGGGCGATCTCAGGCTAAACCGGTGCTATAAGACTTGGGGAGGGGGTCGGAGCCAAGCGTCTTCTCCGAGTCCGTGCCATCACACCGCCCCTCGGGGGCCTCCGTCAAGCGGTTTAGGGAGGTACCATATCACATTGTTTTCAAATGCAGTCAGGTCCACAAACGACCCTCACTTACTTTGAGAATAGTGAAGCTGCAGTAGGTGGAAATAAGCTTCAGACAGTGTTACAAGCGCTGCTCAGAACTCTGAACTATGGCACCCAACATCCAGAACTTATGCCATTTGAGAATGGCAGTGACATCGAAGCAACTCAGGGACCAAAACCATTAACGTACTTTCACGTATGAAAATCTTACTTGGGGAGGGGGCAGGAGCGAAGCGCCCCCTCACAGTCCGCGCCACCACACCGTATGTTGAAAATCTGAAGCCATCGTTCTACAAACTCAACCAACCTTGGATGGAAAAATCTAGAAAAATGTACAAACTGAAAACCAGTTTTGGTCTGCATAGCATCAGTAGCAACGCTTGCTATCAGAGTGCATGAGTTTCATGCTCGATCGATTGAGCTAGCCGGATCGGGCAATAAAAAGTATAAAATAGTTATGTAAATAGTTATTTAATAAAATGTTTTACCCTGTTTCTTTGCTGGTGTGTTGTATATATTTTTAATATTTGCATAGGGTTTGTCGTTATTTTGGGCGGGGGGGGTGACGGAGCCGAGCTGTCTTGCAGCCCTCATGGTGTGGAGCTCAGTTCATCTCACTATTTTCGTATTTCTCATGAAGGGTTGTTCCTAATATTTCTATTTTAGCGAGGTCAAAAAGAGATCCAATTAGTGGCCTACTGATTTTGCTCGATTAATTTTATTTTTTTACACGATTTTTCACGATTTTTCACTATCTGCAAAGACTAAACAGAGTGCTTGTTTGTAAATAGAGAATGAACCAAAGAGAATCAATTGTAAAACAGTAAATGCTTGGATAACAATCAATCAAATGGAGAGACAAGCAGGCACGACGGATTACAACGGGGGTAAAGGCCTGCGTTAACTACCCTTCACTATCTGCAAAGAGAGAGTACTACTAAGAGAAAAGAGGGGAGGGGGGGGCAGCGTTCAAAGCACATCAGCGTGCATAAACACGAAAAAGTTTTTACCTATCACATACTTGACATTTGACAGCTTTTGATATTTGCTATTAAAAAACCATTGAAATTCACAGAAAAAACCATAGGTTATAGACGATATATAGTTAGGAATTTGTATTTACAAAACCTTATTTTACTCACACAAAACCATTGAAATTCCATATATAGTTAGATGCGCTAACTATATATCGCGCACCCGCAATCCACTGCTGATGATGTCACATATTACATCATTCATGACATGGTTAGTGACATCACTGATGACATCACTGATGACATCTCAAATGACATCACTGATGAAATCACTGATAACATCTCATTTGACATTACTGATCACATCACTGATGATATCATTCATGTGATAATACCATGAACCTCTTCAGACTCTAATATAACCTTAGATACAATCAGTGTAAACAGACAGTCACAGACTGTCACTCATCCATGGAGTTACTCACACACCTAGTCAGTTATTCAAAAAATCAATCACACCTCCATTTTCTCAACTATACAGTTATACACACCTTACTTATTCAAACATATACTAACACATATTTACTCTCTTATACAATCCCTGATACATGTTCACAATGATCCATACAGCCACTCACACATTCACTGGCTCTTATGCACAGTTATTGATATATGTCAACTCTCACATGTACTGTGTTTTACATATGTACTTACTTTGACATGTAGCACTGAGATATCCATTCACTCACCAATACACTCATGCACAGTCAACCGCCCATACAGCTGTTTCCACATGCAGTTTTGAACCCATACATATAGTGAATCAACTACTCACACATCTAGGTACAGAGTCACACACCTCCCAGCCACCCATACACACACACACAGTGTCCCATACAAATACTTGGACAACCAATCAATAACCCATACAGTTACTCATATAGCTACTGATCAACACATGCAGCAGTTTGTAGAACAACAGATATAATGATGCACAAATTAAGATAGTTGAGTCACTAGCCCATGCACTCATTAAGACACATTTAATCATTCTCTCATACAGTCAGTCATGCACCAACTAAATCCTTCTTCCAGACACTTATACATCCACTCATTCTTCAATATGTAAGACATATTTTAACTTTACAGAAACATACAGTCACTGGATGTTGTCATCAGTGATGTCATTTGAGATGTCATCAGTGATGTCATCAGTGATGTCACTAACCATGTCATGAATGATGTAATATGTGACATCATCAGCAGTGGATTGCGGGTGCGCGATATATAGTTAGCGCATCTAACTATATATGGAATTTCAATGGTTTTGTGTGAGTAAAATAAGGTTTTGTAAATGCAAATTCCTAACTATATATCGTCTATAACCTATGGTTTTTTCTGTGAATATATATATATATATATATATATATAAAAGATTGACAAAGCAAATACATCACATATAGGCTAGTCCAAGTCAGTGCTTGTTATTAGTTTGAGACAGGGTGGGGCCCCTATTGTTTCATTGTGCAACCTCTGTAATTGTATTACACAGGAAACAATGCATGTATTGTTTATTAGTTTGATGTGCATGCCGAACGAAAAATATGAAAGGTATAACTGATACAATTTCATTAGTATATTCACTACCATGGTTAATATTTCTCATTAACTTTGTTTCAAACTTTAATGTGTTAATATTTTTTAATTTGTGTGTTTAGTTATGTTCTGTCGAACTTTACTAAAATTAAATAAATAATGTAACGTTGGGCCAGTGTTATCAACCTCCATTCATTATACAGAATAGAATTAAAGCATTGGCCACAGCTATCAGTGCCACATCTGTACAAATGCTACTCCCTGGCTGTACAAAATCCTTACCCATGAGCACGACGGGACCTCTTTTCTTCTCTTTGCTTTATTATGTAAATGAGCAGATTCTCCACCAAATCCTAAATTCCGCGTTTAAATACTTTCTACCTGATTATGAGTGCCCTTGGGTGGTCACGTGCAGAAAGTATCCCCCATCCTGGATTTTACCTGAAAAAGACTGGTTGCTCACCGGTACTATTCATTACTCCGAGTCGTAGCACTCCCCGTCCCAGTCCTTACTAATGAGCATAGCTCCTACCACCAGAAACTCCCAAGCAACTAAAAACCCATCCCTTCCCTCCAGGCCACACCCACACCGGAGGCATATAACCCTGCGACATGCCCCCCCCCCATCCTGTACCACCAAGCACAATAAACCGAACATGGAGGGAGGGATGGGAACCTGGACGGGGACGGGCAGGGCTACGACTCGGATTAATGAATATTACCGGTGAGTAACCAGTCATTATATCTTCGTCAGCCCTCCCTATCCCAGTCCTTACTAAAGAGCAGATACCAAAGCAAGAATCGGCTCCACTCAGTAGCAAAAACAGACTTAATCAGCACAAGCAGAAAGTCGCACAACCTGAGCAGAATGCAATACCACGTCCCCAAACCCAGGAGACACAGTCCCACTCATCACACAACGACCACGGGACATAAAAGTGTGAGGAGAACAGCAAGCAGCATCCATACAGAACACGACCATGGAAGCCCCTCAGAAGCAAGCCCAGGACACAGCCATCCCTGAGTGGACTCACCACAAACCGACCCAGGCGCCAAGACACCACAAGCCCCCACGCAGGCCCCACAGCCAACTCAGCCACTGACTGAGAGCAGCCCCAGAAGGCATTAGACCTAGACCAGCCAGCTCAAAGGACACAAAAAGGGAAACCACCCTATGAAAATGCACAACATGAAGGAAGCTCCCCTCCAGAGCCCGTATAACGGCCAAACAGAGCAGCCACACCTAAACTCCAGAAAGAGGAACAGGCAGAAAACAGGCAAATTCAGAGCCTCCGAGCAGCAAAACAAGGAAGGGACCCTGGGAACAAAGGAAGGACCAGGCCACAGAACAACCCGATCAGGAAAAAAGCAAAAAAGGCACAGAACAAAGCAAGGATCCCAACTCCCCAAACCTCCGAGCAGAGGCAAGAGCGACCAGGAAGCACCCTTAACGTCAACTGCAAAGACCCAAAATGCAGAGGCCCAAAAGGAGCACCCCTCAAGGCGCCCCAACCAAAGGAGAACCCAACAAGGAGCAAAAGAACAAAAGACCGGATCCAGGAGGAAACAACTCCCCAACCAATGGGACACCAAGGGGTCCACCGGCTCAAAGGCCGAACCACGAAAGGACCACACAGCCATCCACAGAGCTCACAGGGAGGACACAGACAGACCAAGTCAAAGCCAACCACCAAGAAATCCAAGACACGCACCGGATCAAATGCAGACCCAACCTGTGTCATACTGCAATCCAGTATCAGGCAAAGGACAGGAGAGTTGAAGGGTGCCTGGACCACTGAACAAATTCAGCCACAGAAGGAGAACACCCCAAAGCCACGATGTACAGCCAAACCACAGCCACCTTAAGCCTACAGCACATGGCATACCCAGGTGGACTTCCAGCAAGGCACTAACCAGTACCGGCCCTGCTTAACAACTGATACAAAGTGTTTTCAGGGTGGAAAGGCCGTAGACCCCCCTGACACAGAGGGGGAAACAACAAGGGACCACCTGCAATCTCCAGCAAGGCCCTACCCCCACCACCAACAACAGAAGGAACTAAGGCCTCCGAGACCAAACCAGAGCCACCAGGATAAACAAGGCACGACCCATTCCAACCTGTAGCAGGAACCGCGGAATCAGAGCAATTGGGGGAAAAACACAAAGCAGGTCCCCTCCCACTGGAAGGACCGGGCAACCAACCCCCAGACAGCATCTGATCGAACCAGAAAACAAACCTCACCCCAAGGCAACACCCTGAGACTCAAACAGGCCCACCACTGGGACTCCGAACCAGGCCAACAGGCCACCAATCTGGAGAACCCCAGTCAGAATTTTCAAGACAGACTCAGGACCAACCGCTCCCGGGACACAAAGGGCGAGCCCAGCAAGAGGCCCCGCAACCACCAGCCATCAGGACAACCCCCAGCCAATGGCCACAACCCCTGGAAACAACAGCGCCAAATCCAGAGATGCTGGATACCAAAGCCCCAGGGCATGACACACCAGGGGAACAAGTGCCAACGGACCTAAGGAACAAAAACCATAGCAGCCGACAACAGTTCCTGAACATGGAGACACCGGCGAGCAGTGGAAGACTGATCCCCAACAACCACCTCAGTTCGTGCAACAGAGCCAGGCCGCAGGGCACCGACAGAAACACCTCACCCACAGTGGCTTTGAAAACCCCCAACGAACAGTAGTTCCAGAGTGGGGCAAAGAATGGAATTCTCCAAGCCTAGAATCCACCCAAACCAACGAAGTAGCCAGCAAACACCCAGTGAAAAAGCCCGAGCCGGAAGGAAAGAAGAGGAAGAATCAACCAACCGTTCAAGGATACCCCCGAGCATGCAACAAAACCACCAAGGGCGCCAAAACTTCAGCAAACACCCCAGGAGATGCAGACAGCCCAAAAGGCAATACCCAGAAACTGGTAATGAATAACTCCCACACCGAAATGTAGGAACCTCCCTGAAGCTGCGTGTACTGGCATATGAAAGTAGGCGTCCCGGAGAGCCAGAGAAGCCAGGAAACCTCCACCAACAGGAAGGGAAGAGACAACCGAAGAAACACCATTATGAAGGAACGATGAAGGAGACACAGGCATACAACCTTCATAACCAGGACAGGATGGTAGCCCCCCAAATGACTTCCGGACCAGAAACAGGATCGAGGAACACCCCGACCCTGCAAACACACAGGCCCTCAATACACAGCCCCATCAGAAACTAAGTCCCGAAAACCTTGAAAAAGAGCCCGCCACATCGCCAGAGAACTGGTAAGGGGCAGCACAGAACACAGCCAGTAGCCTAACCCAATAAGGAGGGACTAGAAGAAGTAGAAGCACCCCGTCGACCCCGGGACATGTAGAAGGAAGGGACCCACCGGCCAAGTTCCACACCACAAAAGGGATGGGCCGCCAACTCCAATGAAACGCAGCCCAAAAACCTGCTCACAACCCGCAAACATCCCATACCGAGAAACCGGACCGGAGCCGACAAATGATTGTCCTCACCCGTCATACTAATCAAGGCCTCCAACGGATTCCCAAACAGAATAGAGCACCGGAGGGAAGCTCCATCATGGTAGACTTCCAAGCAGCACCGCCTTCCAAGGCTAAAGTCACAACTGCCATCGAGCAGCCACAGAGGTCCAAGCCGCTGCCGTACCTAGGGAATCGAAGGACAAATCCACCAGGAAACACCACTGCAGTCCCAACACAGAAAAAGATTCAGAGGGATCCACATTCAGCAAGAACTGCACAGAAAACCCAGACAGCCATACAGAAGCGACTGAACCCGAAAGCAGGGGCAAGTCACAGACCGAACTGCAAGACCAGAAGCAGTAAAAGCCCGCTTCAAGGCCCCTTCAACCTGCAGAGCCACAGAATAAGAAGGAAAGGCACCCACGGACACCACCAGGCACCGAGATGCCACACCAGCCAGCAGGGATCCACCATCACCACAGCCATGATACCTCAGCGAACCACTGTAAAGGATACCCCTCCACCAGAGACGGGGGAAAAACATGTTGGACAACATCCTTCTACTCCCCCTCTAGCACATTACTAACAGAGTTTAGGAATAGGGAGGCCACAAGTCCCTTCAACTGGTGATTGGCGAAAAAGTCTACAGACTCTTCGCCCCCCAAGGGCCTAGGGAACCCCAAACCGTCCCGTACAAGCAGCAGAACACCACGAAGCCTGCCCCCAGGTCTCATCCGAAACCATGTCCGGAGCCATGTCAGCAGAGGCATCCTGCACATGACACTAGGGAAGGAGCAGCGGAAGACCCAGCGACCCCCACCATCTCCATACAGCGGAGCCCACTCACAGCCAAACTACTCATCTCCATGATGTGAACAGAACAGACCAGTGCCCAACAAATCACCCCAGACCAAGCAATGCAAGATCCATAAGGGCAAACCAGGGAACGCCAAACCCCAACAGGACAGTAGGCCGGCCCACCAGGGACACAAACACTAAAGAAACTAATAAAAAGGCCCCAATTGGAAGGAACCCAAAGGAGCCCAGAAGCCCCAGCCACAGGAACCAGCCCATGCAGACCACGGCCCTATAACATTCATTATGACGAACCCTAATAACCGAAACACCAGGATATGAACACATATCCGTAGGAGTGAGAGACCTCAACCACAAGGTCACAGAGACACATTGTGCAGGTAGTACACGTCAGAGAAAACGGGCTCAAATTACCGGGAAACCCCCCACCAGTGCACCCCCCCCCCCCATGTATTGACAAACAAAAACACTCAACTGAAAGCACAGGCAGCCCTCTTACGATCAGGCACACACTGCTCCAATTAAACGAGATGCTCTTTAAATTTGAAACCAGAAGTCCCAACTGAGCCAAAACCCTGGATCTGAACCAGGGACCTTTCAGAGCATCAGTCAAACGCTCTCCCAACTGAGGATTTCAGACTGCTTGGACAGGGAGCATCTCGTGGCAGGTTAAAGAGGCGCAGGGTGAAACCAAAGCTATGCATTTATTTATTTATTTATTTATTTATTTATTTATTTATTAAACTTATAAGGCGCAAACAGCTACCCAAAAAGGGTTTCCCGGCGCCTAGAACACAGCACAGAAGATGGAATGGGTTCACTGAGGTCGTTCAAGATTATTGATCGAACAACCAGGTTTTTATTTCTTTTCTGAACCTGGAATAACTCCCCTCCTTGCGTAAATGGGGCGGAAGTGCATTCCAAATGGATGGACCCTGGTGGGAAAAAGATCTCCCTCCCATCCTGGAAAGCTTGAATCTAGGCACACAGAAGTTTGCTGCTGATTGCGACCGTAGATTTATTTTGGGAATGTAGGGATGAACTAACGCCTGAAGGTATTTAGGTGCGGTGCTGCTTTAATCTTGAACATATAGTTCATAGTCTTGAATCTGATGCGGTTTTCCACCCTAAGCCAGTGTAGTTCACGCAAGTAGGGGGACACACAGGTGGTTTTTGGTATGTTACAAAGAAGTCGGGCAGCTGAGTTTTGTACAAGCTGTAACCTCTTTATAACTGCTTTGTTTGCACCTAAGTATAGGATGTTCCCGTAGTCAAGCCGAGATGTAACAAGGGCATTGACAACTGTTTTCTGAGTGGAGATGGGCAGCACCCAAACGATCTTTCTGAGCCACTATAGAATGGTGAAACAAAGGCCTACCACCTTGCTGACCTGTTGTTTCATGGACAGAGAGCTATTCAAAATTACCCCTAAATTCCTTGCATGAGTGACTGGTGTTGGGAGATTTCCCATCTGGGAAGGCCAGTGTGAGGCGTTCCAGAGATCTTGCTGCTTGCCCAGAAGGAGAATCTCCGTCTTGTCTCCATTTAATTTTAACTGGTTGGTAGTCATCCAGCTAAAGATGTTCAGGAGACCTTGTTTAAGGAGGGACGGAGATAGTGGACGAGATTCTGACAGCGAGAAGATAATCTGTGAATCATCTGCGTATGTCATAAGGGTAAGTCCAGATTTCTCCACTAGATCTTCCAGGGGTCTAAGATAAAGGTTAAAAAACAGCGGGCTGAGGATAGAGCCCTGCGGCACTCCATGGGGGGAGTTGAAAGGTTCAGAGCACGCAACGGATGATGCAATTTGGAACGTCCGTTGGTCCAAGAAGGATCTAATCCATTTCAAGGCATCGCCACGGATCCCGTTTTTTAACGTGGTGAGCAGCCTTTTGTGCGACACAGTGTCAAAGGCTGCGCTTAGGTCGAGAAGAATAAGCGCAACCGTTTGACCGTCGTCGAGGAGTTTCCGAATGTTTTCGGTAACTCCCAGCAGAGCGGTTTCCGTGGAGAAGCCAGCTCGGAATCCCGATGGAGGAGGGAATTTTCTTCCGAAAAGAGAGTTAGGGCAGAGTGCACATGTCTCTCCAGACATTTGGAAAAAGCTGGGAGAAGTGCGATGGGCCTGTAGTTAGCCAGTTTTTCATGGTCTGCTTTTGGTTTCTTTAAAAGTGGGGTCACCATAGCATGCTTCCAGAGAGTGGGTACTGTAGCGAGTTCCAGTGACGAATTTAGAGTGTCCACAATAATTTCAAGGGAGGGGGTGTCCAATAGTTTCATTATATTGATAGGAATAGGGTCGCACGGAGAGCCAGATTTGATGGTCTTGAGGATGGATTTTAGAGTATCGATAGTGATGGGCAGCCAGTGTTCTAAGGTCTCGTTTATACTAGGAGTGTACTCCAAATCATCCTGAGAGGCAGTATCAATTTTGTTGCTGTTGATTTCAACGATTAAATTGTCTATTTTATCAGAACAGAATTGAGCGAGATCCTGACATTGTCTCTCATTAAGTGGGCGAGTAGGAGCTGTAGTTTGAGCCCCTGCTAGATCTTTAACCGTATTAAACAGTGTTTTAGCTTTGTTTACAGCTTCCGTGATGGTATTAGAGACATGCAAGGCGCGTGCCTTCTTGCACGCAGTGTGGTATAGGTTTCTTGCGATTTGGTACTTCCTTTTATTTTGGGGAGAGAAGTCTTTCCGCCACTGTCTTTCAAGTACCTTACATTTAGTTTTTTCCTCTTTGAGTGAGTCGTTGAACCACGGGACTGGGGGACGATGTCTATTGCCCTTATTGTGAGGTGTAGGTAGGCAAGTCTCAGCCGCCTTGCTGAGCCATTGTTGGGTATCTGTTGCAATATTTTCCATACATTGGCCTTTATTGGGTGGATTCTTGCTGAGTGCTGTATTAAGTTTTGAAATGTCTAGGGATTTCCAATTTTTTCTTGATGAGGCAGAGAACACAAATTGAGCAGAGGAGATGGCAGGTGGTTTAAGATTACATTTGATCAAGTAATGGTCAGACCAGCATACCGGAGTGGTATCCTGCCAGATAAGTTCTGGAAGATTAGAAAATAATGGATCGAGCAGATGTCCTGCCTGATGTTAGATCTTGAGTTTAGGAGACTGATGTTTAACGCTGTCAGATCTTCTAGCAAGTTAGTGCAAGTCGTGTTCGATTGGTCCTCCAAGTGTAGATTTAGGTCTCCAATAAGAGAAAAGTTTTTTTAGGCCAAGTGAAAGGGTGTAATATAGTTAGCTAACTTGGAAGCCCATTGAGTGCCATTCCCGGGTGGCCGGTACATTAGGATGCCGGATAACGTGAAGTTGGGGTTCAAGCTAGTTTAAAAAAATGCGGCTTCACAATCAGGGATGTCTACCGGTTCAAAAGTACATTTAAGTGCTTTGTTATAAATAATAGCAATTCCGCCACCAGTTTTGAGAGTTCTGTCCTTCCTGACAATCGCATAGTTGGATGGAAGAGCAGTGGCCACATCCGGGCCGGAGCCCTCATGTAACCAGGTTTCTGTCAGGAATAGTGCACTTGGTTTATCATCTAATAACAGATTTAAAATGCCCAACTTGTGTTTGGTTAAGGAGCAACAATTAATACTGTAGAACAGAAAGTTTGTGTCAATGGGACAGGATTGTTTATGGCGTTTTCTATGTCTGAATCTGCGATCGGGATAGGGTTGGAAATTAGATAGAGTGAGACTGCAGTTAGGGCAGGTCGCATTTCCAGTATGGGGAAATACGAGTAAAGTGCAGTCGCCATGCTTCACAGGGCGCAGTGCTTTCAGATGGTCAGACGACATTACCTGTCTAGTCCTTGCCCGGGTGACATAGCCCTCTGCCCCGTGCCCCGTCCTGGCCCGGACGGGCAAAGACGAGCTAGTCTTTAGCGTGTCTTAGGCGCGGGGATGGCGCGGACGCTGCGCGTGTTAGGTGTCATCAGTGTTTTGTAGAGGCCGTGCTAGCGTTCAGCACGCCTCCCCACACTCTCAACCAATCAATGCCCGGCACCGGGAGGGAACCCGGAAGAAGGTAGCACCCTGCACCCTCCACTACAATCAAGCCTAGCGCTTGCGGTGGACCGGGGTAGCAGGGGCGGCAAGGACCGCCACAAAGAGGTCTGTGAGTAGAGTGCAATACAGGATTTAAAAATTAAAGTGCATCCGTGCAAATTAAAACACAATCCACACACAGCTATTAAAATTTTCGGGGTCGCACTCTCAGTGCAATTCTTCAGTCAATATACACAAAGCGTTTAGTTAGTATCCAGGTCGCGCTGCGAACATGAAATGCGCGTGTCTTTAGGGATAATACCTGTTTCACTGGGGCTTTGTAGAGGCCGTGCTAGCGTTCAGCACCGCCTCCCCACACTCTCAACCAATCGATACCCGGCACCGGGAGGGAACCCGGAAGAAGGTAGCACCCTACACCCTCCACTACAATCAAGCCTAGCGCTTGCGGTGGACCGGGGTAGCAGGGGCGGCAAGGATATGCATCCTTGGTATACAGCGCCCAGCCTTTCCAAAGCACTGGCCCCGAGCATGAGTCACAAAGCGCAGACCATTACCAATTCGGAAACAGCAGGAAGAAAAAGAAAAAGTGAAACTCTGGCGTGAAACGAAAAGAGCCCCGAGCCCCTCACACACACCTCCGAGGAGGAGCCACACCGCCACGCCCCTGGCACGCAGAGAAGCCAGCCGTGCCCAACACACCTCCCCTCCTTCCCCGGGTGTGCCCGCTAGAGCAGGGAACGAACGCGGGAGAGGGGAGGCCGCAGCAGGGAGTCACCAGCCCACACCAGGCAGTCCGGACCCCTTAACCCTTGGTCCCGCTAAAGCAGGGACTCAAACGCACATGTAATGACAAGTACTTCAGGGGATTAAACGGGTGCCGAGCAGACCATTTCACACTCACCCGAAAGGAGGCACAGGTCCAACACCCGCCCACGATGAAGTTGTCAGAAATTATCCCACAGAAAAAACAAACAGGATTTAGATGGGCGTGTCGCAGGGTTATATGTCTCCGGATGTGGGTGTGGCCTTTAGGGAAGGGATGGGTTTTTAGTTGCTTGGGAGTTTCTAGTGTGAGGAGCTATGCTCATTAGTAAGGACTGGGACGGGGAGGGCTGACGAGGAGGTAATTGGGCGTTACAAGTCTGAAATCGGTGCTTTCCGCTCCAAAATCTCCATGTCTCAATATTTTGCATGTCTATTTCAATTTTTAAATTAACAAGCGGTGCACATAAACATCACACCACTGATCATTGCAATCCGTGAGATTGCAAATTTACTGAGCCACCCATAACCGGGCACATTTAAAGAGAAGTCAACCAAATCTGCAGAGGAGCCACATCATCTCCATCATTGCAAATCATTAGATGGCCTTAAATGGCTATTTTTTAAAGAAAATGGCTCGCCCTGCCACAGCAACTCATAACACCTCACTGTAAAATCCTCTCTAGTTTTGACCAATGTCACTTTTCCTGTGTGCAATACAATGTAAAATGTGTTAAACTTGCTGTCATATTCTCCCAAATTCCCCAATCAGAGCCTACCTAACCACTTACGCTCCTCATTTGCCCAGTAGCACAGAGTGTGAGCAAGGGGGTGGAGGGAATGGACAAGAATTAGAAGCTGTACTGATCTCTCTGGTTTAGAAACGGCGCTGCTCTCCCTCTTTGTCAATCACCCTGCCCTCCCCCACCGTTTGCGGTCTCACCCCCACTACCAGTCTGGATGGGCCCAGGGTGCATTGACTGACAAGCTTCTCTGTGATTAGCATTTACTTCTTTTTTTTTTGAAAATCTTTATTGTCAAGAAGGCATAAAAGTTATTCACATTGACACATTTGGTTGCCAGTTTCACATCATCACAGGCTATTTTCAAGAGAGACGGATAAAACATATTACATTCTGGCAAGCGGCATTTATCTTCTCACTATGGATATGGAGGAAGTATTAGCAACCATTTCGCACAGACTCTAACTCACTTTCATACCATACCCTGTTTTCATTTCGTAATCTGCCCACTTATGGTACAGTTATCAGTTCCCAGCAAGTTCAACTTAACAGAAAAAATACAACAATAAAACCCAACTAATGTCATCACTCAATAGCACGTTGTACCCGTTCATAGTCAGTTGTTAGCCATTGCACATGATCAGCACGTTGTCAAAGGTAATGCCATTTTCTTGCTCCACCCCATCACAAACCAGAGTTCATTATGCAAGCCCGCCCTCCCTAATCTTCTTCCTCCTCAGACTCCAAGTCCTCGTCTTCCGGTAAGGGTTCACATGGTTCTCCCCTGTATTTGTTCCATGGCATCCACACCTTATTCCATTTACGGGGACAGGCCCGTAGCACGTATACCGCCCTTTCCTTCACCATTAGGAGGTCCATATTTCTAATCCATCCAGCCACCATAGGTAACTCTGGGGCACCCCATTTTTGTGCAATGTCCCGCTTGGCCACTGTCACAGCCAACGTGACCCACAGTTGTCCATATCTGTTCAGGTCATTAGGGTCCCAAATGTTCAACAGGCACTTACAGGGTTCAGGCAGGATTGACACCTCAAGGGCTTGGGAGACTGTGCGCATAATTTGCCTCCAGATGTCTTGGATCAATGGGCAATCCCATAGTGTGTGGAGTAGAGTTCCCTCCTCCCCGCAGCCTCTTAGACAGAAGGGGTGTGGTGCCCTCTGTATCCTGTGTAGAAGCGTTCTGGTGTAATAAGTGCGGTGTAGAATTTTGAGCTGCACTAACCTGAACCTAGCCGAAATGCCCACTTCTCTTGGTGATGCAAGCGCCTCGTTCCATTCTGTGTCGTCCATGTCGCCTAGTTCCCCAACCCATCTCTCTCTAAGTTTCTGTGTGGGGTCTGTCAGGTTGTTAACCAGTTTTTTATATGTGAGAGAGGTCGCTTTTTGTTCCATAAAGTCCGTCAGTAACCTGTCCTCTAGTGGCGACGATTCCGGGAGTGTGGTGTCAGGTGGAATTGCGTGTAGTAGTGCGTGTCGGATTTGCACATACCTAAATGTTTCAGTGGGGCCCAGACCATATTGTTGCTGGAGCTGTGAAAATGCAACCACCGTGCCTTTGTCCCAAAGGTCTCCTACCACGGAAATCCCTATGCGGTCCCACTGTGCGAAACCCTTACTGGACCTTAAGTTTCCTAGCGTTTTTGTGTCCCACAACGGCGTCATCCTGGTGATTTTCCCCTTCCAACCCAGTCGAGCTTGTGCTGCATGCCATAATGCCGCCGTATGAAACGTCGGTCCAAGCAGGTTCCGAACCTGTGAGAAATTGTATAGCACCGAAAGCATGCCGTCCGTCCCTAGCTGCGACCAATCCGCCTTGTATGCGGGGTCTCCCCGCGGGACGTGGATCCAGTGATTGATTATCTTAAGTTGGGACGCCCAATAATACAATTGAAGATTGGGTAGCGCAATCCCCCCTTCATACCAGCTTTTTACTAATTTGTTATGTGCTATACGGGCTGGGCCGTTGCTCCACAGCAAAGTGGACACCAGTGCAACGACTTGTTTGAAGTAGCGCGGAGCCACCATATAAGGGGTATTTTCTAACACATAGAGAAATCTGGGGAGAGCCATCATTTTATATAACGCCGCTCGCCCAAGGAGGGTTAGTGGCAGGGTAGCCCAGTATTTAACATCCGCACGTAGACGTGCCAGAGGTGGCACCAAGTTTGCGGCATAAAAGTCCGCCGCATTAGTGGTGATGAAAATACCCAGGTATTTAAAGGAGCTAACTGTAGGGGACAGTCATCCTGCAACAATGGCTCCGGGCCTTTAAGCACGAATATTATAGATTTGGACCAATTCAGGGTGTAACCTGACGCTTTCCTGTGTTCGTCGCACAGAGTCAATAGGGCAGGAATTCCCTCGTTGGGATTAGCCATGTAGATCAGCATATCATCTGCATATAGGAAGACTTTATCCTCCCACCCTTCCTCCCAGGTGATGCCTCGAAACAGTGGTGTAGCTCTGAGCAGGATGGCCAATGGCTCTAGTACCAACGCGAAGAGTAGGGGCGATAGCGGGCACCCTTGTCTAGTCCCGCGTCCCAGTGGGAACGTCGGTGAAATGTGACCATTCGCTACCACCTGTGCCATCGGTGACTTGTACAGCAACCGCACCCATGCAAGATATTTCGGGCCGAAGCCCGTACGAGCAAGGACCGCAAATAGATACTCTCACTCCACCAGATCGAAAGCCATTTTGGCGTCTAGGGATAAAATGACAGCCTGTTCCGAAAGGAGATGTGCCCGTGCCAGCACCCCATGGACCCTCCGCAGATTCAGTGCCGTGCTTCTGTGTGGCATGAAACCTGATTGGTCGGGGTGTATTAGGGTGTGTAGGTGCTTGGTCAGGCGACTGGCCAGGAGTTTCGCCAGGATCTTCGCTTCCACGTTGAGCAAGGAGATGGGTCGGTACGAGGCGCACACAGTCGGTGGTTTGGCTGGCTTAGGAATGGCTACTATTGTGGCCGTGCGCTGGTCTAGAGGGAGTTCCGCCCTCTCCACACTCTCAACATACATATTCAGCAGGGGTTTGCTCAACAGGGAAGCCGTCGCTTTATACCATTCTACGGGTATCCCGTTGGGCCCTAGCGCCTTGCCGGATTGTAACGTCTGTATTGCCAATTGGATTTCGTTTTCTGTCAAGTCAGTGTCTAGTTCCTGTTGCGCTTCTTGTGAAAGCGCGGGGACAGTAATGTGGTCGAGTGACGCCATCGCCTCCCGTTTCGTGACGGTCCGAACCGGTGTGTATATCTCCTGATAGTGGCGCGCTAGTGTGCGTACTATTTGTTCAGGGTGTGTCTGCAGCTGGCCATCCTGTGCGTATAGTCTCTGTATACCTCTGTTGCTACCACCCCGTTTTTCCAACCAAGCCAGCATCCTCCCGGCCTTATCACCCACGTCATATATCCTGTGTGCGGTGCTTGCCAAATGTCCCTTAGTAATCGTAAGATGAGCCTGGTGTTGCTGTTTTCTGGGGTGCAGCGTATGTGTGGTTTCAGGGGTGGGGTCCGACATGTGGGCGGTGTTTGCGGTGTGGAGTGCCAACTCTAATTGAGCGAGTTCACTTCTGGAGTCTCGTTTATGCCCCGTGATTGCTGCTATGGCTGCGCCGTGCAGGACTGTCTTGTACGCCTCCCAGAGTATCGAGGGCGAGGAAACTGTTCCTACATTTTCATTAAAATAGTGCGATGTGGCCAATTTGAGTTTCTTGTAAATGTATGTAAATGTATTGGCATTTATATAGCGCACTACTTACCCGTAGGGTCCCAAGGCGCTTCGACCGCTGCGAAACCCTTCCTGGCTTCCCTGAGAGATAGTCCCTTAATGGGTATCTCCAGGGTGAGACCAGGCATCCCCGGCGGTCTGGTGGGGCCGTTAGTGAAGATGAGGCAAGCTAATGCCCAGAGTTGCCGAGTGTGATCGCTGATCAGAGTGGGCACCGAGGCGAGAGAATTATCGAGTCCGCTGACCCTGGTCCAGAAACCTGCCGCGCCGGGAATCGAACCCTGGTCCCGGGCCGTCCTCTGCTCTCGGGTCTGCCGCCTCTAACCAGTGAGCCACACTACTTCACTTCTTTCTGATACTAGGGATTGTTAAATAGTTGGGGTATATCGGATAAAGTCTGGCGCGCTTCCTCTCTTTGGTAGTAAGGTGGAGGGACACTGGGGAGTGATCAGATATGCCTCTGGGCAGGATCTCCAGTTTGTCTACTGATCCCAGTCCCACCCCCAAAAAGAAAAGGTAATCAATACGTGAGAGACTGTTGTGTGTAGAGGAGTAGTGCGTGTATTGAGTCGCCGTGGGGTTCAATTGGCGCCAAACATCTGTGAGGCCTAGCGCGGTCAGAAAACCAGGAAGCGTGGCAGTCCCTCTCTGGCGTTCCCGTACGGGAAAGGTGTCCAGCAAGGGGTCTGTTATTGCATTAAAGTCCCCCCCAATGATCATGTCACCCTCTGGGAGGTCAATGAGAAATTGTCCAAGCGCTGGCAGTGCTGTAGAGTGGAGCACCGGGGGGATGTACACGGACACCACGCTGAGGGGTCTCCCCTCCCACTGGCCACATAGCGCCGCAAAATGACCCTGGTCGTCCGTCCTGCGGCTTTCAACCATAAAGGACGAGTTCTTTTTAAGGAGTATCCCAGTGCCCCTGGACCCTGTAGTGAATTCCGCGTGCACCGCCATGGCATACCCACTTCTGTCGAGTGCTTTGCATGTAGACCCAGCCAGGTGTGTTTCTTGCAGCATCACTAAATCAGGCCCGTGGCGTTTGACGGTTTGGAGGACCAATCCTCTTTTAATTTTGTCCCCCAGGCCTCTAACGTTCCATGTGAGCAGTTTCAGGGGGGGCACCACTGTCATCGGAGGGCCGCCCTCAGCGGGTGCATCTCGATCCGGAAGTAGTGATGACTAAGAACAATAACCGTAACATTACAACTTCTCCCCCCCACCCCCTCCCTGCTCCCCTGCACTGCGGACGAATTCCCGCCCGCATCCCCAACTTGGCAGAGTGCTTAATCCCTTCCCTGTCCATCTTACTTGCTCGTGGGGTTGGTGAGACCCCTACAGGCACCGGCCAATGCCCGCCCTACTCAGCTCCATCAGCATCAAGGTCCCAAGGGCTGCAAACGTGTTGTCCCTCATGCAGCATATTCAAATCAACCCCTGACAGGCTGCCCTGAGTCAAGTGGGTCCCTCTCAAGATCCGAATCCAGTCCCGTGGCGCCTTCCTCATTCGTGGGGCTGCTGGACGGGTGATCCGCCGTCCTTCCGTTGCGCTGGTTCTGGCGGTCCCTGTGCGGGCGCTGGGGTTGGCCCACCTGTCTCCATCCGTCAAGCCATTCTCTTGCCACCTCCGGCGTGTCAAAGAACCACGTTTTTCCTTCGGCCACAATTCGCAATTTGGCGGGGAAAAGCATCGAGTATGGTAGGCCTTTGTCTCGCAGCGTCTTTTTCACTTCAGTGAATTATTTTTGGCGCCTAGCCACCTCTGCTGTGTAGTCCGGAAAGAAGGCCAAAGTCGAGTTCTGAATTTTTACAGGTGAGGAGACCCTCGCCGCTTGCAGGATGGCGTCCCTGTCTCTAAAATTGAATAGTCTAGCCAGTACAGGCCGTGGTGTGGCTCCTGGCTTGGCCGCACCGCCAGGAACTTGGTGCGCCCTTTCAACAGAGAAAAAGTGAGACAGGCCTTTAGGTTGCAGCTTGGTTTTGATGAGGTCCTCGATGTACAAATCCATTGCAACCTTACCCTCCGATTCCGGCAGGCCTAGGATGCGGACGTTATTTCTCCGGGAGCGCCCTTCCTGATCGTCGAGCTTTTCCTGTAACTGCTTAGTGACTTTTTCTAGCGTTCCATTGCTACTTGGAGGTCCGAAGTGTCCTCAATGAGCGATTTCGTGACTACCTCCACTTGAGACACTCTTTCCGACATTTTCTTGAAGTCCGCCCGTAGCAGAGTAACCTCGGAAGAAATGGAGCCCACCGTCGTCTGGACCTCGGTGAGGGTTTTCATAACGTCTTCTAAGGTTACCTTTTTAGTTCCACCTGTTTCTGGAGCTGCGCCTGCAGAGTGGCGGCCGCCATTTTGGGATTGCCAATGTTGGCTATACGCAAATTTGTCGAGTTTCGCCTGTGTCGACGCACTCCTTGTACCCTTGCCTGCCATGGCGTCGCACTAGTGAATGTAGTACTTGCTCTCGGTGGCAATTTCAGCACCTTGCGTCGACGAGCTGCGTGGTCCCCCCGGGCGCCAGGCAGTCGATTGGGTGTCTCACTGGTTGCAAGGGGTTCCGTATATTACCCACAGGGCCCAGGCATGTTTCAGCCGGCGGTCGTGACGACCAGCACGCCGGTCCCCGTGTCGTTCTTATGCGGCCTACTGCGCGGCCACCCCTGTCCCCCGTGCTCACTGTAGCGCTACTCGCCGCGGTGCTTCGGTGTGTCTTCAGTGAACCCCTGTCAGGGGGCACCCCGGGCACTGTGCCAGTTCTCCGCCGTGTATCAGTGTGGCAGCGCTAAGGTGGGACTGTTTGGTCAGCTAAGGCGCCACACGATGGGTCGGTCACCACTATGGACGCTTCCACACTATGTTGTCCCTTCGTCAGGATTCCGGGGCTCAGACCCGTCCCCTCTCCAATCTGGGGTAAGATTCGGATTTGCAGCAGACGGCAGGGCCTTTGACGCAGTCTGTCTTACCCTGCAGCATGAGCGTTGTGCCCGGTCGTCTGCTCCGCCCAATATGGCGCCGTCCGGGACCCAGGGAGATCTTCGTCTTCGCAGGTACTTGCGCTGTGTTGAGATGGTGCTTGCATCCAGTCCTGGATGCGACAACCCCTCCGGCCCTCACAGGGGTAGACGCTGGCTATGTGGTGCGCAGGAGCACCCCTCGTGGCAGAGTTCAGCAGGGGCCGGCTGGTGTCACCGTGCCCAGGCCGAGCCGGATAGACTTCCGCCCGGATCCGCCAGCTACTCCAGGCCGGTGCGGTCAGGCAGTCACAGGCCCCAGCACGTCGCTGTAGAATGGAGCAGTTCCCGGCATCCGATTACCTCTGGAATCGGATCAATCAGCGCCGTTCGGGTCCCCGAGCCGATGTCGCTCCTTCGAGCGGGCGAAAAGTCGGATAATTGGACGGATTTTTAGTGCGGGCCGCTACGCCTGGAGGAGCTCCCGCTTCAAGCTGCCGCCATGCTCGGCAGTTGGCCACGCCCCCAAGCATTTACTTTTTTTTTTTTTTTAACGTGTGTGTTTCTTTAGAAGCGAGAGAGTTGAAGGCATGACAATGTTTGCTTTGAGTGGATGTTAATGCACTGCTGTTCCATTCTAAATTTAACCTTTCAGTTTAAAAAACAGACATACAAAAATAATAAGCTCTACTTTTATGAAAGAATTACACATAACAGAACTGTCTCTTAGTTCTCCATTGGATAACTTTATCCGAGAGCTTAGTTTCTGCCTGGCATTCATTATACGTCCTCTATTTACTTTCTTTACGATTGGAACCTGCTGAAAGATTGTGCATTCGCTTCATTTTCCAGGTGCGACGTTTCTAATTGAAGCATACCTCAGCCCCATATTGCCTTTTGACCTAAGTCGACCTTCTGCACACACTACGCTGTACAGTTGGTCCCTATGTAATGGCAGAACTCTGATACGGCTCACCATAGAATCATGTTGGGGTCTAATGGGTTTTAGAAAAAAATTAAATACATCAAAAGCTGTATTTCTTTCTCTCAACTATATCATACCTGGTATATGGTGAGTTTTACTTATAGACTCTACCTAAAAGTTTCATAAAAATAGAAAAGAATGAAATAAACAATAACTAAAAATCCTAAAACTAGTCAATATAACTGAAAATGCTTTAAGTTGTAGTTATTTCATTTATAAAAGGATGTGTTACTAAATATATAAGCATTTTTGTTAAGGATGTTTTGTACTGTGGCACATCGGGTCACCGTTGTAGAATGGGAATAAAATGTTATTGGTGGCTTTCATTGTTCTAGGTCAATATATGGACACCCATAGTTAGTTACACTAAACATGTGATGCAGCTGTCAATGTAACCCATTTTATTGGGCATGGTTCGTAGCCCATAACTCCAAGTTTGAATGTTGGGAAGATCAGAGGTTTGTTTGTGACCTTAAAATAGTTTCAAAAATATTGATTGACACAAATATCGTGATGTCAAGAATATCGCTAGACAGAATTTTGCAGGCAAGAATGTAATTTTTGAAGTATTTTATGTTGTGTTTTAAAATATAGTTATATTTAATTTCATTTTTTAATTTTTTGTGTGTTTTTTTAGTTTTGTAATCAGTTTTTATTATTTTAATGTTAAGTATGTGTAGTAATTGTTAGTCTCACTAATTTATTTTGATTTGATAATATATTTAACGATTTTTTTTGTTATTTGAATTAATTTGTTCATAGGCAGTTGTTTATGTTTATTTATTTATTTATTCATCTATATTTATTTATTTTTAAATTTAGGATTGAGAATAGTAAATCTGAGCTTCCCAATCTTCCCAATCTACAACACTTTTCCTGGTGTTGCTTACACTGGAGTGGGAATAGTAAATCTGATCCCTCCAGAGTCCAACACATTCCCTACTGTTGTTCTGGTTGCAGTGGGAATAGTAATGTGACCGATCCAAAGTCCAACATTTTTCCTAATGTTGTTTATGATGATGTCAGCATAGTAAATCTGACCCCTTCAAGTCCAACAGTTTCCATGCTGTTGTTCAGGTTGGAGTGGTAATAACAAACCTTCAAAGTCCATTGTTTATATTTTTTAATGTCATCAATTTGTAATTATTATTGAAATTTTCTTAGTATTCTAGTGTTAATAGTTATGTTTATTTAATCATTTTAATCATTTATAGATTATGTTTATTATGTTCTGTATTTATTTTAAATTATATATTTTATGTTATATTTGTAAAGTATAAGCTTTTTTATATTTTATATATTATATGCATATTGTTATGGCATTTTGAATTGTAATATATTTTTAAAAAGTTAATATAATGTTTAATATTTAAAATTGGAAACACCTATTTTCTGATGATATTTTGGTCATTTTTTTGTTTTCAATATTTTTGTACTTCACATGCAAAGTATGTAAAATCGCTACTTTTGTCCTGTTACATTTGTTTGGAGATACTTTGTATTTCAATATTTTTGAAGGTGATATTATGTAATACAAACCAATTCCAGAGGTTTTTAATCCTGACTCCGGTCAACAGCTGGATGCAACAGTCACACCTCCTTTTATCATTCAAGCTGCCATAAATAAGTGCTTCTCAACTCTCAGGAATGTCAAGTGGAAACACCAGGTATCTTCTCAAAGGGTCACTACATGTAAGAAAAAGTCATGCGGCATAAAAAAAAACCCAGGCAGATAGAATATCCAAAATAAAAAATCATTGGGGACCATAAAGTAGATGAGGACTGGATCCAGCGGCAGCAGGATTCCAGGAGACTGAACCGGATTCCAGGAGATAAAGCAGGATTCCAGAAGTCAGAGCTGTATCCCAGGAGATAGACCAGAAAGCACAGAATACAGGCACAAGTAAGCAGGAGGCAAAACCCACCGCCACTGTTAATGAAGAGTTTGCATTGCATCATACTAAGACTTCCAGCTCCTTTTGTACGTTTAAATAAGAAGTAGATGAAGGAGGAAGCAGGAAGGGACATATAGGATGTGGTGCTGTCATGATACGTTGGGATGCAAAAACATTATAGTAAGTGACCACAATGATTTGAGAGGAACTAAATGTGTTACTTCCTGCTTCTTCATTGGAAGTTTGAATAGGAGCCATCTTGTGGTAGAAATATTTTACAGACATAGGCTGAAAACGAAATTTCCAGAAAATGTTGCAAACTGGATTAGAGGTAAAGTGCTGTTTATCACCCTTAGAGGTAGAAGAATTTAGAGAGAATGTCAAGAGTGGTTCTATAAAGAGAAGCAAGTGCATGCTGGGACAAACAAAGGAGTCTCCCTCCTGCACCGTACCAAGAAAAACAGACTACTGAGATCTGCCGACCACAGCTGGAGTGAGTATTGGTATTGTGGTATACTTATATAGCACAAACCTGTCACCACCAAGGGCATCCTGGCGCTTTGACCCATGATCCAGCAAATTCAGCAGCTCAGCCTGTCCTAGGGAAGAGGTAGGTTATCAGCGCCTTTCTGAAGGCTAAGAGATCCTCAAGACTTCTCAGGGATATTGGCAGGGAGTTCCAGAGTTTGGCCGCCGCTACTCTGAACGATCGGCCACCCATCCTCACTCTCTGGAAGCGCGGAACTATAAGTAGCCTGGATGAAGAGGAACGTAAAGCTCGGGATGGAAGGTACCAGGCAAACATTCTCCGCAAAGGGATTGGGCCCAGGCCATGGATAGCCCTGAACACAATGAACGCTGCTTTGTAGCGAACGCGTAGATGGACCGGCAGCCAGTGGAGTTCCTGTAACGCTGCCGTGGAAGAGCTGTGGTAGGGGCGGGAAAGGGCGAGTTTGGCAGCCATATTTTGCACCCTTTGAAGCTTGCCCAGAAGTGTTACCGGGGCCTCCAGAAGTAGTGCGTTACAGTAGTCAAGTCGACTTAGGATGGTACTTCGCACTACTTCTGGTCTGGCTTGCTCAGGGAGGAGGGGTAAAACCTTGCGCAGCATGCGGATCAACATCATGCACGTTGAGGTGGTCTTATTTACGTGCAGATCCAGCTGCAGGTTGGGCCCAAAAATGACACCCAGATTACGTGCCGATTGTGCGGCTGACACCGTCTCTGAGAATGACGAGGGCCAAAAATCGTCTGGGAGATCTCGGGGAACTTGGTCGTTGGAGCAGTACAGGACCTCTGTCTTAGTTCCATTGAACTGTAACGAGTTCAAACGGAGCCATTCCGCTGTAGCCTGCATGCACCGGTGAAAGGTCTCCAATGGGACTGCGTCCTGTCCCTCCAGAGAAAAGACCAGCTGGGTATCATCCGCATAATTAAATGCGGAGATCCCAAATGATTTAATGAGCTGGACTAGAGGGCGGAGGTAGATATTAAAGAGTATAGGGAGTACCCTATTATCTGAACATCATCACAGCTCTCTGTCACTAGACTTTGCTGATGAGATTTCTGTAGAATTTTTACATTTGAAAAGGGCTGTATTTTACTATTTGTATGAATCTGGCACCTTGTCATTGCACATTTGGGTGCTATTTTCTGTTACTTGTTCCTCCTTCAATATAGTGCACTGAGGCAATTTCTTTTTTTGCATTTTATTTTTTTAGTCCTCTTACATACAGTATCGTGAGTATCCAAAGTCCATTAGTCCAAAGTGTATTACATAAAAATTAAATTGTTATAAAAGCTATGCCTCTCATATACTGTGTTTACACTGTAGGGCTTTTGGAATCCCCTCATTCCAACAAAAACGAGTGTGATAATGAGTTAAACTAAAGGCATGACACAAATTTCCAGTGGTATAAATTTTTTGTCAGGTATCCAGCAAATATGACAGAAATCTCAGTTGCATGAAGATCATTTTATTTCTTACTGTAGGAAATACGCCTTTTCTTCGTGGTCACCCTGGATTTTTCTCCTTTTCGTGACCCTTTATTTTTGCTGGCTTTAGAACTCTGTGCACTTTATAACTAATTACCATAGTAAAGGGCCTGTGCTCCCCCTTTACACAAGGTTGAATTGGCATATCTAACTTGCCTCTGAGTCCCTAGTATATGATACAAAGTGCACCCAAGTGTCTGCACGATAAATACCACTAGTGGACTGCAGTAGTTATTGTGCTATCCACTATAGCGGCAGTGCAAACATGGCTTCAGGCCTACCAGTGTCACCTGAATGTAACAGTGCAAAACATGCACTGTGACCTGTCAAAATAAACCATTCTTGACAGGTAAAAACCTTCCTTTGAAATAGCAATATCACCCATATGTAGGGGGTGTAGCCCAGAAGGCAGTGTGCATGGTATTTAAAAGTACAACATGTCGACATTCAATGTTAACATTTACTTAGAGTGATTAACACCCGAAAGCAATTTTTACAATAGCAGGCCTAGATTTCATATACATAAAGCCAGAGTATAGATTACAATACTAATACGGCATCTCAGGAAAAGTACCAGTTACAAAAATAATTAAAGAGCTATTTTAATAGTTATTAATAACCCAATAGAATGGTGAATTTGGATTTTTAATAAAAATTAAGGTAAAATAACTTTTTGAAAGTCACCTTTTCTCTGCTTTATGTTCCTGGAAGCTAATATGTATTGGCTCTGCCTGCCAGTAATTAGCTTTGAATAGGTGTGAGATGCCTCCCATTACGAAACAATAGGCTGACCTCAATGGACATAAACTAAACCTCAAAATATGCAGGGTGGGGGTTGCGGCTATCCTCTTTGACACTACAGTTTCAAATTCTCCCTAGGTATCTTATCCTGCTTGACAGGTCTGCCGGGTCCACATATAAGACCTGGGCCACACTTGAAAGGGGAAAGAACGGGATGGCAAGACAATTCTTGTGGATCCACGGTCTAATTGCTAAAGGATTCTGCATTTGTCCTACCAGATTTCGGTCTCTGGGTTTATTCTGGGCACAGTGGCGACCTCAAACTGGATTTTAGTGTTAGATGTTTAAGTGGATAATTAGGTGGATAATCTAGCGCCGAGACGCCTGTGGGTATTCCTTCGCGCTCAATAAATTGCAAAAATAAATAAATAAATAAATAAGATGTGAGAGGACACTATGATTACCATAATGCACTCCCCAAACACACCCCAACCCTCAGAAGGCTTTCATCATCATGAAAATGCCCAAAGTGGTAGGGTTTGCCCAGGGAACATTTACTCCATTGGTTTAAGGCAAGCCCAGGAGTCATTCCCACCCACTTGCTAGTGCCTGGCATAAAAGTTGCCCCAGGCACAGGCCCGGCCCGTGCAGGGCGTTAAACCGGGGCGTTGACATCAGGCAGGGAAGGGTCAGTTTGGGGGGTTGTAAAATGCGGGATATGGACCATTACAGGTAAGTACCGGAAAAAAAAACGAATTTCGTTGCCCACACTGCATCGCCAAATGTGATGCAGCGTGGGCAACGAAATTCGTTTTATTTATTTTTTTCGGTACTTACCTGTAATGGTCCATATCCCACATTTTACAACCCCCCTCCCTGACCCTCCCCTGCCTGACGTCACCGCCCCGGTATAACGCCCTGCACGGGCCGGGCCTGCCCAGGCACCCACTGGAGAACACTTTCTGAATCTGCAGAATATTAGAAGAGGACTGTACCTGCTCTCAGTGACCTGAAAGGATACCTAAAAGACTGGACCTGCTTTGTCTTGTGCCACTAGAGTTACTGGGATACAGCAAGCTACAAAGGGCCTTTTCTTGGAAGCACCCAACTGACCAGTGGCATCTTGACCTGGACCGTACCCTGCTGTTGGCCTCTGCCTGACACACTGTGAGTGTCTCAGTGCCTCCCTTGCAATTCAGTTTTTTTAGGAGTCTATTCCTGTGTTGAAGTGGGACTTAAACAACTAAAGTGAGAAGGCAAAATCTTTGACAACGACAAACCTGGGCTGTTTTATCTGACCAGCGCTCCATCGCAGTCAGCCTCAACCTGTGTCCAGGTCCAGGTCTACCATAACCATTGCCCATCATTGGCATTGTGTGCTTTTTGGTGGCACTTCTAATTAAAACTTTAAAAATTCATATCTCCAGTTCCCCTTATTTAGTTTCTTTTTATTTTGGTATCATTATTGTTTTGTATTTTTATTTTATTACTGTTTTGTTGCCATAGCTACCTGGGGGTTGAGCAGTGACTTTGAGTGTTCATCCTGACAAGGGTTGCGATTATTCCTTAAGGTGGGTAGTCAACCACTCCAAACAATAAACTAATTTCCTACACTTACTACAACACCAGCAGTCAGCTCCCAACCGATAAACATCTTGTAGATAGAACCAGAGAACGGGGGAGGAAGGAAGATAGCAAAACAGGGCCGAGGAGAAAGTAAAAAAACACAATAAATGCAATTTTTGGAACAGCAAAAATACTCCGCGAGATTACAACAAGCAGCCCTGCAGAATAGTACTTTACTTTTCAGACACATGTAGGCCTCTGTTGCCCATTTCGAGCAATTACCGATTCTGCCAGTAAAAAAACCAAACTGGGGTTTACAAGATATGTGTGAATACCACATTCTAGGTTTTTCTCACCAGATATTTAACCAGTTAAAAGGTGCTGAAATTTCTTGGTGGGAATGGCCTGAAAATTAGGAATTATCATGGGAATCAGATGTGGTTCTAGCAATGGTTTCCCATTTTTAAGGGTACCCTCTATGTTAAAAATAATAGTTTTCATACATCCCAGAATTGCTGGTACCCACAGTATTTGTAGTTCTGGGTGTTGGAATACCAAATCAGTATCCCTGCATGAACGAGATTCAAGGTTTTAAAAGATGCAAACTGGTTGGGATTTTCATTCTTCTAAACTCACATCCCCCCTTTACCTTACTACTGTTCTGAAAACACTTCAAGCTAAATATGAACTTGCACTAATGATGAGCAAAAATATTTTCATGACAAAGAATAATTAATTATTTCAACCCTGCTTGAGGTACTTTTAAATGTATGAGGGTTTTGTTATCCACTCTAGACAGACGATATTCCCCAGTCAGTTAATTGCAGATATTAAGAACACCGCATCAGAAATGTCACCTCATTCTTGCATGAAGACAGCACCAGCATCAGGTGAAGGGGACAAGTTTCCTTTTGCAAAGCAATACAAGCTGTTCTTTCATGTTTTGTTGAAACAGACAAAATATGTAGTAGATTATGCAAGTACACCAATAACATAATTATGGAAAGAATGAAATGGCTGCAAAGCCACACAATTTGAAGGTCTGCCCATAAGTAGAACCACATACACCCCTTAATACCCCTGTTTTTTGTTACCTTTGTAATACACTTATACTGCTCTTCCTATTTTGTACAGGGTATTTGTAGTATTCCTCCTTTCTGGTTCCATTAGAATTGTTATGGTTCTTACATGCTTCTACATTCCATATGTGGGAGTTGGGCAGTGTAAGTCTGTCTCTTGATGATTGTGGATGTACACGCTGTTCTTCTTCATTAAACCTCCTATCTACAATCATTTCTGTCTTCTGGATTACATCATAATTTTGGCGACGTTTTGGGATCTATTTTAAGAACATCATCTCCTGGATTTATTTTGTTTTTTTTTAAAAAGAAGTGAAAATTTGGAGGAAGCGTTGAAGACAGCGTTCACGCACACCTAAAGGTATTTATTTATGTTAAGTGTATATTGATTGCACCTGCGCCTGGTTTTCTTTAATGTACGTGCTTTAATTGCACCAGCGGGCGATATTTACCTTCCTGTTATAAAATTGGAAGGTGTTTGTTAAGCGGAATTTGAACTTTGCGTTTTAATTGAGAGAATTTACACCTGCTACTTGTATATGGACTGTGACACTCCTGCACTATTAATTTAATATTTCGAGTTACATTCATTCGACTTTCTTTGAAATTTGCCGTTTACTGCCAAATGCATCTTTGAAACACCTATCGGAGTTCCACTGCGAGCCTGGAACGCGTCTTATCTGGTGCGTGCTCCGAACTCGTCTTCATTTCTTCAGAAGCTTTGGCTGCACGTTACATCTTGTCACTACGCTGCGCAAAGGTCAGAAACGACGTGCAACGTACGGTGGCCATTCTAGGTGTTTTCACAAAGGATGTCTCTGGGGTCAATTTATATGGCGTTTTAAAAACGAAGAATATTACAGCATTGAAACTTAATTTTCTCCTACTACAGCGAACACTGTCTCCTTCATTTCTTCAAAATAGACATCGGTGACTACCTCTATTATTTTAGGGTTTTTTTTGCGCTCATATGTGTGTAATGCAGTTACATTAAGGCTGTTTTATTGATACCTTACACATATTTTGTTTTATTATTTATTTAAGCACTAATATTTTACAGTAGATTTCTACAATGTCTAACAATATTGCTTCTCCTGCACATTTTCTACTAATAGCTGGTGATCCCAAAATGGAATGGGATCTATGGTTTCCTACATTTTTGGCTTATGTTGATGTAGTAGAGGAGGACGGATGTTCTCCTAAAGGGAAATTAGCGCTATTAAAAAATTGTTCGGTGGTGCTGGACTTAAAGAATTAGAAAATTTACCTCCTATTGAGGGTGCAGGTGATATAAATGTATTTGATGTTGTTGTTAAACAAATGAGTGCTAGATTTGGAAGGAAGATAAATACTGTAATGGAACGTTTCAAATTCTATTCGCGTGCACAAAAAGAGGATGAGTCAATTGAGAACTATGTAGCTGCCTTGTGAACTTTAGCTGGCTCTTGTGCCTTTGAGACGATTAATTTTGAACAGGTTCTTAGGGATCAAATTATGATGAGAACTAAGAGTAAGAAAATTCAGGAACGTTTGTGGATGGGAACTGAAACTACTCTTAAGGCTGTGTTAAATATTGCAAAAGGTATCGGACAATCTGAATTATTTGTAAGTGAGATCAGAGGTCAGGAAGGTAAAAACAAGGTGGTGATTCCTGAAGTCTCGATAGTGAAAGAATCTCCTAATTTTAAAAAACCGTAGTTTGTCCCTAACAAAAAAGAGAATTTTAGAAGGGATATTAATCCTTTTGAAAGAAGAAACCAAGTAGTTTGTTACAGGGGTGGAAGTGTCGATCATGTAGGGAGCTACAGAGGTTGTCCGGCATGGAACAAAATATGCATTAAATGCAAACGACCAGGTCATTTTAATAAAATGTGCAGATCTTCTCAAAAAGTGAATTTACTGACTGATGAAGAATCAGATCCTGTTGAAGGTCTTGGAATTAATAGCCTGTTGTGTGTTGGTGACACCAAATGTAAAGGTTTTCCAAAAGATATAATCTTGATTAATGGCAAAGAAATGTCCATGCTCATTGACTCCTGTGCATGGTACAGTATTATTGGCAAGGACATTTTTAACAAATTTTGGGGTCCATTGAAATTATCACCACCAGATGTACAACCCAGTGGTTACTCAGGTCATAAAATTGATCTGGTTGGTTTTATGTGGGCTGACATCACATTTAAAGGCAGGAGTATTAAGGGTAAGTTTTATGTTGCTACTAAGGGTGCATCGATTCTTAGTTGGCCCCACCAGCATGAATTAGGTATTAAACTTGACCCCAATACATCACCACCTGTGTATGTTATATCTCCTGAGGTTGATAAGTTTACCATTCAAATAAAAAACAAATTTTCAGCTATTTTCTCTGACAAATTAGGCAAATTTGAACATTTTAAACATCGCATTATTCTCAAGGAAGGAGCTATTCCTGTACGACACAAGGTCAGGAATGTGCCACTAGCATATCGTGATAAACTAAAAGTAATTTTGTCTGATCTTGTAGCCAGGAAAATAGTGGAACCTGTTGAATCTTCTCCTTGGGTTTCGCCAGGGGTTTTATCTATTAAGAGCAATGGTGAACTTCGGCTATGTGTGGACCTTCGGAGTTTAAACAAAGAGATTTGGGTTGATAGGCACCCTTTACCCAATATACATGAGTTAATTTCCACTCTCTCAGGTGCTTGTGTATTCTCCACGGTAGACTTGGCAAGTGCTTATGATCAGGTACTATTGCATGAAGAGTCTAAGTTTTTGACTACTTTTAAACCACCAGAGGGTATGTTTCAGTTTTGTAGCATGCCTTTTGGTTTAGCCAGTGCAGCATCGGTCTTTCAAAGACTCATGAAAGAAGTTCTGGAGGGTTGTGAGGGAGCCATAGCTTTTCAGGACAATATTTTAATTTTTGGAAAAAAATTTGAAGACCATGACAAGAACTTAGATACTGTACTAAAACGTGTTCAAGACAAAGGTTTAACTTTTAAATTTTCAAAGTGCAAGTTCAGACAGAGCAAAGTGGAATATCTTGGACACGAGATTTCTTCCCAAGGTATTAAACCAAAAGTTAATCACATCCAAAGTATACTCAAGGCTCCAGCACCTTCTAGTAAAGAACAACTTGTGTCTTTCTTAGGACTCACAGAATTTTAAAGTAAATTTGTACAAGATTACTCATCAAAAGTACATTCGTTAAGATTACTGTTGAAAAAAGATGCCAAGTTTATATGGAATATTGAACAACAATTTGCTTTTGATTTGCTAAAAAAGGAGATTGTTAATGCTCCATTTTTACGACCTTTTGAAATGGGTAAAGAATGTATTGTATGTGTGGATGCGAGCAATGTGGGTTTAGGTTTTGTGTTAATGCAAAAGAACATGGGTGAAGAGTATGTAGTTTCCTATGCCTCGAGGACTCTCCGTGGTGCTGAGTACAACTATTCTACTATCGAGAAAGAGTTGTTGGCTTGCACTTGGGCTGTTAAACATTTCAGACAATTTCTTTGGGGAACAAAATTCCGTTTACGAACCGACCACAAGCCTTTAATTAACATGTTGGCAGGACTTTGACGGCGCGTTTAGCGCGTTTAGCTGCAAAGCTGCAAGAATTCCACTGTGTAGTGGAATATGTTCCTGGCCGCCTGAATGTACATGCTGACTGCATGTCTAGATTGCCTTTACATGACGATTTGCAGATTTCCAATGTCAATGGTGATTTTGATGTTGTGTTTACTATTGAGGATGTTAATGGCGAGAGTAACAACAAATTGTCTGATACTATTTCAGAAACTGAATGGAGAGATGCGATGTACAGAGATACTAGTTTATCAAATGTAGTGACTTACATACAACACGGTTGGCCTGAGGAACGCAACTTGTCTGGTGATGTTTTGTCATTTTGTAAGATAAAAGATGAAATCATGTTTGACCAGGGTTTTATAACTAGAGGAGATAAAATAGTTCTTCCTTTTGATTTGAGGACGAAAATTATCTCAATGGCTCATGAAGGTCACATGGGTATGTCTAATACCAAAAGGCGTATTCGTGAATTTTACTGTGGCCAGGTATTGATAGTATGGTCGACAAATGGGTCAGTTCTTGTTCTCCTTATTCTCTGAGTGACAAGTCAGTTAAGCCATTAGCTGTTGGTGTTTCACCTATCGAATTTGTTACGTCTCCTTGGAAAAAATTGGGAGTTGATATTATTGGCCCACTTGATTTGTCAGCCAACAAAGATGTTTTTATTTTGGTTTTGATTAATTACTTCTCGAAATGGCCAGAATTAAAAGTAGTGAATAAAATAGGATCAGCTCAAGTTGTGGAATTCTTGGATGAAGTATTTTGTAGAGAAGGCATTTCTGCTGAAATTGTTTCAGATAATGGTCCACAGTTTATTATCAAAGGATTTGGTTCATTTCTTGAAAGGTGTGGTATTGTACATAAAAAGGTATCTAATTATAATCCACAGGCCAATGGTCAAACAGAACGCTTTAATAGAAAGATTAAAGAGTCCATCCAACTTGCTGTTAAAAGCAGACTAAACTGGAGAGAAGCACTACATGCCTCTTTATTGTCTTATCGTGTTTCTCCTAATTCCGTTACAGGTTTGTCTCCATTTGAGATGTTAAGAGGTAGGAAACCAGGCTCAAAACTGTTACCATGGTGGATGAAAAATAAAATTCCTTGTGAGTATTCATTTGACCTTTCTAAAGTCAAAGACAAGGTGTTGGCATTTCAGGAAAGGATGAAGAGAAACTCTTTTGGTCCAGTCATTCACAGTCGGAAAATTAAAGTGGGTGATTTTGTGCGAGTAAAATTTGGTAGAACATTTGGCAATAAGTGGAATAAATGGTCTGATCCGTGCAAAGTAACTGATGTTTTTACTAAGGCTGTAAGAGTTGAAGGAGGTAAGATCTGGAATTTTAGAAGGATTTCTCTTTGTAAAGCTATGGATTCTAAAGTTACTTCGTAATTAAGCTCAAATGGTGAAGATGATGTAACTTTTTCAGCCATGTTAGACACTTTTGGGTGTGAGCCACAAACTGAGAATGTTGAATCACAAATTGGAAACGTTAACTTACCCATTAATGATAGTTGTACTCAAAATAATACTTCTAATGTAAATGTTGATAATGAAGTTGCTGGGCATGTTATTGAACAATCTGTTGATGCTGCATTAAGGAGAAGTTTTCGAGTTAAACATTCTCCTATCAAATTGCGTGATTATATTCACTAATTTGTTTCTCTTCTTTTTATTTTTTCTATTCTATTGTACTTTATTTATTTTTATTATTTTTGTTTTCTCAAAAAGGGGGAAGATGTGTAGTATTCCTCCTTTCTGGTTCCATTAGAATTGTTATGGTTCTTACATGCTTCTACATTCGATATGTGGGAGTTGGGCAGTGTAAGTCTGTCTCTTGATGATTGTGGATGTACAAGCTGTTCTTCTTCATTAAACCTCCTATCTACAATCATTTCTGTCTCCTGGATTACATCAGTATTGAATTTCCATTTTTAGTTCAGGCTTATCACCACAGTTATCTGTAGATCCTTTGTTACCAATGCTTTAAATTATAGATATATGATATATTCATCACAATGACCGCAAAGTGAAATGCTTGAAAAAGTATTTATTTAGCATAATATAAGGACAGCTTAACAACCACTCGATACAGTTCAAATCATGAATGCCTTCCAACCGCCCATCCATATAACTCTCCCAACAGCGAACACAGAATTAAGAATACATGACACGTTCAGAATAATGCATGACATGTACATGTTTAGAACCGAACAATATTAAACTTAGTGAATATAACAATATAGTGTGCTTTAACTCTGCCTAATTGACTATTACTTTCTCACCTCACACAATTGGTTGTTCATTGTGTCATTCCTCTGACAACAGCATTTGTGTTGGTGACACGAGTAGTTAGGCATATTGTTTTGAGCCACAACAAAGCGTGCTGTTTTCAGTCATTGACAGAAGCGAGTCCCTGTCACTGAATTAGGGCCTTTAGGCTTCCACTGACAATGGCATTTGTGTGTTGACGCAAGAGCTGTAATGAAACTGGAAGTTCAAGTTAATTCCCAGAACCACCCATGACGTGCAGTTCTTTCACCTCGTGGCAGTCTGTGAACAAGGTAACTTAAGAAATGCCATTACAATACAAAGGCATTGGCTGGTCTGTTCACTTCATCATTTATGTTATTCAAATACCATACCTACCAATCTGAACAAAAATCTTACTGGGTGTGGAGGAGGTGGGGCCCTGAAGGGGGCAGGGCATCGAGCCCAGAAGTACCTAAGAGACACTTTTGAACATCACCCTGCCCCCAAGCCCAATTCCCCACCCCCACCCTCCCACCCCCAAAAAAAGAAGCTTGCTGAGGCCGAATTCGATGTTCTAGCGTGTTATCACAATCCTTAATGGACGTCGGCAGTTCAAAGTCTCAGAAAACGAGCTGGAAAACCAATATTTACAGCTTGCTTTCCCTGCCACTGTGTGATATTAGCTCCCTACTGGGAGACCGTGTGATATGTGCCGATATTGTGTGTCACACGGTGGCACCGTGTGAGTTGACAGGTATGCAAATGCTTAAATTGTTAAAAATTTCTTCTTTTTTTATGAAACATTTTATTGAGGTTTTGAATTGCAAAATTATACAAAAGGCGAGTTGCGGTGAATGTAAACATGGCACTTAGTACCAGGATTGGTCTCCAGCCTCCTGTAAGTTGGCCCTTTCCCAACATGACCAGCATTCGGTCCAACTGTCTCTGGCAACCAACACTTGGTTTGAGGATGATGTATTGACATAAGTCCTCACAGATCTTAGCATGTTTTCTTGGGCACTACCTGCCTATATAGACTGGCATCTCTAGGGTCATGCACCGATCTAGCCCCTTCTTCCAGCCCACCAGTGCTGGAGGGTCAGGATCCTACTATGCTTTGACTATATCCCTCTTGGACACCATTAGTCCCACCCACAGCAATGTCAGTTTGTATTTATTGGTGTTGATGTCTGCTGTGACACGCCGAGAGTCATCCTGGGATCCCAGGGCAGTCCCTAGTCCAACTCCTGTGGTAGTAGTTCAATAACAAAAGAAATCCAGTAAATCCAAGATTTGATGAAGAGGTGTTTAATAGAGCATCCACCTTCTTGAAGATCAGCAATGCAACTGACAACTACTGATCTTACAAGATGTAACAAAACAAACCCTTTTAAAGATATACAAACCAAGCAAAGAACATTGTACATGAAACATTCTACATGGAATGAACTATGAGAATTCCTCAGAGAATTCTCATGTAGTAAACATTCTGTTATTAACACAATACTACAACTCCTCACCCAAACAGTTAACCTCTTGCACCCCCACATAGTATGGAGGAGGGGTCTCCTTTGATTTGAATATCCCAGAGAGGGGAAGACAACCTCCATCTTCCATAAGTGTGTTGGGGAATTAGTAGGCATAGTGCAGGTAAATTTAGTTCCATGGTACGGACTTGTGAAGCAATTGCGACCTTCCTCAGAGATGCAAGTGCCCCCTCCAGTTGTCGTCATCAAGGGGGCCCACATCTCCTTCCCAGCTTCCCCTCTTCCTCGTAATCTGTCAAAGGAGTTTAGAGTTTTTGCAACTGAGGAGCCGTGAATCTGCAAGACCTTGTGAGATTTCATCCTTACAAGCAGTACCTTTGTTTCCAGTGGATTGTGGTCAGGGGGTGTCTTCCAGATTCCTTATATAGGGCATTATGACTTATTGAAACTGGAGGTATTGCGGTGGAGACAGTATTCCTCCTGTAGTTTGGTACGGGATTTCACTACCATCCCTGACATGATATCCCCTAGCTTGGAGATGCCTGTAAGGTCTCATTTCCCAAAGCTGAAAATGCCTTGTTTGTACATTTGCACATTTGCTTAACATTTCTGACACAATGTTAAGCTAAAAGTCTAAAAATGTGCTTGCTCTTCTATTCTAAAGCCACAAGGCATGATATTTCTTCAAATGCATGTATTAACTCATTTTAGGGGGTTTCTGAAGCACTTTACTCTGCTTTTGATCCTCTCAGTGTTCTGGACGATAGAAAGGCATCTATTGCACAGCTTATATACCATACAGGACTCTAGTACAATTGCACGCATGTGAACATTCAGCTTATCATATATCAGGCAGTGGGGGGCTGCAGACGTTCCTTTCGTGGTACTGCTCACAACTTTGGTGGAGGTCTCCATTGTCTTTGTTTTTGCCTCATTTTCTTTGGGGCTCAGAATCCGGATTCTCTGAGAGTCAATCCGGGGCAAACCCCAATTGTTACAAATTTATTAGGGGATGTATGATGTTACAACGCATACTTTTACCACGCATGCCTTTACAACGCGGTTTTTACATCGCAAACCTTTACAACGCATAGCGCTTTGGGGTGCTGGATAGTGAAAAGTTTAATTTTCTATTCCAACTCCAGTCCCCGTGGACACTCGGGAAGGTGTTGGATAGAAAATTAAACTTATTCCCTATCCTAGAGCGCCCCCAGCGCAATGCGTTGTAATGGTTTGCGTTGTAATGACTGCGTTGTAATGGTAGTGCGTTGTAAAAGTTTCGTTGTAAAGGTTGTTCACCTTTGTTAGGTCATGTTGCATTAGAGCCTCACGTACCCAGGAAGAATTCCACTCTCTCCGGGTCTGGTTCCCAGTTATTTACAAATAGATTTATTTTTTCATGGGCAATCCCTGCCTTGGGTGTCTTCCTCAATATGTTTCCTCATTTTACATTCCTTGCTTCGGATGCTTTGAAGTCTTTCTTCCAAACTGTTCAATGGTTTAGGGTATATTACAGTGGTTGTAAATGTCCAGTATTTGTAAAGCGCAAACAATTACCCAATGGTTTCAAGGCGCTGGGGGTCGTCGGGAAGATTAAGCAAGCTATTGCCCAGAGTCACATAGTGCTGGGCTGACCTGCCACCGGCGCCGGGGATCGAACCGTGAGCCCCCGGGTTCTGGAGTCAGTTGCCCTGGCCGCAGCGCTACACCTCTTCCCTTGGAGTCCTTCAGTCTCTACAATTGTTGTGCTTCTCTCTAAGTGCACTGCACAAGTTCATCCTTCTGATGCCATACATAAGCATTGGTAGCAGTCTAGATCCCATCTCATGTATTCATCATTCAGTGGTATTCAGCAGTTTCAAACACTTGGTGGCTTTTAGTTGTCTCAGATGTGGCCAGTCCAGGTAGGACAAACTCTGCATGAGGTTTGGAGGATCTACCTCTGCTTGTTACTCGGGCTAATCTTTTTCCAACGTTTAGGTCTCTCAAAGGGAAATTCTAATGATTAATATTTTCTTTAGTTGCGTGGCCACTCCTTTGTCCATATTAGGCTTTTTAGGTAGCAACTTAAAAAATTTGGCACCAGCTGAAGCACCAGATTCCTGCATCTTAACTTGTCCATGAAATTACCATTGGGACCAGGTTAACAGCTAATACCTGGGAATTCCAGGCCTGGATGGTGATGCTCTTCAGTCTTATGATACTCCCATCAGTGTGGAGGAACAGCATGTTTTTAAATGTATATATTTTCAATGCTGTAGTTTTGGCTTACATTTATATGCGTATTGCTTTGTATAACCATGTAGAATAATTATAGTTTTAAAAAACAAACAAAAAATGTTTTTAAGTACAACAACACTTGAAAATCAGAGTTCCTCTAATGCATCTTTAATCTACATATACTTACTTCCTTTATGCATCTTTATACCTTCAATTTACTTGGATCTTTATGTTTATTACTTCTCTCCTAAAAACCATATTACATTTTTCACCCTATACCTCTATCAATATATTTAATCTACATATACTTACTTCCTTTATGCATCTATATACTTTCCATGTACTTATGAATCTATCTATGTATTACGTTCTTCTAATTCAGCATATCTAATGCACTACCCTATTTCTCAACTTATGCCTCTCTCAATATATCTTCTACCTCAACTCTCGGGCTCATCTCAAACCTCTTTCTACTACTCTTTCCAATGCACTACCCTTTTTCTCACCCTATACCTCTATCAATATATTCTCTACAACCACTCTCTTGTTCATCCCAAACCCCATATCACTACTATGATCCCAAAAATAACTATTCCTAAGTTCTCCCCATCTCTATCCCTCATTGCATCATCAGACACTTCTCTTACTATACCGATCCCCCAAAACAAGCCTGTCTAAACTCTTCCCTCTGACTCTTCCACTCCACATTCCTTTTTACTCATTCCAAACGTCCTACTACTGCTTTGACTTCCAACAAAATAAAAAAAAGTCTAATTCCTTCACTCTTCTATCCCACCACTATCCTTTTCAATCAAAATAACAGGCTAACATGTCCAGTTCTCAAATTTCATATTTCACTATACTAATTCACCACTAATCCTTTATTGGTTTCAGAGTAACATGCTACTCACCCGAAAAATTGCTTCAATACCTCATCAGGGGTAGCAAGCACTATATAAATGCAAACCTTTTTCTCTCTTCCATCCCTCTGCTACCCATCTCTATCCAAATAACTGAATAACATATACACCACTCAAATTACTTTCATATTTCACTATACTAATTCAACAGTAATCCTTTATGGGATCCGGAGTAGCGTACCACTCACCCAAAAAGCTTTTCAGCACACAATCAGAGGTAACCAGTGCGATATAAATGCAAACTTTTTTCCCCTCTTCTATCCCTCCGCTTTCCTTCTCAATCCAAATAACTGACTAATATCCACTACCCAAATTACTTTCCTATTTCACTATACTAATTCACCATTAATCCTTTATGGGTCTGGAGTAGCGTGCTACTCACTAAAAAAGTGCTTTAACACCCCATCAGGGGTAACAAGCGCTATATAAATGCAAAAATGTTTCCCTCTTCTATCCCTCCGCTATACTTCTGAATCTAAATAACTGACTAACCTAGACACCACTCAAATTACTTTCATATTTTACTATACTAATTCAACACTAATCGTTTATGGGTTCTGGAGTAGGGCGCTACTCACCGAAAAAGAGCTTTGGCACCTTGTCAGGGGTAGTAAGTGCTATATAAATGTAATAAGAATTACAATTACCTCATAGAAGGCTCAGTGCTTCCACACCAACCATGTGATTTTAGGGTGCAACCTAGCGGGGTTCCAAATTACCTTAAATGGCCCCCAATTATTTTTTTTCTGGCTACCGCGTGCATCCTAGTGAAAAAAATGCCACGTGCTCTAAATCCTTGCACTGTTCCTGTCACATGAAGTGCTCTGTTACACACACACACACACACACATATATATATATATATATATATATATATATATATATATGCAGCAACAGTCGCCAAAGCACCAAACTCCAAAGGACGACAGCGGACCCAGAGGTTAGAAGTGCTTAGAATTTTATTGTGCTTTTCCCCGCACCTCCGCCATAACGCGTTTCAAGCCTAACGGCCCTTGATCACATGACACGGCTCTGGAGAAGTGTCCGGCTATTTAAAGGGACAGTGCATTTTGAATTAAAAGTACGTCATCATAGACATAGTGAAAATTTCAGCTGGAATTCGTACTATTTTTAAAAAATTGGCGTTTTAAAATACATAAATCAGACCACAAGTATAAATACATTGTAATTTACAAAATAGTTTTCCTCATAAAATATGAGTATTGATAAATCTAAAATAGATTAAAGGCAAATGCCGATCATAGTCTATCAAATCAACCCTTCAAATTATAGTCGGGCTTGGTGCATAAATGTAAAATACAAGATCACATTTAAAAAAAGATTTTTTTAGGCACAACCTATCCAGCACCTATTGATTATGTACATACGAGTTCCATAATACTGAAAACCTATTAAATATACCCTGATTGTGTAATTGAATTAAATAATGCTCACCAAACAAATAATGAAAACTAGTGAATAAAGTGTGAAGAAATTGTACTAAAAAATAAATAAAACAACATTTCATTTTTTCAAAGAATATAGCGAGTAACTACCAAATACACCTATGGATGTTGCAAGGTCCCAAAAGTATGTATATATTAAATAAAATAGTGACTTCTATATCTTTTTAAGAAATAGGCTACAAACATGTATAAAAATCCTCGCTCGCATTTAAACCTGTAGGTTGTTTACTGTCTAGGTTTAAAATATAGTGTGTTTCTAATCGGCGAAGGATCCCTTACCTATTGCCCCACCGTCTGAGAGGCATGACTGCATCTATTGCATAGTATTTTAAAAGATTTGCATCTCTTCTATGGCAGTCATTAAAATGTCTTGCGACTGGGTATGTTTCGTCGCAGTTTGTAATGGCCCTCATATGCTGGAGCACCCTTTTATGCACTGGGAGCTTTGTGCTCCCCACATATCCTAAAGGACAAGGGCACTCCAAAACATAAACTACATACTCTGTTTTGCACGTCAAGTATTTGGAGATTGGAATTTTGTGATCCACAAAGGGTGTTTAGGATGATGTAATATTCACACTATTGCCACAGGCTTTACAGGAGGCGCACCTAAAGAACCCTGTGCGGGAGCTGAGCCAGTTGGTCTTAGCCAAGACCTCCGGGCTACTGCTCACCAACCTGTTTTCCATAGATGGCGCTTTCCTGTAAGTGATTGTCGGGGATGAGTGGGCTTGCATTTTTAGAATTGGGTCATTTTTGATCAGAGCCCAATGTTTGCCCAAAATTTTCTGAATTGTACAATGTTGTTTACTGAACGTAGGGGCACATGCATCAACAGATTTTGCATTCGCAAACGGTGCGAATCGCAAAAATCGGCCGTTTGCGAATGCAATATCTGAAAATGAGATGCATCATTTTTTTGTCCATTTTGGAATCGCAATTACTTTTGCGATTCCTTAAAAAAATGCTAAATCAATTGCGATTCCTTAGAAACTCGCAATCCTTGTTGCGATTCGTTAAAAATCGCAAATTTTGCGATTCCTTAAAAAAATGCGAAAAACGGAATGCATCAATTTTCGCACATGTCAGTAATTCTCAGAAAACACATTTAGGAAGTGCAAAAATAAGAAGTGAGAGCAGGTGGTAAATTTTTTTTTCAAACCAACACATGTTGAAATGATTACCAACTTATAAAAGGGACCTCAGAATGACTCTGGATCCCTTCCAGGATGGCAGCAGCAATTTTCCTAGCACGTAGATGGCGGATGAGAGCAGCAGGGAGGAGGAGAAGAGAACTCAGTGAAAGGGTTTTCAGGTTGCGCATTACTTTGCTTGGGCAGACACAGGCTGACATATATGATAAGTATAGACTGAATGCAGACACTATCATTGATTTAATTGCAGAGTTGGACCCCTTACTGCAAAGGCAGACGCGTAGAACTCAAGCCATACCCACCCATGTGCAGGTTTTATGTTGTCTACACCTTTTAGCCTCTGGCTCCTTCCAAGGGGTAATAGCAGTTGCAGGGGGTGTGTCACAGAGTGCATTGTCTAGATTCTTCAATGACTTCCTGAATGCAATGCTCCATAGGATAAATCACCACATAATTTTCCCCTCAACGCATAAGGAGTTAATGCAGACCAAGTTAGACTTTTATAACGTGGCACACTTCCCACATGTCATAGGATGTGTTGATGGTACACATGTCCCCATTTGTCCACCAGCTGCTAATGAGTACATTTTTAGAAATAGAAAAAGTTACCACTCTTTAAATATACAAGCAATCTGTGATTCCAAAGGAATCATCACTGACTTAGTTGCCAGCTACCCAGGTAGTGCCCACGATTCTTATATTTTCAAGCATAGTGCCATTCATGATCGCCTACTTGCTGGAGAATTTGGAGATGGATATTTGTTAGGTAATTATTATTTAATTTAATGCAAATTGTAATGATTCTGACATCCATTGCAATGTCTGTGATGTTTTACTTACATATGTCATCTATCAATGTAGGAGATAGTGCATATGGATTGAGGTCTTACATTCTCACTCCATACCTGAATCCAACTACCCGCAAAGAACAACTGTACAACAAGGCCCATATCTCAACACGCAGCATAATAGAGAGGACGTTTGGGGTCATGAAGTCCAGGTTCAGAATACTGCATAAGACTGGAGGAGCCTTGCAATATCGGCCTGATGTGTGTTGCAAAATAGTTGCAACATGTGCAGTGTTGCACAACCTAGCAACTAGGAGAGGCCTTGAACTACATGAGGATGATTTGCTACCAAATAATTTCAACCAGCCACAACAACGACATGCAAGAGTTCATGGACCGGACGCAGCGGAAGGGAGAAGAAGAAGGGAAGAAATCACACAACATTACTTTTAATAAAAGGTAGGAAACATATTTTGATGCTTCAAAAGGTGAACACTTTAATAAACCATGTTGCACACAGTAGTAGTTTGAAAACAAATATTCAAAAAAAAACTTTCTTAAAAGATAAACAATTCAAGAAATTGGCCTAATGTAATTCTTAGTCCATATCATTGAACATTGAAAATGTGTAAAATAAAATTCAACAATTACAAGTAATCACTTCTTCCTGCCACGCAAACCTAAAGCTTTAGTTTTCACGGATTCAGAAACCATGCATGGGGAAATATACATTTCTTTTCCTCTTTTACTACGCCTTTCACACACGTCATCTGTGTGTACAGCAACACTGGTTCCTGCAGATTCATTGATCACATTGCCTTCAAAAGCTGTATTCTTGCTGTCATCAGTTGGCAGCACATGATCCCCTCTTTTAATATTTTTCAATCCTTCACATAGTTCAGCACAACACTTTTTGATGCCCTTTTGCATGCGCATTGTGTGTGTTATGACACGTGCATTGCTGCTGGTCACCCTATTCAGAGCCCGGGCATATGTGTGCATACTTGCAACAGCTCTCAAATGTCTATTGCAGTTGGCAATGTTTTGACTGTGAAAAATGTCAGTTAATGTGACTAATGCATTTGCTACACGCTCTGAATTCAGATTTGAGGCAGTATGTGCACCTTCAATGACCTTGCATAATGTTTTCAAGCTCTTATTGATTCCACTCATGTCTTCCACTATGTGCCTCATTTGTCCCTTTATCACTCTCAGGTCTTTCCCCTGAAGACGCTGGACTTTCAATAATTTGAGTTCTACTGTACTAGCATGGACATCATCCACTGTGGAGTCATTTGGATTTGTAGTGCGAGGCCTTCTTCGGTAGAATTCTTGGATTTTTCTACGACCACTGAAGTTTTTTTGGGAAGTGGCAGCCTTCTCAGAATCTTCAACCACATATTCCGTGACATTGGCATCTTGCTCAGACTCTGATTCAAGTACTTTCCGCACTGACTTTCTGATTTTTTTAACATGCACAGAGGGTGAGGAACTCATGGTGTTATTGTCTGAATGGCTATGTACATCCATGCTGTTGTCATCAAAAGGGTTTGCCTCATTAGCCTTTAGTACATCTATAATTAAAAAAATGAAGCATGAAATCAATGTAATGTCTTCTCAGAAAAAAGATTTCTAATAAAGACAATGTTTTCCAGAAGAAGGACTCCTTTTAAATCTTCATTTACCATGTGTGTAACAATTATTTGATAGGCAAACTGACAATGTACATATTGCATTGATGAATAATGATTTAGACCAAAAAACTACAACTCCCATGATGCATTGCACTGTTCAATGAAATTGCCTTTTACACTAGTGCTATGCAAGTTATGATGTAACAGAAGATTACAATTATATGTTACTACATCAAACACATGACTAAATACATCCTGCAGCCCAATTTAGGTTAAGTTTGCATTTGACCAAAATAATTGATCTTACCTTGAGAAGTGCCAGCATGCTCAGAGGTGTCTATGTTGGTCACTCCAACAACAGCTTCTGCAACAAGTGTCCCCTCAACCAAATCCTCAAGGGGAGTTGTGACCTTATTGTCAGGGGAGCCACCACCAGTCTTCAAACTACTCTTCATTCTGGACGCTATACTGTCTTTTGCTCGTGAGCGTAAATCGTACCAACGCTTTTGTAGGTTGGTGATGTCCCGGTGGGCAACCCCCACAGCATTCACTTTAGCCTGTATGGCTAGCCACACTTTCCTTTTTGCAGCCTCAGGGACCTTCAAAGACAGCTTTCCAAACAGCTGGTCGTGGTGTGAAGTCACCTCCTCAATCAGTATTTCCAGTTCTTACTCACTGAACTTGATTTTCCTTTTTCTGACTTGTACATCCTGACTGGCAGTTTCTGGCTCCATTTCTCCAACAGCAGCACTCCAAAACACTCCTCCACTGCAGACAAACAGAGCTGAATGCACCAACTGCCTGTTTTCAGTTTGAATCTGCTTGGCAGGTGTGTGCAATTAGGCTCCTGGCTTCCTGGGTGTGGCTGGGCTGTGATGCATGAAAATGCGAATTAATTGCGAATTCGCATTTTGCGATATCGCAAAATGCGAATTCGCAATTTATTCGCATAAATTAATGCGATTCGCACATTTCTGCGATTTTTACCGAATCGGTAAAAATTCGCAATAATGATGATGCATTCCGTTTTGCGATTCGGAATTTGCGATTCTCTATTTTTCGCAAATTCCGAATCGCAAATCAACACATTGATGCATGAGCCCCGTAGTGATTAGGCGTACTGGCTGAGATTCCGGTGACGCACTGCAAGTTTCCTTCATCGATTTTGTCATCAGTGCCTCCTCCCTAGTTAGGGCCTCGGTTCTATTGATAGCTGTTTTAATAACTTTATCAGAGTACCCTCTAGCCAAGAAACGTAATCGACAAACCTCTTGTGCCTCCCTCACATCTTCCTGTTTGCTGCAAATACGCTTAATCCGTAGCATCTCCCCATAGAGGATGCTATGAATAAGGTGCTTAGGATGATGGCTAGACGTGTGCAGAAGTGTGTTACCTGCACTGGCTTTACGATGTGGTGCTAGCAAATATATATATATGTGTGTGTGTGTGTGTGTGTGTGTGTGTGTGTGTGTGTGTGTGTGTGTGTGTGTGTGTGTGTGTGTGGGTGTGGGTGTGTGTGTGTGTGTGTGTGTGACGTGTACTTGTTTCTTATAACCAGAGTTATTTTTTACATAGAAATAGGTAGCTGCAGGTTTTAGCTGCAGGTTTTAGCTGCAGGTTTTCGCAATGAAGGCCAAAATAGTATTACATTTATCAGACAGCAGGAAAGATATATTTGTCGGTTGTCCAAAAGCAGGTGATACTCAGAGCCACTGCAACTTAGAATGATTTTTCATTGTGTTTTGAACATGCATCAATCCACATGGTTGAGGCTAATGAATAAACAAGCATTGGCACATCCAATACGTGTCAGTGTGTTGAAACTGTCCACACTTCATATGACATGAGGTCTTGCAGCAGATAGCTGAAGCTTTTGCAGTGAAACCTAAAGTTAGTCCTCAAGATATGTGACTGCCAAGTCTCTCTAAATTTGATGCATGTGGTTTCCTGCTGCCCTCACAGGTTCTGCAGCATGAGCCTATTGTCTTATGCTGCGCTGTGCAATGAGTGCCAAGTAAGTCTTCTTCAAGCCCCTGCTACAGTAGAAGTGCAAATATGATCTGAACAAAGAAACATATGATGTCCCTGGTAGTGACCCACGCCTGATGCATTTTATCGGGCAATCAGGTGCACCTCATTTGTTATCACCGTAGGCAGTTGCTTAGTTCTGCCTTCACTCAGAGCTAGATGTGTCCGGCTATTTTCTCTTGACTGCCTGGAGACACACATGATGTGCAGAGAGAGGAATTCAATGCACAATCCGATCTTAAGATTCCTGGCTTCATTTACCTTAGGTATCAAAGTGCAAAAAAATAAGCGTGCACAGGGTGAACCCGTGCAAACATAGCTTATTTAATTTGGCAGACAACAGTGCACATTGGCAAAACTTATTTTATTTTGTTTACAAATGTGTTTCCCTAGAAAGTGTTGCTAAAGGCATCTCCAGATGCACTGGCCAGGTTGCCCCCCTTCTCTCCTTACCAACAATCAGCATTCTCTGCAGAACACAGCTCGTCAAGCTCTGTGACACTCTCTTGTGCACTTGCCATGTCTTCCAGGCATTTCGAGTGTGAACATTTCTCCTCCCGCCAAAAACACGTTCCCTGCCGTTTTCGTAGGAAGGCGCTCATAATACTTGTCACTCAGGCTGCTGGTGTCCCGGATCACTGGTGATGAGAGAAATATCTCACATCCTGGTATACTCCGAAAGGCGAATCTGTCAATGTGGCCCCAGGGGCTCAAAGTTGTAATCCCAGCTACCCTTACTGACTAAACTGTCTGATCCTGTATTAATCACTTTAAACCCAAATTCCGCATTGTTGCAAAACTGGGAGTTTTAAGAAACAGAATAATGCAATGTATATATAACAAATTACTGGACTCTTGTTATATATATATATATATCTCCAAAGTTTTGCAAAAAAATGAAAATGCGCACTCGGAGAAGAATTTCAATCACCAGGTTTTAATCCATGATACCGTTACGCGTTTCGACACACAGCGGTGTCTTGGTCGTGTGACCAAGACACCGCTGTGTGTCTAAACACGTAACGGTATCATGGATTAAAACCTGGTGATTGAAATTCCCCTCCGAGTGCGCATTTTAATTTTTTTGCAAAACTTTGGACATTTTAAACCAGCTTGGGTTCCTGCCAGAATTGTGCCAACTAACAAAGGGATTGAGCCCAGAAGGACCTACACTGTGCATTTTTATATATATATATATATATATATATATATATATATATATATATATATATATATATATATATATATATATATATATATATATCCCACAGCTCGAATCCTCTTACTTGAAAGAAGACGGCAGCACTCTCGAGAGACGTTTCCAAGTTGCATTTATTCCAAATTAAACAGATGCGTTTTGGCGATGCCTTCTTCTGTGTTTACAAACACAGAGAGGCCGCCATCTTATTTATTCATTACAATTCATCATTACAGCAAAAAGGGACTAAACCGCAGTGTTAATATACTCGCCATAGAAGTATACCTCATATACAAAGGTACAATACCAATCCTACGCTACTTATAAGAGTCCAGAGTAAAATATATAATTGTAGTGCAATGGACGGTCACCTGATGAAGGCAGCAATGCCGAAAAGCGCGTAGTCTGCATCTACCACATTGCCCCCCATCAACTTTACGTCTATCATATTCATCTATCAATTTATTCATGTGTTTATGTTATATTGATTATGTGTAATGAATGAAATGCTTTTACATTGAGAAAAAACAAAGAACCTTTTTATATTTAATATAATAACAATCTGTTTTGAAAAATAAAAATAAATATATTTTTTGAGATACGTTAGTGTATATTTTCTGTACTAATGGTTACTATCTACAGAGAGATCTAGATTATAAAGTATCTCTTCGATTGTTTCATGGAAACAAGCTGTAGACCTTTACCTATTGCTTTCGGTCCCATCATTACACAATTATGTGCCCAGTGTCATCATCTGGGATTCCAAACAACTCTCTCTCGGCCCTCCTTATTCTCTGAGGGGAACTGAGAGAATGAGTTGTATCCTCTTGTGCGGTTCTCACAAAGGAAAAATAGATACAGAAGGGACTCTTTCTTTTTATATTTTTATCTGGAATAAAGTGCAGTGCAAGAAAAGTGAAAAATGTGATTTAAAAAGGATAAACAACAGAGATGAAGTATGTAGATAATGCTTTTTCTAACACTTTTTCTAACAATCTCTAATTTGTTTTCCTGCTTAAAACCAGTGTGAAGGTGAAAAAAGAAACAGTTATGAATTAATCACTGTTTCGGAGGTCAACATGTTTCAGCCACTAGGATAATTCTCTCTGGCTTTCTTCAGGACCTATACAAAACACCACTTTGTCACTGCAAATTATGAGATTTCATACATACAGTATAGATTCTGCTGTATCAGTATTCAGATCGTTGATACAAGCATGATGCATTACGCCATCATTGCTTGTCAAGGACTAAGCCTCACCTCTCTCAACACCAGCTCAAGTTTTTAAGAGGCCCGCAGTGTCCCACGGTACCTCCAGGTACAAACTTTACTGGAGCTTTTTCTGATTTGTCTAATACTAGTCAGCACCCTTGGCTGTTGGAGTATATATATATATATAGAATGCTTTGAAACGCGTAAGGCTGGGGGACTTCAAGTCGGGAAGGGAAGACACCTGTTTGACTAATAAAGCAGTTGCTTACCTGAAGTGGAGTGCGTCCTCGTACCTGGGCAATCTGGTGAAATGGTTTAATTGCGGTGGTTCCAGACCGCGGAGTAGATCGCACCGCTTTCCTGCGCGAGTGAAACTTCCCTCGTGAAACTGTCCAGGTAAGCGCCAGTGTAGGCGAAGCATTCCTGACTCCCTGCTGCTGCGCTTGTTATTTCTACTTGCTGAACAATTATTCCACTTGTGGAGCTTGTAACTGCTTTTATGCTGAATCATATGCTCAGCGCGTTTAGCGCGGCTTGGGCGTTTTATTTGTAGCGCTTTTAATTAGTAATAATCATTTTGTGGCTAGGCTGCTATTAGGGGGATTTCTTAGGACATACTTGCACCTAAAATTTGGTCGCGTTTTTCACCGCTGTTTGGCGGCCCGTTAGTTGGACTGGGGGCTAGGCGCCATCTTGGGAGGGGAAGTGCCGGCAAGAGACGACATTTTTGTTCGCGCTCTAGTTGATGCTGCACACATAGCACGATTGGGTGCTATTTAAGTCGATTGCATTTCGGCGCTCGTTCTGTCCAGGTAAGCGCCAGTGTAGGCGAAGCATTCCTGACTCCCTGCTGCTGCGCTTGTTATTTCTACTTGCTGAACAATTATTCCACTTGTGGAGCTTGTAACTGCTTTTATGCTGAATCATATGCTCAGCGCGTTTAGCGCGGCTTGGGCGTTTTATTTGTAGCGCTTTTAATTAGTAATAATCATTTTGTGGCTAGGCTGCTATTAGGGGGATTTCTTAGGACATACTTGCACCTAAAATTTGGTCGCGTTTTTCACCGCTGTTTGGCGGCCCGTTAGTTGGACTGAGGGCTAGGCGCCATCTTGGGAGGGGAAGTGCCGGCAAGAGACGACATTTTTGTTCGCGCTCTAGTTGATGCTGCACACATAGCACGATTGGGTGCTATTTAAGTCGATTGCATTTCGGCGCTCGTTCTGTCCAGGTAAGCGCCAGTGTAGGCGAAGCATTCCTGACTCCCTGCTGCTGCGCTTGTTATTTCTACTTGCTGAACAATTATTCCACTTGTGGAGCTTGTAACTGCTTTTATGCTGAATCATATGCTCAGCGCGTTTAGCGCGGCTTGGGCGTTTTATTTGTAGCGCTTTTAATTAGTAATAATCATTTTGTGGCTAGGCTGCTATTAGGGGGATTTCTTAGGACATACTTGCACCTAAAATTTGGTCGCGTTTTTCACCGCTGTTTGGCGGCCCGTTAGTTGGACTGGGGGCTAGGCGCCATCTTGGGAGGGGAAGTGCCGGCAAGAGACGACATTTTTGTTCGCGCTCTAGTTGATGCTGCACACATAGCACGATTGGGTGCTATTTAAGTCGATTGCATTTCGGCGCTCGTTCTGTCCAGGTAAGCGCCAGTGTAGGCGAAGCATTCCTGACTCCCTGCTGCTGCGCTTGTTATTTCTACTTGCTGAACAATTATTCCACTTGTGGAGCTTGTAACTGCTTTTATGCTGAATCATATGCTCAGCGCGTTTAGCGCGGCTTGGGCGTTTTATTTGTAGCGCTTTTAATTAGTAATAATCATTTTGTGGCTAGGCTGCTATTAGGGGGATTTCTTAGGACATACTTGCACCTAAAATTTGGTCGCGTTTTTCACCGCTGTTTGGCGGCCCGTTAGTTGGACTGGGGGCTAGGCGCCATCTTGGGAGGGGAAGTGCCGGCAAGAGACGACATTTTTGTTCGCGCTCTAGTTGATGCTGCACACATAGCACGATTGGGTGCTATTTAAGTCGATTGCATTTCGGCGCTCGTTCTGTCCAGGTAAGCGCCAGTGTAGGCGAAGCATTCCTGACTCCCTGCTGCTGCGCTTGTTATTTCTACTTGCTGAACAATTATTCCACTTGTGGAGCTTGTAACTGCTTTTATGCTGAATCATATGCTCAGCGCGTTTAGCGCCGCTTGGGCGTTTTATTTGTAGCGCTTTTAATTAGTAATAATCATTTTGTGGCTAGGCTGCTATTAGGGGGATTTCTTAGGACATACTTGCACCTAAAATTTGGTCGCGTTTTTCACCGCTGTTTGGCGGCCCGTTAGTTGGACTGGGGGCTAGGCGCCATCTTGGGAGGGGAAGTGCCGGCAAGAGACAACATTTTTGTTCGCGCTCTAGTTGATGCCGCACACATAGCACGATTGGGTGCTATTTAAACGTCACTATGCTGACGCGCAGCGGGCGCGCCATAGGCGCGCCGGAGGTTCGCCAGAGGTGAGCCCATCTTTGCCCATTCGGGGCCTGGGGCCAGAACCCCTGCCCAAATCGTGCCTTATTCCAGGGGTGAGTTATTACAGTTCAATCTGGGCAAGTCTCATCTTGACCGGGCTACTATACATCGGCTGGCCTGTGAGGGCTTGTTAGTCTCACCTGGGAGCATCAGAGTGCGGCAGCGCGCTTCTAACATCTACACCCTGAGTTATGGCATGCTGAATACGCGTTCCTTGCAGAGCCATAAGATGGAGGTCTTCACACTCCTGGAAGACGGGGAGTTAGATGTTCTCGCGCTCACAGAAACATGGCTGGAGGACTGTTCGGCGCCAGATCTAGTGGCGGCCCTTCCAGACAATTATCTGGCAATTCATTTCAACAGGGAGGGAGCCAAGAGAGGAGGGGGAGTAGCCCTTCTTTATCAGACACGGCTCCGCGCCGAAAGGCTTCTCTTCGAAACCCTCGGGGGAGCAGAGGTGATGGGGGTTAAGCTCAGGCGGGGAGCGGTATGTGTGGTGTTCTTGGTGGTATATCGGCCACCTTGGGCTTCGCCAGACTTCCCGACTCTCTTTACGAGACTGGTCCAGGACCTGCGCACACGATATGATAAATTGGTTGTTGTTGGCGATTTCAATTATCATATACCAAAGAGGGACAAGCACTACAGATCGAGGAGACTATCTCCTCCTTAGGTCTTACCCAACAGGTCAAGGGACCGACACATGAGAAAGGACATGTGCTCGACTTAGTCTGGACTACCATGCCAGCCCAGGGTGCTACGGAAATTCTGCCTTGTGCATGGTCCGACCATTTTCTAATAAAGGGTAGACTCGTACTGAGGGGCCACCTGTCCAAACTTGGGGATGGCTGGAAAATGGCCCGGAAGTGGAGAAATCTTGATGGGGAGAAATTGGTCCACCTCTTGGAACACCCCCCTTCAGCAAAGGAGCAGGATGTCAATGTTGATACCCTTTGTGGTAACCTCCAGCATAAACTGGGGAGTGCCATTGATGTGGTGGCACCTCTTCGTAGGGTGAAGAAGGTGGCGAGAGGTGCTGGGGCTCCTTGGTACAATGATTCCCTAAGGGAGATGAAACGTGGGGTGAGGAAGAAAGAACGGGCATGGCGTAAAAAATATGACGCCATTGCCAAGCAAGAATACGTCTCATCCTTAGCTAATTATAAACTAGCCATACACACTAGGAAGGCTGTGTTCCTCGAGGAAAGAATAGCTGCAGCAAGAAATCCGCAAAAGGAAATCTTTCGGGTCCTGGCGGAGCTCAGGGTAAATAAAGAGCAAAGTCCCGAGTTCACTCAGGAGGACTGTCAGAGGTTTCAGGACTTCTTCGTAAAGAAGATATCCGATATTTTGGATGAAATTGCTGCAACTACACTCCTCGAATGTCCCTGTCCACCGGACCTTACTGCCCCGCTAAATATCTCACCGTTAGTTGAGTTCTCCCCAATTTCTAAACAGGAACTATTCAAAATCATAGACCGGGTTAAATCGGGTTCCTTGGTGGATCCATGCCCTCCTGATATATTCAAGTTGGCAGTACCAGGAATCGAGGAAGAGGTTTTGCATCTATTGAACACCTCTCTTTGTACAGGACAGATCCCTCTAGCTTTTAAAGAGGCTCGCCTGATTCCCTTATTGAAAAAACCTGGTTCAGACACGAAGTGTTTGAAAAACTTCCGGCCCTTCTCCCAGTTGCCTTTTTTGGCTAAAGTGATTGAGCAGCATGTGTTAGCTCTACTCTCGGGCCATCTAGAGAGCAACAACCTACTGGAGACCAATCAGGCAGGGTTCCGTGCTAATCATAGCACGGAACTAGTTATGCTATCTATCCTGGATGAGCTCAGAACTCGGGCTGATGTAAAAACACTGAGCGCCCTGATACTACTGGATCTCTCCGCGGCGTTTGACATCGTGTGTCACAAACAGCTATTGTCGCGGTTGAGATCCTTTGGTATCATGGGTACAGCACATGCATGGCTCACATCATTTTTGCAGGGCAGGACGCAACGAGTACAGTTGGGAGATTTACTTTCCACCTCTGCTCCGATCACCTGCGGGGTCCCACAGGGCTCGGCCTTGTCACCCCTACTTTTCAATATCTACCTGCAGCCACTAATCGCTCTCCTGAATAGGATGGACTGCCTAGTGTACAACTACGCCGATGATACCCAGATAATCATTCGGCTGGATGATGGCCCGGGAGCATCTACCAGGCTGCAGGACATACTGAAAGCCACAGTCAACTGGATGTCCGAGAACTCTCTGAAAGTCAACCCGGATAAGACGGAAGTGTTGCCCATCTCCATCTCGGGCAACCCCTGGAGCGAGAAATTTTGGCCTATGGAGCTGGGTATACCACCGAAACCAGCGTCCGCAGTTAAAATCCTAGGCCTATATGTGGATGACAAACTATCCATGGAAAAACAAGTTACCACGGTGGTGGGCACTTGTATAGGCCTTCTAAGACAACTAAGGAAGATCTCTGCCTTACTTTCATTCTCGACTCTGAGACACGTGGTCTCAGCCACAATTTTGGCTAGGCTGGACTACGGGAACTCCCTATATATAGGTTTGCCCCAGCGGCTGCTGGACAAACTACAGGGGGTTATGAATGATGCAGCTAGGCTGATCTACAAAAAACCCAGGACTGCCCATTCTTCTCCTCTGATGCAGGAGTTACATTGGCTCCCAATTCGTCAGAGGATTGTTTTTAAAGGACTGTGCATCGTTCACAAGGCTCTGTATGGCAAAGCGCCAAAATATCTGAAATCCCGACTATCCCCTTACACACCGGGTAGGACTTTGCGTTCGTCGGATGCCACTCTTCTGTCCCAATCCCGCTTCAAATTGACTACGGTGGGGGGTCGTGCGTTTTCCAACACACTCCCAGCCTTATGGAACAAACTGGCTCCAGAACTCAGGAAGGAAAGCAACTTACTATCCTTCAGAAAAAAACTAAAAACTGTATTGTTTAAACAAGCATGGAGCAGACCTTAGGTGTACAGGTGGGATCAAGTGAATGCAACACCTCACTGTGTAAATCTGGACAAACAGCGCTTAGAGACCCCGGTGGTTATAACGCGCCATATAAATTAAATAAATAAATAAAATAAATAAATAAAACTTCCCTCGTGAAAGGCACAGAAGGTGAAAATTAAACAGACGTCTCCCCATCCTGGAGACCACTGGAGGGTTTGAAAAGTGTCCTGAATCATACATTAGCATCCGAACCCACTGGAGGGAATTAAATTGCAATAATAAACTACACATCCCAGCGTGCATTGTGGAAAGACTTACCATTTAGGAGGCACACCTGAGGCCAATAAAAGAAAAGCACGTGAGGAATGAAGTCGATGCGTGAAAATAACGGATAGCCAACGCAAAGCCTCTGATGAAGAAGCAAGAATGCTTTGAAACGTGTTAGGCTGGGGGACTTCAAGTCGGAAAGGGAAGACGCCTGTTGGACTAATAAAGCAGTTGCTTACCTGAAGTGGAGTGCGTCCTCGTACCTGGGCAATCTGGTGAAATGGATATAGATATATGTATATATATATATATATATATATATATATATATATATATATATATATATATATATATATATATATATATAAAATTAAAAATATATATATTTGCGCCATTGAATTGAAACTTACAAAATATCAATTTGATTTATGGAGATAATGATGGTATATCTAATTGCACTTATATAAATACTGTATACATTGACATTCAAAGATGGCGCTCGTAATGATGATGATGAGTAGTCCACTTTTTATGTTCATGCCTATGACCATAGAGGCTCCGAGTAACAACGTGAGAATGATGTGTATAAAATGGCGGTTGATTTATTTTATGTTGACACAGTGGAAAAAGGCACGTATGCCGAAACGCTTCCTGTTTTTGTGCAAATAAATCGAACTTGCTAAATTGACCACGCGAGTGCGGCCATTCCTTCCATTGCGGGGGGAAAACTTGGAGCTGATATATATATATATATATATATATATATATATATATATATATATATATGCATTTGAAATTGGCCCAAGTCGGAGGCTCCCGGGTGCTCTCAGGCGGTGCACGCGAGGCGCAGCAGGACCCGCTGCGATCAAATGAAATGCCAGTTTTCTCGTTCAGAGAAGTTTTTTTCCTCGTGCACTCCCGTGTAAATAAATAAAGTACCAGCCACACTGGTTTCAGTCGATTGTGAAGTTTAATCAGCAAACAGCAACCAGCAACACCTTACGCGTTTCGGTCTCAGCGGAGACCTTGCTCACAGGTAACTGAATTGACATTGTTTTCACATTTAAATAAAGTGTTTTTTTAGGGAGTTACATCACTTCCTGTGTCTCACACAGGTATTGTGGGACATGTAGTTTTCAGTTGTGATTATGTCTCAACAAATCATTATAACGCTTTGCAAAAAGTAGCACTCTTTGTAAATAAACAAATATAAACAATGTATGAAGAATTGAACCAAAATGAAGCCCTCCGGTGGGCATTTCAACACTGTGCAGTGAGTGAATACCGACTGTGCATCATTATATGTACATTCAAATTGAAACAGCTAAACATAATTGAGCCCTCTAGTGGGCGTATTAGCATTCAATGTCAAAAAATAAACTTTTAGTTTCAAAGTCAGCAGTGCTAAATGTCTTATGTCAAAATTATTTTTACATGTCCATAATTTTGGGTGAGGAGTGAGGGTATCTGATTAAGGAAATTGAGTGCAATTTAAAATCAGGCAGGATAGGTATCATTGAGCTCTGGATAGTTACAGTTTTACAGGTGGTAATGTAGTTCTTCGTCCTGATTGTGCCCATAGGGGCTCAGAGTTCGAAAGTTCTTAATATGTTTGGATTCTTTTTGTCTCATCACTCTCTCTCGATCTCCACCTCTTTGGTTAGGTCCCACACATTCAATTCCATAAAAGATTAGAGCCTTCCAATCCCCTTTGTGTTCCTTCTCCATGTGTTTAGCCATGGCATTGCTGCGATCAGAGTTAATAGTGGCACGAACATGCTCCAAAATGCGAAGTTTTAATTCTTTTTTGGTGCTTCCAATATATTTTAAGGAGCAAGGGCATTCAAGAGCATATATGACAAATTGTGTTTTACAGTTAATCAATTGTTGGATCTTCCAAGTTTTTTTGTTTGCCATTTTTATTTCCTTAGTAGTTTTCGCTATGCAACAAACTTTGCATCCAGAACATTTATAAAATCCTGTAGGTCTGTGCCATACTTCTGGTTTCTTTTGTTCCTGAAAGTGACTGAAGATCAGTTTGTCTTTCAAATTTTTTGCCCTGCGATAAGTCACATTTGGATGATCTCCTACGATTTCTGCCACTTTGGGGTCCATGTGTAGAATATGCCAATTTTTTCGCAGTATATATATATACATATGTGGTCGAAACGCGTAGTCCTTATCCGCTTAAGAAATAAGCTTACCTGCTGAAATTTATTGTGTGGTCTCGAAAAATCTGTTTCGCCGGATTTCGTCCTTTTGGAATATATATATATATATATATATATATATATATATATATATATATATATATATATATATATATATATATATATATATATATATATATATATATATATATATATATATATATATATATATACATATTCGGTACGTTGTCGTCTAAGCAGCCAGTAACACTGTAATAAGACGAGGCAAACCCAATATATGATGCGTGTTTTTTATTCTTCAACCCAACACCACTCTGCCATGACGCGTTTCGGCCTGACGAGGCCTTGACCACATGACAACGTCACGGAGGCGGATTAACCAATTTAAAGTGCACGGTGCAATTGTTATACATAGACATAGATAAAATACTATATACATGCATTAATGCATTACTTACGTTAAATTAACACCAATGGGAATTTCTACAATATCATAGTTTTAACATTGGATTTGCACACAAAAATTGTACACATGGTTTTGCTCATTGGCCTTTGCAATTGAGAATAATAATAAAACACAATAAATAATTATCTAAAATGTTTTAAAATATAAATATTCCAATTCATTGCAAAGGTAAAAGACGTGGCTTCCCTGAAGCCTTGGTAAAATGTGTGTATAAAACCAGATCAGCTATGTTAAAATATCAGCATCTCTGACCAATTATAACCTATACACATATTTACAAGGAAGCTAAAACCCAATTCCGTCAACATACTAAAAAGTGACCGAAAGGTACATTAAGCCCAAGTGGGCTAACCATAAAATTTGTGCAACGCATGTCATATAAAATGCATATATATGTCTACTAGCAATGGTCAAACAAATTTAATAAAAAATATATATGTGTGATAAATAATAGTGCTACCTGTGAAGTAACAAGAAAGTGATATAAAATATCAATTGTGCTGTATGAATGGTTCTGGGAGGCATACATTTCATTACTTAATAGGATGTACCTATAAATTACAATAATTATATACAAAATTTACTGATATGGTTCCAATTTCATAAATAAGTGTAACAGTCTTCGCTGGCATTGAGACCATTGGGTATTTTCGTGTCAAGCAGGATAATGAGTCTTGTCTCAAGTTTGCGCAACTGGGCTTCACGGTCCCCACCCCTTCTCTGTGGTGGTACTGTGTCTATGACAAAGTATCTAAGCCCACTTGCTTTCTTAGCATGACACTCCTCAAAATGCCGTGCCACAGGGTACGCTGTGTCGGCATTGGTTATGGCCCTGAGGTGTTGCAGAATCCGTTTGTACACCTGTGGCCTGGTGCTCCCCACATACCTTAGGCCACAGGGACATTCCAGGATATATACGGTGTATTCGGTTCTGCAATTCAATTTGTGCCTGATTTTAATGGGGTCGGTACTGAAAGGGGTCATATATTCTTTCCTGCTTACACCATTTTTGCAGGCTTTGCAGGCAAAACATTTCAGAAAGCCCCTACTGCTGTCTAGCCAAGATGTATTAGTTCTTATTTCCGGGCTACTGGAGACAAGACTATCCTGCATGGATCTGGCTTTTCTGTATGTAATACTCGGAGTGCCTTTCACTAAATGGCCAACAACCGGATCACTAGTTACGAGTGACCAGTTGTTTTTCACAATCCTGTGAATGGCCTTGTGTTGGGTACTGAAGCCAAAAATGATACGTGTCTCATTGTCAGATACAGAAATCGGAACATTTTCCACTGTAGGAAATAACAGTTGCTGTCTATCCTTCGGAGTTGGCTCTACTGATTGCTTTAGTCAGAGTATCGATATTATAATCTCTGCTAAGGAACCTAATCTGACATTCCATTTGTGCCTTGTGGCATTCTGAGTCACTGCTACATATTCTCCTGATACGGAGCATCTCCCCGTAAGGTATGCTCCGTATCAGGTGTGCTGGATGTTGACTTGTAGCATGCAACAAAGAATTGCCAGCCGTCGGTTTCCTGAAGAGCTTTGTCTCCAATCTACCATCAGCCACAAAGATCTCAACATCTAAGAAACTTACGGATACCTCACTAATGCTGCTAGTAAACTTTAAGTTCAGATTGTTTACATTCAGTTCTTCAATGAATTCAGCAACCTCACTAGCGGACCCGTTCCAAATAAAGAGGAGGTCGTCGATATATCTCAACCCCCTCTTTACTTTGGAATTAATGGTGGAACTGAAGTCAATAGCCATATATATATATAAATATATATATATATATATTCAATTAAAAAACCATAGGTTATAGACCATATATAGTTAGGGATTAGCATTTACAAAACCTTATTTTACTCACACAAAACCATTGAAATTCGCATATATAGTTAGTTGCACTAACTATATATCGCGCACCCGCAATACACTGCTGATGATGTCACATATTACATCATTCATGACATGGTCAGTGACATCACTGATGACATCACTGATGACATCACTGATGACATCTCATTTGACATTACTGATCACATCACTGATAATATCATTCATGTGATAATACGATGAACCTCTTCAGACTCTAATATAACCTTAGATACAATCAGTGTAAACAGACACTCACAGATTGTCACTCATCCATGGAGTTACTCATATATCTAGTCAGTCATGCAAAGAATCAATCACTCCTCCATTTCCCCAACTATACAAAAAAAAAAAGTTATACACACCTTACTAATTCAAACATATTCTAACACATATTTACTCTCTTATACAATCCCTGATACAAGTTTACAATGATCCATACAGCCACTCACACATTCACTGGCTCTTATGCACAGTTATTTATATATGTCAACTCTCACATGTACTGTGTTTTACATATGTACTTACTTTGACATGTAGCACTGAGATATCCATTCACTCACCAATACACTCATGCACACAGTCAACCGCCCATACAGCTGTTTCCACATGCACTTTTGAACCCATACATCTAGTGAATCAACTGCTCACACATCTATGCACAGAGTCATACACCTCCCAGCCACCCACACACACACTCAGTCTCCCATACAAATACTTGGGCAACCAATCCATAACCCATATAGTTGCTCATATAGCTACTGATCAACACATGCAGCAGTTTACAGAACAACAGACATAATGATGCACAAATTAAGACAGTTTAGTCACTAACCCATGCACTCAGAAACATACAGTCACTGGATGATGTCATCAGTGATGTCATCAGTGATGTCACTGACCATGTCATGAATGATGTAATATGTGACATCATCAGCAGTGGATTGCGGGTGTGCGATATATAGTTAGTGCAACTAACTATATATGCGAATTTCAATGGTTTTGTGTGAGTAAAATAAGGTTTTGTAAATGCTAATCCCTAACTATGTATGGTCTATAACCTATAGTTTTTTCAGTGAATTTCAATGGTTTTTTAATAGCAAATATCAAAAGCTGTAAAATGTATTATTCTTTTAAATGAAAAATATATTTGATATGTTTTTAATAAAAAAAAATTATGCCTCTGCCAAACCCTGACCTCTTAATAGTGCACTGTGGTGGAAATGATTTGGGCACTATGACTGGGGTTGGTCTGGAAATGCTTTTAAAGAACACCTTTCATCAATTGATGACACTTTTTCCCCAAACTTCCTTGGTATATTCCAATATATGCCAAAGACAGAAATGGAAGTGGTCCAACCAATTTTTTTCCACAATTTGAGAAAGCACGGAAACATGTGAATAAATCTGTTTCTGCTTACATGAGAGACTATGGAATGGGTTTAATATACAACAATAACTTGCGTTACAACATTCAAGACATCTACAGAAGAGATGGTGTGCACTTCTCCGATGAAGGGAATAGAATATTCGTCCTTTATTTAAAACTGTGCATTGGAACCTTTTTCACCAAAGTACGCTCCCCGGTTCGCTTACCGGTGCGCGTACCGGGCGCTCCCCCCGCAAAATTTTCCAATTTTTTATTTTTTATTTTTGCATATATCAGCGTCCTAAGCCCCCCTCAGAAAACCTAGAGGGTCACAAAGTGTCTACCGTGCCCCCTTCCACCCATTCCGAACATTGTTTGTCCTCCATCTTGTGTCTCAATTCTACCGATACACAAAATGGAGGACTCCCGTAACGCTGCCGGTTCGCGTACCGGGGAGCGCACCGGTAAGCGCACGATAAAAAAAGGTGGGAATGTAATTTACAGCAAAACCACTACAGACACTTTCATCAAATATAGAATAGGCCCTACTACATAGCAGTCCCTACCATTTACCCAAATTTGATGGAATTCCATTGAGAAAATTATGCTGTAAGCCTGACTAAATATCCTGAGGTAAATTACCTAACAAAAACACTAATGAAGTGTTAGAATTGACAACCAATTAAAATGCTACTTTCTATATCTTCTATTATTTCATGACATTTGATGGGTTATGTACCTGAATATATATAAAGAAAGAGAGAGAAACACAGCCATTTTGACTACTACTTCCTGAAGTACATATCAAGTGCATTTCAACTGAGAACTTAAACTTCTTTTTGAAAGGTAAGATGTTATTTTAAAAACTGAAGTATGTTCTGCACTTTAAGTTAATTAGGAAAACATTGTCTGATAGTTATATACTATCCCTCTGTAATAGTTATAGAATAAGATAGACTTCTCTGTTTTAGTTATGGATGGAGTTAGTCTTGTCTTGTATAATTAAGAATTTACTTAGGCTTTATCACATACATTTTTTTATATTTCTACTTCCAGTCTGAAACCATACACTGCCCAAAGATAAAATCACTGTTTAAAAAACCAAACTACCTGTCTGTACTTAAACCCAACAGTGCCCTATCTGTACTGATATATTTTTTTTTAATTCAATTCACAGCACAAAAATGGAAGGAAAGAAAACAAATACCATCGAAATTGTTCTGGAAAGCAACAAAGATACAGAAATTGAACCCAATGACTCTGAATTCTTTGATGAATCACGGGACTTTGAACTTCTGCAATGTGTACAATCAGTAGATTACCTGATTGAAAATGAGAACATTTCTGACAATCAATTATTAGAAGTTCTTTTAAATTTTGAAAACGAATCAGAGAAATAAATTTATATTTAATAATTCAAAAATTGTTTGAGACATTATTCATTTTTATATGTATTTTTTAAACTAGTACCAAATTGATTATAATGTAAAATCAGACTTTAAAAATACTGTGCAACTTTTTTGTGTTACATAGTAAGTTTGCTCATAGTTACTTCCTTTCTCCCACTATATTATCTCCAATGTGTATTTAACATCTCTTTATCATCTCCTGCCTCCATGGTGTTTCTGCTTTCCTGACAGACTACGCTTTGAATTCCATATACCACAATAACTTCTGAAACAACATGCAAGATATCTACAAAGGAAACGGTGTATTTTTATTTTTAGACTCTGCATTGGTACCTACATGTTGGTACTTAAATAAAAAAAAAATTAAAAATACAACAAAAAGAACAATCAATATACATACATTATTTGAACATTCTTTCATCCTATTTTCCCTATATTACGCTTCCCGGACCGCTTCCCGGTGCGCGTACCGAGCGCTCTCCTCGCAAAAAAAACGATAATAAAATTATTTTTTTTTCCCCCGTGGGGCCCTTTTAAAGCCCCCTCATCAAACCTAGGGGGTCAGGGAGGATGTACTCTGCCCCCTTATGCTCATTTCCCCCTTTGTTTTTGCCACATCTTGTGTCTCGATCCTACCGAGACACAAGATGGCGACCGCTCAGCACTGTTTAGAATGTTCACAGTCACCGGGGAGCCAATCCGCTTCTCCTAGCGAAGTTCCGTTACGCGTCAGGTACGCGAACCGGGGCGCTAACCGTGACGCTGTCACAGATATATCTGTTTTTTAAAACGTTAATTTCTCAAAATCCACTGGAGCACATATATTGAGACATAGCAAAGGCACGTCGGGCATGCCATATCTACAATTTTGCTAAGTTTCGTGTAAATCCATTCAGCCGTTCGAGCTAAAAGTGATTCCAACCGCCCTATGGAAAAATGAATGGGAAAAACGTGTTTTGGGACCCCCCTTTTTTCTCGGCCCCCCCTTGACGAAACCCCCCCAAATTTTCAGGGGCTGCTCAGAAACAATATGTGCCATTTTCCTGAAAATATCAGCTAATTCCGTCCATAAACGCCAAAGTTATTCAAAATAGAATTTTCAGAAATCCCCTAGGAAAAAAATCCTAACTATATATACCTACTGGCGACCGCCAGTAGGTAATATATATATGTTTGGTTGGTAGCAGGAAAATACTGGAAAATAAAAAATACTTACCCGAATGCTGTGGTCTGTCTCCTGCTTCGCCGCTCCGGCTGGATTGGAGGTTGCTGCTTGGAGTTACTGTTGATATATATATATATATATATATATATATATATATATATATATATATATGTATATATATATATATATATATATATATATATAGAGAGAGAGAGAGAGAGACAGAATGTACAAGGCCCATGAGGCATTAGAGCGTTTCACAAGACAACAGGTTTAACAATCGTTAAGTGCAAACATATGCAAAACAAGGTAAAAAGCATAAAACCCACAAGGTAGAAGAGAGCAGGTTCAAACGGTCGTCAAGCGCAAACGTAAGCAAACCACAGTGAAAATGTAAAATCAACGAGGTGGAGTTGAAGGAGATAAGTTTAGGGGCAAGCATAGCTTTAGCCAAAATGACTTTCAAGAAGATGGATTTTGAGTCCTTTGTAAACGTGGCATGCCATCAGGGCTAAAGAAAGGGAGCTCCAAATCCTTGTTGTTCTTCCAGAGAAGCACTGTCTCATATAGCGTTCCTGCTTGAATGTGGGCGGCTCCAGGACAAGGGCGGCTGCGTTTCTCCAATCATGTTGACGGCCAGAGGTTTTCAGTTTTCCAGTCAGGTAGGAGGGACTAGAGTTGTAGGGCTTTGTGTTATGTTATGTTATGTTATGTTATGTTATGTTATGAAAATTTATTCAGCGCACAGCTGCTCCAGAGAAGGAGCCTCCCGGTGCTTGACAAGGTAGCCAACACAACACAACTAAGGAGATAATGAGTTAAAAGGGAACGGACTCAGGGAAATAAAAAAGTCTTGATGGCCCTACGAAATAAAAAGAGATTATCAGACGCACGTATCTTTAAAGGAAGGGAGTTCCACAGGGCAGCAGCCCGTACTCAAAATGAGCGGCCTCCAGCTCGGCTAAGTTTAAACCGAGGGGCCACTACTAGGTCCTGACCTAGAGATCTCAACGAACGGGCAGGAACATAAGGCGTCAATAGATTCGTGAGAATCGGGGCCGAGAAGCCCTTAAGAATTTTGCAGGACAGGCAAAGTACTTTAAATTGAATCCTCTGCTTGACTGGAAGCCAATGGAGGGAACGTAGAGTATTGGCAGCGGAGCAAAACCTGGGCAGACCCACCACAGCTCTGGCTGCCGCATTCTGGACACGCTGCAGGCGTGCAATTTTGGCTTGATTCACCCCTGCCAAGAGAGAGCTGGCGTAATCAAGCCGAGAGATCACCGTCGCCTGCAGGACCAGCTGCCTGGTAGAAGCATCAAAAAATTTCAATGCTGGTCTTAGTCCTCGCAGGATGCCAAAACAACTGGCGGCAGTTCTCTTGGTATGAGAGACAAAACTAAGGGCGGGATCTAGCCACACTCCGAGTTTTTTTGTCTCAATTACCGGAGTCGGGGTAGGCCCCAGTTCCGGTGGCCACCATATGTCACTCCACAGTTCCGATTTCTTGCCGATGATCATTATCTCCATTTTTTTGCGTTCAGCTGGAGATAGTTTGAATTCATCCAGCTGGCAAGCGACCTCAGCCCATTCTGGAACCTAGGGGCATCCAAGTCAGAGTCCCCGCTGAGCGTGACCGCCAGCTGAGTGTCATCAGCGTATGAGACCATGGTCAAGCCCCACTGCTTGACGACCTCAGCCAGCGGCCTCACGTACAGATTGAATAACGTGGGGCTCAGCGAGGATCCATGCGGGACCCCCTGGTCCAGCGGATGGAATTCGGACTGATGGGGTGGAATAGCTACGCAAAAGGATCGATCGGCAAGAAAAGAGCGGAACCATTGGAGGGCAGTCCCTGAGATACCCGCCTCTTCCAAGCGCTGGAGAAGGATTTTGTGAGAGACGGTGTCAAAGGTGGCGCTAAGATCTAATAACACAAGCGCCGCCGTTTGACCCGAATCTAACACCAAGCGGAGATGTTCTACCATGAATAGAAGGGCTGTCTCTATGCTGTGATCAGCACGGAACCCATTCTGCGTAGGATCAAGAATATTTGCCCGCAAAAGATGGTCAGAGAGGACTCTATTCACGTGTGCCTCCGCTATTTTCGTCGGCCACGGGAGAAGCGATATCGGCCGGTAGTTCTCTGACTTAAGAGGATCTAAACCAGGCTTTTTAAGAATAGGCGTAACCACCGCATGCTTCCAACTGGCGGGAACCATAGCAGTAGAGAGCGAGAGATTAATCAGAGAGCGCACCGGCAGAAGATCAAAGGACGACGGGTCCCTGAAAAGTGCCGGTCTCAATGGATCAGCCGGAGAGCCGGACTTAATATGTTGGGCCAAATGAGTAAAACCCTCAGGCGACAAACAAGGGAAGGTATGCAATTCCGTATGTTCCTCGGGCCTAAGAGATGGTCCGGTATCCAGTGTGGAAATAGAAAAGGAACGACGGATATTTTGAACCTTCTCGAGAAAGAAGTTCGGCAGTGCCTCACATTGTGAGATTGAACCCGTGTCGTTCGTGGGGGCCTTTTTTGCCATCAAATCTTTAAGAGCCTTAAAGATAGATTTGGAGGGGTTAGAGCTGTTGCGGAACTCGAGAGAATAAAATGCCGCACGCGCTCTGCAGACCGCGCGATGGTAGGATTTGATAGTGGCAAGATATGACACTTTTTTACTAGTGTCATAAGCTTTCCGCCACTCTCTTTCAGCGCGTCTGCACGCACTCTTTAGTGTACGTAAAGAGCCATCGTACCAGGGGCTAGGGTCCCTTGCACTACATTTGCTCAAAGTCACCGGGATGATGGAATCCAAGGCACGGGTGATCCACTCGCAGAAAAGGTTATAGCCCAATTCCACGTTGTCAAAAGGGCCGAGTGGGTCCTCCGACAAGGTACGATACAAGTCCTCCAGTTTAAGTTTGTTCCAGTGTCGTCTAGGGACGACTCTGGCCATGGGTTTAGAGGGGGGCTCATACAGTGGGCACTGGATACTAACCAAAAAATGGTCAGTCCATGCAAGAGGGGTAGGAGTTAAAACCCTGGCCTATTTTAGGTTAGTAAAAAAGGGGTCCAAAGTATGCCCTCCCACGTGAGTGGGATAGATAACCCGTTGGGACAGTTGGAAGGCTTCCAGATCCGCCAGAGTACTGCTGACAGCAGGAGTGGCAAGACTCTCAAAATGGAGATTCAAATCTCCTGGGATGGAAAAATTAGCACATCCAACGGCCAGCATACCTATGGCCTCAGGAAGAGCCTCCCTAAACGCCACATCACTACCCAGGGGACGATAGATTAACATGCTGGAAAAAGAAAACTGGGGGCTGATAGTAATCCGGAAAGAAGCACTTTCACAGCCCGCAATTTTTAAACCTCTCCAGTCACAGGGATAGCATGATCTGACAGCAAGCGCTATTGTGCTTGATGCAAGCAGGTTTAAACTGTCTTGTGGTATCAGTGGGAAGCCATTGAAGAGTCGGTAGGATGAGAGTGATGTAGTCAAATTTCCTGTGACTTGAGATAAAACAAGCCACTGCATCAAGATGTGCTCTGTTGGGAGCCAAGTGGGCTTTGTAGACTAGAGAGAAGGAAAATCCGTAGTCCAATCTGGGTATCTGGAAGATAGCTTTTAAGCCTGGTTCTGCCATGAAATTTCTGTTTTAACTGTTCTTGTGGGTTGCACACTAATATTAACTTGTTGCTTATACACCTCTTTATCACCTAATTTAAAAGCTATAATGGGGGCGTGGCTTGGCAGTACATGGAGTAGGATGCAGCTCATCTATGCTCTGAGTCCCCATGCTTATTTTCGCCTGTATTGCTGTTCCGGCCAATTGCGGACTCACCTGCTGCATGGATCCTGAGGTCCCTCCAGGGATCAGGCGACTGCAGCCAGGGGCACAGGTTCTTGGTGGACGCGGTGACCTGCTTTGCTTCCGGGACCTTGGAGCGCCCATCATTTTGGCTTGCAGACTGTGGGGAAGAGTGCAGAATGCAACACAGTGCGCATGAGAGGCAGGCTGTTGACACATGGCAGCAACAGATCCCTGAGGCGCTTGCTGACGGTGAGAGCGGGGAGCTTTGCAGGTGAGCAGGGTGCTGCCTGTCACTTCGGTTTCCTAGACCACCATTTTGTGCAGACTCCCGGCAATGACTGGGCCTACTGCTGCACCGCGCTCCTGGGTGTGTGGATGGAGTGCTGGCCTGCCGCTCCACTGTGCCCTTCTGGCGTGCCCAAGGGGACCCTGATTGAAGTCTACACTTGCAGACCCGATGAGCGAAGGGGCTGACTGTCGAGAGCCTGGCTGCCCCCAGGACGGGTGTGTCCTGTGGTAAGGCCCTTGCCTCCAAATATTGTATCATTGCATAGCCCCAGGGCGGTTGGCTGTGACACCCGCCACAAAACATTGCAGGGTGAGTATAAGTTGTGCTAGCCTGCCGCATGCTGCTTGAGGTCCCTTGGCTGAATGCGGCTCGACACGGGGTAGTAGGAGCCCCGTGCAGACTGGGAGGTGTGAAGCGGTGGCCCAGTGCCGCTTTGAGGACTAAGTGTACTGGGTGGATGTCCTCCTGCCCCAGACTCTTTGTGTCCCTGGGGGTTCCCTGAGGTGGTGTGGAACCCGGACACCCACAGACTCAACCGAGTGGTAATACGATTGATACTTTTTATACTCTAATGAGTAGGGATGTGGAGAAATGGACACTGATAGGCAGTGGCGAGATATGAAGAGAGTAGATAATTTATTTATTTAAGCAATTTGTAGAGCGCACAAATACCCGTGGGCGTCTCGGCGCTGCGGAGTGTGTAGAAGATCGAGCCAGGAGTGGGGTGCCTATTGATTAAAAAGCAATGTTTTTACCAGTTTCCTGAAGGCAAGTAGGGTTGGGCAGGATTTAATATGCAGAGGGAGGGTGTTCCATAATTTGGCAGTGGCGACAGTGAATCTTCTGTCCACCCAGGAAACTTTTCTAGTGCAAGGGGCCTTCAAAAGGTTGGCTGTTGATTAACGCAAGGGTCAATTGGGAGTATAAACACACAGAGCTTTCTTCAAGAAGTCAGGTCCAATTTTGAGGATGGCCTTGAAGGCAATGCAGAGTGCTTTGAATTAAATTTGGCTTATTATAGGTAGCCAATGAAGTTTTTGAACTACCTTTGAAATTAGTTGATACTTGGGGGTACCTGGTAATCTAACTAGTGGTTAAAGAGAAGCCCATAGAATGCTCCAACACAACAGTGATATTATTATAAGAGAAGCAGATAAAGGAGGCAATATTGTTGTTATGAACCACTCTGAGTACAAAAATGAAATTATGTCCCAACTAAATAATACCCAGTGTTATGAAAAGCTTTATTATAATCACATGTTTGAATTGAGTAAAAACATCAATACACAATTGAAAAAGTGGTATGATGGTGGCCTACTATCCATTGATGAATTCCATTACTTGCATATAGATAGCCCAAAGTACCTGTGTCTGTATACTCTGCCTAAAGTTCATAAAATGGCTTTGTTCCCACTAGGGAGACCTGGAGAGGATTTGGCCTTACGGCTAGGGCGGTCATTCTTGAATCTGGGGAACCGGGTTCGAGTCTCGGCAATGACGGTGAACATCCTGTGATTCAGGGCAAATCACGTAATCTCCCTGTGCCTTACAAAAATAAATGTGTCCTCATGTAACACAACTGGTGCTATGTAAAGCGCTCTGATACCCCTGTAAAAAATATTGTTTCTGGGATTGGGGGACCCACAGAGAGGATCTCAGAATTTGTTGATTTGTTCTTGCAAACATATGTAGAGAAACTTCCCTCATAAATAAGAGACACTAAACATGTTTTTTTGAAAGTTTTACAGGTCGTATAATGGGAGTCAGGGCTATGGTTGGTTACACTCGATGTTACATCACTGTACATATCTATTTCACTTGAGAAGGGTATCTTAGCCCTAATGCGTATTATTAATACTTGACCAGCAATTTACTATGAACAGTTCTCAAATCTCTTAAATGGTTGCCCTACGAAACTAGAATTCAGTTAAAGATTGCCGTTCTGGTGCACAAAGCTCTGCATCTCAATACTCCCAGATACCTAGTGCAAAAGCTTGAATTATCATGTGGTGGTAGAGCCTCAAGAAGCGCTAACACTTTCCTCCTGAAACCATTCATCCTTAGCAATAAGAGAAATTGTCACTGAGCCTTTTCCGGCACGGCTCCAAAGATATGGAACTCCCTTCCACCGTAAATTCGCAGAATCTCCTCAACAGCTCCTTTCAAAATGGAAGCCAAAAGAGTCCTAATGAATACATTTTAACCATAATTGGGCTAGGTTTCTCCTGCTCGAAGCTAGTGATCCTACATTCATTGTACAAACATTTGATGCTGTTCTTCCTTACCATGCAATAGTTTGCCTTCCTGCGTAGCATGCTATATACCTGTTTATTGTATTACTCATCCTGTCTTATTTGCCTTGTAATTATGTGATTATTCCTTGTTTTTTTTTTTTTTTGTATTCTTACTCGATGTCATCATTACTTTTATGTCCTTCCTTCCATCATTTTTGTAAAGCTCTCAGGATCTTGTTTGCGCTATATAAAACATACTTAGATGTTATTAACCATGACTAAAATGATTTTGGAGAACAATGTCTTTTTGTTTGACAAGCGATGGTATCAACAGCTGCAGGGGACCGCCATGGGTTCCAGGTTTGCTCCCTCCTACGCAAACCTCTTCATGGGGGTTTTCAAGGAGGGATACATCTGGGGCCCTGGGGGCTCAGAATGGGTTTACCATATCCTGTACTGGGGGCGGTACATTGACGATTGCCTGCTAACCTGGACAGACAATGAGTGAATTTGTTACTTATCTTAATTCTAATGATGCCAACATGAGATTCAAGAGCAAATGTAGAATGGGACGTAATTAATTTTTGGATCTTGAAATGTATGTCAATGATACAAAACTACAGAGCAAACCTTTCCCCAAGCTAACCTCATGCAATGCCATGCTTCATGCGTCTAGTTCTCACCCTAGGAGCCAGATTAATGCGATTCCCTTTGGAGAAATGCTGAGGGCCAGACATAATTGTAGTGATAATATTGAATTTCAAATATGCCTTCAGGGAGTGGAGAACACTTTTTAGTCAGAGGATACAATACACATGCAGTGAGAACAGCCATAAAACAGAGTGAACAGAATAGAGAGACAGCAAACACTACAACACCGCACAGATACAAGAAAGGATTCTAAGATAGTGCATCCAATTGCAGATTACAAAAGTATGTCGAACTGGTATCGTAAGTGCCTTAATAATTATTGGCACCTGTTGAAGGGTGATAGAATGTTAGATGAGGTTTTGACCAAGTACTGCTCGGTCACTTACCGGAGAGGACGTACTCTGAAGACTCTCCTCTGTTCCAGTTATCCATTGCCTAGACCACAGGAGAACTGGTTAACACCACATATGTTGGACTTCTTTAAATGTGGACACTGCATGGTGTGCAGGTGGACCAAGATAATACTGTCAATTTCTCAGACAGAAGGAGGAGAAACTACACTATATGTCATAATGTCATGTGCTATACGCAATTTGTGGCTTATGTCATAATGTGCAAGTGTGGACTCATGTACGTTAGGAGAACAATCAGGGCACTCAAGGACAGGATATATGAACACATGAGGGCATTAAAGATGCAGGACCCTGGATACCCAGTAGCAGTACACATAAGAGAGTGTGGCCAACAAGGGCTACATAAGAACTTTGAAATTTTTGGTATAGACCATATACCACAAGACCCGGGGGGAGGAAATAGAGAACTAACCCTTAGGAGATGTGAAGCAAAATGGATATTTTGTCTGCACACGCTGTGAATGGGCTAAATACAGACTATGAACATCATTACTTTTTAGGAGCTAGGTGAAGGATGCTATGTATACCTGTGTCTCTGTTGCGGCTTATTTTTACAGTAACGCATACTTATTTCGTTCTAATTCTAATGATTCAATGATAGTAGTGAGGTTTTCCCACCGATGAAGAGTAATGGTTAATGATGCTTTACAACTAAATGTTTGCTGTATGATTAAACGATGTGAGGTGTTTCTAGTGGTTACTGCTCCTATCATGCATATTGTGCAATAATGAATCTTGGAGCACAAAACACACCGGTTTGGGGTTCCGGTCCCAGTTAGGGTGTAATTGTTACATTAATATATTTTACTTATTGCTTCATACACACACGTTCTTTCCTAAGACTGACACACATAGCTATTCATTTTCAAGAAGTGGAGATCACTGCCATCCCATCTGAGATCATTCTGACATCAAGATTAGAAGGATGAGAGATTCTTATATTTTTGCCTGGATAGGCGTTACATTTCATTTAGCGTGAGCTGGATGTGCAGTTTTTTTTTGTCTATGATAGATATATCATCTCTTATGGGTTGTTATATTGTAAGGGATACTGGGAGGAATTACTCCATTAGGGCATAGATAATTGTATCTATGCCGGTTCCGGCAGTGACATACACATGGACCAAGGCTATTAGAATCTATGATAGATACATCATTGTTATGGGCATTTGTATTCTATAACTTTATGTGATATTGGGAGAAAACACTCACTCCATCATGGCTTAAGAGAATTGTATTGACGTTGGTTTTTATAATTGTATGTGATACCGGTTTTATCACTATATATGTTACAGTGTTAATTTTGATTTACACCATTCCAAGATGGCGACGATTTATGGCTCATTCTATACACAATCTATTTAAAAATGTGTAAGTTTTACCACACCTATTCAGTATTAATATATGGAGATGCTAGATTAGCGACTGTATTTGCCGGTCTTACGTATATCTTTCCAACTTCGTTTCATTTTACACCACTCCAAGATGGCAGCAAATTACAGGTCATGCCATATCTAATTTACTTACACTTGAAGACTTTGTATTGGAGATGAAAATCAGGTGGGGCCAAACTATCTTTATTGTGGCGCAATATTTTCAGATGGTTTGGATGTACTTTTGTGCGATTTACACTATTCTAATATGGTGATGATTTACTCATGCCGAATATATTCTATATACATGCTGTACACATAGAGTACCCGTATTGGAGATGTGGCGAGGTGTTGCTTTACTATACACATAGTGAATCCTTTATCTGATCCTTTATATGGATCTTCAACCACTTTAATATGGCGCAGAATTTCGATCTGGCCGGACACATGTCTAAATAGCACTTCATTACAATATGGCGCATGGATGCCACAACGGATATGGAGATGCGTGATGATCGACGCCTGACCATACTCTGGTGAGTTGAGACGGTTATACCGGTCTTTTACTGGGTGGAGGATTATTTGGATGCATGTAAAACCGGTTTGGTATTCACTGATGGCTATTTAACTTGGTGCATTTGATGGCTGTAAATGTACGAATGTTGTGTAATGACTGCCAGTATATACAACCATTAATGTTGGAACTACTTGGTTTACATAGATGTGGATAGCTCAGATGGTTGCTAAACTACCCAGTGTCTTATTACTTGCCTTTGACCGTGTTTATACGTGATTTTTCAAGAACGCCATTGCCTTTAGTTTGAATGATGGTACTATCAATATTCCGTTTTACGGTTGGGCTTGTCACTTAATAAAATACCATTTTTTTGAGTATGATTTCATTGGCGGTAGTATCATAATGTGGCTATTTCGGTGGTTACTTCACCACATTAATTGTGCACGTTCAGTACACCTAATTTTGTGAAGGCACCACTGACATAGTATGCTGTAAGAGTGATCATATTTTGACTGTGCCAGAAGTGATCGGATAATTTAGAAATGTTACACCATCTAGTATTGTATGGCAATGACATATAGTTGGTCGGATAGACATATACTACTTTACTTTGCAGGAGGTGACAAGAGCACAGATACGCTTCCATGTTACTAAATGATTGACAACAAGTCTGGAATCGGTAGACAAGATAGAATACCATACGGGGTATGTGTCTTGATAAATTTATATTATGACATGTCATAAATTACACATGACATAGTTTGCACACATTGATTTCTATTTAATTAAACTTTCCCTCATCCAGATCACGCCAAGATATGCAGGTAATTTTATTTGATATTCTAGTCGGGTTAGGACTAGATTGCACAGCTGTCTTTCTTCTCACATCGGTGTGGGATATACCTATTTACATATATCTCCTTGGTGTCAGTGACTACTATAAACACCACGATATAGCTTTATCTAAATAGGACACAATGCATGTATTGTTTGGTTTTATTTGTCACAATTACTTTGTATGGATCGACTAACTTTATGAATGATGGTTCTTTGAGTGGCACTGAGGTGCCTCTAGGTTTTTTGAGAATGTGGCGAACACTGACTTTGGTATAACACCATCACCAGTGGTTAGGTGTTACCAATACCAATATTTGTATATTGAGACAATGTTGTATTGATTAAATAATAATAATAATCCTGAGCTTATACAGCGCCTGGTTACACTAACCAGTGTGTCCCCTCGCTAGTCATTGGCCCCAGCATCCCACAGTTACCGCCTCCTCAAGCTCGCCCAATAGAACTAATCCCTAGGAAATAAGTAGGTTTTTAACTCTTTACGAAAAACCACCTCAGAGGTTTCAACACGCAGCCTCAGGGGCAGGGTGTTCCAGCGACGGGCAGCCAAAAAACGGAAGGATCTTCCTCCCATTCTGGCCCTTCTGAATTTTGGAATCTGCAACATGCCAGCCCCCTGTGATCGCAACAGCCGAGAAGGAGTGTACACTTAAAGCAAATTGCGCAGGAAACAAGGACCTTTCCCTTGCGCAATCCTATGGCTGAAGCAAAGGGCTTTAAACAGGATGCGTTCCCTAATGGGTAGCCAGTGAAGCATGTCCAAGGCTTTTTTTGAGGCGGCTCTCTTGGGAAACGGTAAATAGAGTGAGCAACCCAGTAAACCTTTGGGGGCTTGGGTAAAAACGTGATAGAATGGGTAAAGTTGCCTCCAAAGGAGTTTGTTGTACTAATTAAATTGACTTAATTATGTAACTGAGTTAGATACAGGTAACTTAATTGTCCTGGGTGAAATTGATTACAATAGATTAAATGAAAGTTCATAGACTTAAAACTGACTAGACATAACAATACTTGACATTAAGACAAAAACGAATAGACGTGTGTATAGGCAACAAAAGTGAATTTTATCAAAATTAGATCATAAAGGGAAAAATACAAAGCATAAAGAATGTGCAAAACAGGAATACAGGATAAATGTCAGGAAACAAATCAAAATCTCTGTAAAGCCTGTAAGCCGCCTATCCAAAATAAAGATTTAAAGAATCCTCCTTTGGATAAAAGTGAGAGTCGACGTTTCGGTCTTTATGGGCAACTCTTCAAGACCATCATCAGGACAGTAGAAAGTTAGTATTGTAAATCCCTTAAATCGATAACCTTAACTCCGTGTGATGGAGGGATGATATGTAAAGCCAGGACAGAGGTTAATCTATGCAATCGCGAGGAAGTTAGCAATTAGGGCTTTTCTATTGTTTAATCGGACCTCGCACACTTTGTAAAGGGGATCGCAAGGAAATTCAAAGTCATCAAAATTGGACGATCTGTAAACGCGTCAGGAAGAACAGGAAAGTGAGCAATTAAGGCTCTCCTCTTTATATGTCGCTCCTCGCAAACTTGTCAAGGGGATCACAATTTATAACAAAGTCGTCAGGAATGAACGATCTGTTCTAGTCTTCAATGTTCCAAAGTAGCAAGAAGTGTCCGCCGTCACTCTGCATGCTAGTGATCCCCTTTACAAAGTCTGGGAGGTCCGATTAAACAAGAGAAAAGCCCTATTTGCTAACTTCCTCGCGATTGCATAGATTAACCTCTGTCCTGGCTTTACATATCATCCCTCCATCACACGGAGTTAAGGTTATCGATTTAAGGGATTTACAATACTAACTTTCTACTGTCCTGATGATGGTCTTGAAGAGTTGCCCATAAAGACCGAAACGTCGACTCTCAGCTTTATCCAAAGGAGGATTCTTTAAATCTTTATTTTGGATAGGCGGCTTACAGGCTTTACAGAGATTTTGATTTGTTTCCTGACATTTATCCTGTATTCCTGTTTTGCACATTCTTTATGCTTTGTATTTTTCCCTTTATGATCTAATTTTGATAAAATTCACTTTTGTTGCCTATACACACGTCTATTCGTTTTTGTCTTAATGTCAAGTATTGTTATGTCTAGTCAGTTTTAAGTCTATGAATGTTCATTTAATCTATTGTAATCAATTTCACCCAGGACAATTAAGTTACCTGTATCTAACTCAGTTACATAATTAAGTCAATTTAATTAGTACAACAAACTCCTTTGGAGGCAACTTTACCCATTCTATCTCTTGGGAAACATCAACACCATGCGGCCGGCAGCATTCTTAATATGCTGTAGTCTCTGAAGACACTTCACATTAGCTCCTAAATAAAGGACGTTCCCATAGTCCAGCCTGGAAGTAACCAGGGCATGGACCAGGGCTTTCCTCGATGTCACAGGAAGCAGATCGAGTGTCTTTCTGAGACTACGCAGAATGCCAAAGCAAGTTCCGGCCACGCGTTTGTTATGGTATTCATAGGGGATTTTCTAATCAATCCAGATTCCCAGATTTATAACTTGATCCTTGGGATTCTCCCCTGCAACTAGAGCGCTAACCCTCAAAACCGGAAGTGCCTGACTCTACCTACCACGCCCTCCGCGCAACGGTACTGCTACCGCGTCGGACCAGGGCAGGTAGGACAGGTCACCGAGCTCAGGCCTTCGTTCCTTCGAGGTAAGACTAAAGCGTCCAGTAAGCGCGCGTGCCACAGACTAAGTGTTCCCCCTTGAGCAGTCAAATGTCCCCTTCACATATAAAATACACAATCACTAAAATTGCATTGGAGCAAAAGCAGTGCAAAGTGGGATCACCTTAGGCCAAAACGAGTTCAGGAGGAAGCTGCCACCAACCCCCTTTGCTCACAGCGCCGCCGCCAAATCCAAGCGGAATTTAGGCAGGATTCTCCCCTGCAACTAGAGCGCTAACCTTCAAAACCGGAAGTGCCTGACTCTACCTACCACGCCCTCCGCGCAACGGTACTGCTACCGCATCGGACCAGGGCGGGTAGGACAGGTCACCGAGCTCAGGCCTTCGTTCCTTCAAGGTAAGACTAAAGCGCCCAGTAAGCGCGTGTTAACAATTCCAGCCCTGAAGAAGTCGTAGGGTGACTTAACCTGAAGACGAAACATGTGCCTCACACATGTTGGCTGGTGTGAGGCTGATATATCCTAGAATAAAGTGAAGACTTGATGAAAAGAGGACAGCGTTCTGACAACTATTACTTTACTTCTTTTGGGACACTAATGGTGTATGTGCTTAGGGTACAGGTTAACCCCCACAGACTCCCGCAAATTCCATGGATTAAAACAGCCATCTTGGAGAGCTCCTGGCCCGGCCCCCCTCTCTGCTGCCCTGGTGGTAGTGAGGTCCCCCTGATCGTGATTTAGTTCACTGCGTTCTCCGTATACTATCTGCTGCTCCTAAAGTGGTGAGGACATTATGGAGCAACATTGAGGTGTTCACCTGGCTGCGCCAGGTTCCAGCATTGTGGTCTGTCCCCCTCCCCCGAATGGGACCTCTGGACGCTGCATCCTTTGGCCCCCTTGTCTTCTGAGCCATCCTCCAGTGTAGATATCTTCGGCCCCCCGGGCTTGCTGATGTTTACCCAGTGCAGAAGCCTCAGCTCCATCCTTCATGCCCATCTAACGCTTGTCCCCACGATAATATACAGAGGGGCAACTCCTCCAAGGACTGCTGTGCAGTTTCTGTATGGTCCAAGTCCTACTTGCAGGCCATGGCTACTAAGGAGGAGCCCTCCACACAGGCTCTTGGAGCTGCTGCAGCTCAACCGATTACTCAGGACAACATGGTCCAATTTCTAAATGTCATTAAGCAAGAAATTGGCTCCCTAAAAACAGACTTCAAAAGTTGCATGCAGGACCTTCGCAGACACATTATGGAAGTGGGCACGCGCATGGATGACCTCAGCCGCACAATGGATTCCTGCATGGAGGATCAAGAGATGGTTATGCGCAATATTGTTGCCCTGGAGGACCAGCAGATCGAACTCCATGCCAAAAAGGAGGATTTGAAGAATCTAAACAGCATAAACAATCTCGGCATTTGGGGTGTTACCCAGGGCGATAATGCAGATGATATTATGACCTTCACAAAAGTTCTCCACCAAAAAATCCAAAGAGATACAGGAGCTCAGCCATTGCTCCTGGACTACACTCATCGGGTCTTCAGCCATGTCAGGCCGATCAGACAGCAATCCGGACAGTCTAATGAGACTCCACTTTTTGTAGGAGAAGGAGGCCATCCTGAAAGCAGCTAGTGGCAAGGCTGGCCTAGCCTTTCGAGGCCATATGCTGCAAATCTTTCAAAATCTCACTTCAGTGGCACTTAAAAAATGAGGAGACTTCAGGCCAGTCACAGCAAAACTCAGGGAAAGGGGCATTATATATCAATGGGCACACCTTTTTGGCCTGCTCTTCCTGTTGAATGGTAAACAGCGGTTGGTACATTCCCTAACCAAAGCCAAGTGCCTGCTGGGCCTGCCGGAGGGCTCTCCGGATTCAGAGACTTCACACGAACCCCAGGAGGAGGGGCCAGATGGCTCCCGACATGGGACATTGTTGGCAGACACAGCAGGGATCAACTGGGGAAGGCGAGTGTCCTCTGAGCGGCGAGACGACATCATATCCTATCCACAAAATATGAAGCGGTAATCTTCTCAACATTCTGACTCAGACACTTGACTGTTGCTTGAGCTGGCTGCACCAGCTCTACCATAGCCGCTGTAACACAATGTCTTGCTGATCTTTTCCTTTTTTTCTTGCAGGGCCTGCGACCTCGGGGCTGGTCTTTCCTTTTCGTATTTCCTCTTGTGGTGTTCTGTTTGAAACTCTGAAGTAAACACATAGAAGTAGACTTGGATATTGCTTGCTCTTCTTTACCTGTCTGGCCTCCTCCCCTCATTGGGGCACTTCTCCACTTGAGGGAATCCCTCATCGGTTTAATGATGGAGAGACTCGCCATGTTGGGCCTTGTTGGTCCATTCGTTTTGTGTTGGTTTATGATCCGTCTTGCCCGGTACACACCCTGGGTTCCTGGGGGGATGATATTGGTCTGGGATTATTGCTTCCCCTGGTTCTGCCTTAGTACACTTGTGGGTCTGTGGCTGCAACCGTAGTAATGAATCTCCCTTTCTCCTCTCTTCTTCTAGATAGACCATGGTGACCCGGACTAAAACCAAACTCGTCTCCCTCAATGTGAAGGAGCTTAATTCTCATAGTAGGCGGAAACAGTTATGGCAATACTTCCTCCACGTAGACCCAGACATAATCTTCCTACACGAGACACATCAGCTCTGCGAGGACTGCCCTCATATGCTACACCCTAAGTACCCTTCCCAATACTGGGCTTATATTGAGACTATAGCGCTAGGGGCAGGCCTCCTTTTCACGCAGAGATTTATTACTAAGTTGCTACATGTAGTCAGAGATCTCGGGGTCGCTTCCTGGTGGTGATTGTGGAGCGAGGGTGCAATACCCTGATCTTTCTGTATCTGTATGCCCCTAACCCAACCAGGACTTCTTCCTCCGTAGGATTCTTAAGGACCAACTCAGTCTCTCCCAGGGAGAGGTGGTATTCAAGAGGGATTTTCAACTTGGTGTGGGAGCCCATGCTTGACAGGAATGCCACTCCTTTTAAAGGGCATGGGAGCAATGTTGGCCCAGCTTAAGAGGGAAATTACAGACTCAGGCCAAGTTGATGCTTGGCGCTACTTACACCTGATGCTCAGGATTATTCCTTTTATTCACATGTACATCAGTCATATTCCCGTATTGACTATGTATTCCTTCCGCATTCCCTCCTGCCCGGCCTGGAAACAGCACTGATCTGTGACCTTTCTATCTCGGACCATGCACACATAGAGCTGACCTGGCTCTCCCGGACAGGTACCCCACGTGCCTCCCCATTGGTGGTGACTGACCCAGTAGATAGGGCTGCTATCAATAATATGATCTGAGAATATTTCTAACTCAACGCTTTACCTGATATCCGTCCTCAAATGCTATGAGATCAACTTAAGGCAACAATACAGGGTGTCATTTCCTTCACAGTGATAGCACGGACATGCAAAGCACGCTTCTTTTCTCTTGCCCTGTTTGACTGATCTTTTTGTGTGATGGGTTTTTGTCTTCCTGGTGTACAGCCCTCACTACTGCCAGGGTTGATCATGGCTGCCCCTAAAGCCCCCACGCACCTGATCTCCTTCCCCCAGACCTCTAGCCCTTTTGTCCTGCCCCGCTTTCGCTTTTGCGCCCTTAGTGGCACTGCTTTTCTGATCTGCTCAGCAAGAAGGGATCACACACACCTTTCCTCCCTGTTATCCACCGTTGGGACCATTGTCTCCTTACCTGGAGGGGATTTTTGTTTTTCTTTCTTTTTGTTCCTTTAGTGCTGCGACGATACCGATCTGGTGCAGCATTGAGGCTCAGTGTGAACACTGTTGCTCTCTTGTGTGCTCCTCCAGTAGAGGACCACACTGTGTGACTGCCATGCTGATAGCGGGAGATTAGGACCTGCCTCACAATGTCCTGGTATGGAATAAGGCTCTCAGTGAGCCTCAGTTGATGCCCCAGATTGATGTTTTCCTGATGGAGCTTTTAGAAGATGCTCCCTCCCCCTTTCTGTCTCTCTATTATCTCCCCTCGCGCTCGCTTCCTGAACTGTGAGGTGGTCAATTTGTATGGCTCTCCGTGTGTACTTCATTGATGAATGACTTTGCGCGTTGCATTATGTGGCCAGTATCCGCGCATGTTGCTGTTGAGATTAAATGAACAGATTCTGAGTAAAAAGAGCTATAACAAAAGGTACTACCGTTACCCAGCAGAATGATAACCATTTTATTGGCATTGAAGGATGCAAGGTTAAATTTACCCTTGCACTATTGCAACCCATATCGACGTTGTACACTGTTTTTACCAGTGGAAGCCTTTGTCCACCCAAACCACTTTACTAAAGACATATGTTTTTTCGTGATGTTGTTGACCTTTAGTATTTATATAACCGATATGAATGTTAGTGGAATAATTTATACTATTACAGGAAATGTGACGTCCAGCTGGTTGGTCCCGGATTATGAGCTTAACACAGACTTTTTGCCCTATGCAAACTGGATTTGCAATGTTAAATCGAAAACAATTTTTATTTTAACTCATTCACAGTGCAATTTCATTTTAATAATGTGGGAAGTGGGTTGAAACAAGACAGGGCCGATGAGGGTGACTGGTCTTCGATTGTGAGAACAATAAAAGCCCTGCTAAAGCTACAAGAGTAAGTGGAAGTTCAATTTTTGTCACAGACGATAAAACGCTTAATTACTGTGTCTGGAGCTGATGTTGGAGTACTGCTAGAGTGATAGGTCTGAGGTTTGGACCTTAGTGGTACCACCGCATTCCATCTTTTTTCCTGAGGGATATACAGCAAGCACATTTGAATCATGCACCACAAAAGCCTTTCATTTCAGAGCCCTGTTCAATTCTTTTCGCTGTGTCCTGTGTTTGCTGACGGTTGTGACACTGATAGCATCACTGCACTGCCAGTTCCTTTGTGTGGAGTGGATGGAGTAGGGCGTGTGCTGCAGAACTGCTGCCAATGGCTCGGGGGGAAGCCACAGAAGGGAAGAGAATGGGGGCCAACAGAGAGGGGCTGATGCTGTAAGCGTGCATGCGTGGCGAAGACAGCAGTGCAGACTAACGGGGCGGAGTGCAGAGACACCAGGGGAATCGACTGTGAAAGAATAGATAGCAGGGAGGACAGAGTCAATATGGAACCCTGACTGACGACATGACGCATCAAACGCCCCACTTCCATTGGGCATGATGGGCTGGCAACTGGTCCCACTTAAACATTCATTACTCGTTTATTGGCCCCTTCTGTCTGCAGGTCTGTAGTCACAAATCACATTGTTATGGGAATACCTTGTATGAGGGCTGTGGACTGTGGATGGTATGCACATTGATGGAAACGGAAGAAGCACTGCCAAATCTAATAGGTTTTGCCTATGCAAGATCTACATGGCTTAAAGTAAAGAATAAACAAGCATTTACAATGCAATAGGTCTCGCATTATTAATTAAGTTAGAGCTATTGGCATTGTAAATGACAATGCCTTTTATTCATTTGTTTTTAAAACCTGCAATCGGTGCATAAACACGCACTTTGAACGTTTAGTCCAGTGGTCCCCAAACTTTTTCGGCGGGGGCCACATCAACTTTCCTTTCTGTGATGGGGGTCCGGGGTCAGTCTTATAACAGGAAATTATATGGGCCAAAGTGACAACCAGTATTAATGTGGAGATTATAATGAAATTCGTTTTGCAGCTGCCCTTCGCTGGGCCTTGTCGCCACCTGTTGGTTTGCAAAAAAAGTAATAGAAAGTCTTCTCGTGTTTATTTGAAATACCACAGATACTCCTTTTATTTTATAGATATAGATTAGATTCGAAAATAAAACACAAACTGATGATAATTTTTTTGCCACACAGTGAAATAACATTAATACAGAATAATTGTCATAAACAGGCTGACTTTAGGGTGGTCCTGGAAGCATGCAGGCCCTTCAGGAATGGCAGATAAAAAAACACAAGCAGCCCATCAGCAGATGACCTGGTGCAGTCTCATTTTGTATGTGACATCACTGTTCAAGAAACATGTTATTAAACAAACTGCCTTTTCCTTGCACTGGACAAAAAAATAGTCATCTGTCCACTGCTGTTTAAAAACTCTGCACTCTGAATCTATTTTCCGTTTCCCCAACAGTTTCGACATTTTGTTGTCTGTCTTTCTTCCGTTCTTCTCGGGCTGGTAGGGGAAGTAAGGGAGAACTGATTACAATGGGCACAGATAAAGCCCTCTCTATGTTTACTTCATGTGCACATGCGGTTAACAGCGTTTACCTTGAGCTTAGGAACACCCAGTGAGTAGAAGTCGTCCATAGTGGTTAGTTAGAAAAAAGCGTTCCTGTGTAGAAACAAAAAAAGATAAGCGCCCCAGCGCGTAATCAAAGCGCTCCAGCGTGATGTCCAAGGTATTCACATAAGCGCCCCAGCGCGTTGTCACGAACTGAAAGTAAAGCGTTGCCAAAACAAATCACAAGTAAAGCGCTCCAGCGTGGTGCCAAAACAAACTCAGGATAGCACCCCAGCGCGGTGCCCAAAGAAACTACCAAACCCCAAGTAAAGCGCTCCAGCGCAGTGTCGAAACAAATCCAGAATAGCGCTCCAGCGCGGTGTCAAAACAAACACTGAATAGCGCTCCTGCGCGGTGTCAAAGAACCTCAGTAAAGGTCGCGAACACACGGCCTCGGAAAACACGGTTCTTACTTGCGTAGAAGCAGGCAAAGGACAGGCATCAATCCGAAGCTCTGTGTTGGCGGGAACTTCTGTGTTAAGCGATTTCCCCCGGAATCGCTGTGAGACGCCCCTTCGGTTTCTGGTCGCCTGGAACTGGACAGCCAACCGCCTGTTACCTGGAAGTGAGGAATACGTGTCTCCGCATGAGACAAGAAGCAAAGGATTGTTTGGGATCGTTAAGTGGGCCACTCCAGTTGATTAGACGGGCCAGATGTGGCCCGGGTGCAGTAGTTTGGGGACCCCTGGTTTAGTCCTTGCTTACGATGAGCAAGGCTGGCAGTAAAAGAGACTCTGCCTTGCTTCTCATAAGCATGGACTATAAGTACAAAGTGCTTGTTTACGCACCGATGCAAATGAATAAAAGGCATTCAGCTAGATTCATCATTGTCCCGTTTTGCGAGTCCTTAATAGCGATTATTAAGGAATCGCTATTAAGGACTTGCAAAACGGGATTCATGTAGAAATCCCTTAAAAAATTGTGATTCCTACAGCTTCCTTATTTGCGATTAGCAAATTGCTAATCGCAAATAAGGATGCGATTTCAAGGGTGCCAGGGGTGTCCAAAGGACACCCTGTAGCACCCCTGAAATGTAATTTTAGACTGATGTTGCGCACACACATGTCCAAAGGACATGTGTGTGTGTAACATACAACTTAGAAAAATGCACTAAAGTGCATTTTTCTAAGTTTTCGCTATTTACCACAAAGTCAGACTTCGCGGTAAATAGCGGCCAAAAATAGCGATTTCGCTATTTTTAAATGCTTCATGAATTGCATTTAAGGAATCTCTAATTGAGATTCCTTAAATGCAATTATTCGCAAATATGCAATTTCTAAAAATGCGATTTTTGCATTTGGGATGATGAATCCCAAATGCAAAAATAGCGCTCGCAAAGGGCCAGATTCTCAGAATCTGGCCCTTTGCGAGCCGTTTTCGGCTTGATGAATCTGGCCGTTAGTCATTTACAATGCCAATAGCTCAAACTTTAATAATGCGAGACCTATTGCATTGTAAATGCTTGTTTCTGAGGTGTTCCACTCCAGTGCTGCTACCTGCATTCCACGTTGAGCAAGAGGAACAGGAATTTCACAGCCTCAGGTGGCTTCAGGAAACACACTCCGAAATGCTGCAAAATTGCACAAGCAGTAATCTAAAAATATACTTCTCTTTTTTTATTTTATTTTTATTTAATATACATTTATTAAGCGCTCGTACGCCCAGGGGCTTCATGGCGCTATCGGAGGGAACACAACACAGAATAAAATACAGCTCAGCAGTAGGCCTGGATAAACAGCCAAGTTTTAAGAGAGTGTCTAAAACTGAGAAGATCTTCACTCATTTTTAAGTGCAGCGGAAGCGAATTCCAAAAGGTGGCTGCAAGATGGTCGAAGCAGCCGCCGCCAAGACGTTTCTTTTTAAAGGATGGAACAGTCAGCAAAGCTTTTTGAGCAGAGCGAAGATTTAGTTGTGGATTGTATCTGGAAACAAGGGTTTTTATAAACTTAGGGGCTGTATCTTGTAAGGTTTTAAAAATGATACACCCAGTTTTGAACGCGATTCACTGTGCCACAGGCAACCAGTGCAGTTGTTTTAAACCAGGTCTAATGGATTGCCACTTCGTTAGTCCAAGTATAAGCCTTGCGGCTTGGTTCTGAACCAGCTGGAGTCTTTTTAAGATGCCCGCTAGAAGTCCCAAATAAAGACTATTTGAGAAGTCCAGTCGGGACAGAACAAGGGCAATGATGACCTGGGTAAGAGCGGGCCGGGTAAGGAACTGGGCAATTTTTCTTATTTTCTTAAGTTGAAAGAAGCTGGCAGACACTACAGTGCCAACTTGTCTTTTCAAAGAAAGATCCTCACTAAGTATGACTCCCAAGCTTTTAACTGAGGACGATCTCACAGGAGGAGCCCCCATGCTAGATGGCCAGAAGCATGGACTCCAACTTAGTTCACTTTTCCCAGGCAAGATCAATTCTGTCTTGCCTGGGTTAAGTTTCAGGTGATTAAGACTCATCCATCTCTGTATATGTGTCATGGTGTTATGAAATTCCACCACGGAGTCCTTGGTGTTAAGAGGAAAGATGAGTTGGAGATCGTCCGCGTAATTGTAGATGGTAACTTTAGCAGTCCTTAGGGAGTATAATAGTGGGCGAAGATACAGGTTAAATAATAAAGGTGACAATGCTGAGCCCTGAGGTACTCCGCAAGTGGTGGGGATAGTGGGGGCTGTGAAAGGGCCTAATCTTACTGATTGTGTGCGCCCTGTGATAAAGGACCTGATCCAGTTCAAAGCAGGGCCCCTGAGACCGGCTTGTTCGACATGGTTGACAAGAATGGAATAGTCAACAGTGTCAAACGCTGCCGAGAGATCGAGAAGCACAGGGCCTGATGGATACCTTTATCAGCATTCCGCCTTAAAGTATTTTGAACCGCCAAGATCACTGCTTCCGTTGAATGACAGGGACGGAAGCCCGCCTGATTGGGTTCAAGATAATCAGATTTTTCTATAAATTTGGACACAATTGTGGAAACATGGGCTTCCAATATTTTAGATGTATAGGGTAGCAAAGATATTGGTCTGTAATTTATAGGATCGTGCGGGTCTACTCCTGCTTTCTTAATCAAAGGAATAAGCAGGGCTTTCTTAAGGCAGCTAGGCACTTTACCCTGTGTGAGTGAACCATTTAACAGCGGAAGGACGCCCTGTGGGATTGCTAACCCCACCTCTCTAAGGATATAAGGAGGACAGATGTCATCAGGCGATCCAGATTTGACCCTTACAAAAAGATCAGACAAAATTTTTGCATCAATGGGGGGAAAGAGTTCTAGCGTAAAAGGATTATGGTACACATCATCCAGGGGAGGGGAGGGCAGGGAGTTTAAGATGCTCTGTTTTATAGTACTGATTTTGTTTAAAAAGTAAACATTCAATGAGTTGCAGAGATCCTGTGTAGGGGTGACAAGAGGGGTAGTTCTGTCACTATTACTAAGATCGTTTACAATTTTAAACAAATCTTTCGTCTTATTTTGTGAATTCAGGATTTTGGCAGAGAAATAATCAGTTTTATGTTTTAGAATAAGTTTTTGGTACATTTTCCGGGCAACACAATAATTTACTTTATCTTGTAATGAGTACCCGGTCCTCCACTTCCTCTCTACGTTATTTTACTTGGTGTTTTACAAAATGCTTTATGCAACCCTCAGGCTGCCTCAACTCGCGAAGGAGGACAAGGGAGATGCAAAAGAAGCACCAATAGAGGGGAAATTAGGGGATAAATTGGAGGGAAATATAAAACATGATGTGGGTGAACGACCTTTTTCAAAAAATGCTAGCATGTCGCTGGATGGAGCAGTGGTGCAATGCAAGTTGCTAGCCTTAAGCGAGCAGGAGAGGTAAAGATGCAAGCATTAAAGGGCTGGAGGATATCAGAGCTGGGTTGATGGATTTGTACAGAAAAGTCAGGGACTGCCTGTGTTAGAATTTGTGTATGTCATTCCATGGGCATCAATGCCCCCCTTATGAACAATAACACCTTCTTCGGCCAGATAGTTTCTCAGATGGTTATATTCAAACACACCTATTTAGCCCACCAATGCCTTCACTAAAAAGCACCTCTTAATCTTATCAAGCAAATTTACATACAATAGGTAGCAGAACTCTTGAGTTGGCTGACTAAGACTAGTATTCTGTCCTGAACTTACATCTGATCTAAAAGAAACTAGATATGTTTGACATAGGCCCCCTAATGCACAGTTCTGCTACACATGTCTTATCTGACCATAGATGCTTTTTTCCAATGCCTGCAAGTGCCAAGCAACCAAAAGCTGTCAGGTCCTTGTGGCGCCGTAGAACACATTGTGTTGGATCTCCGGGGAGTGTTCGCGGTGGACACATAAATTCATGGTGGAATTATATTGTTGTGTTCCTTTCCCCACACGTGGGCCAAGGTTTTCCATGTGGTCAGCAATTTTGTGGCTCAAGTCACATGCTGCACTACACTAGTAGTGTCTTTGAATCTGCTAAACACAGACAACTTAACCCTTTCGATGCTGATGACGAGCTCAGCTCGTCATGATGCACAGTTGAGCTGTGCTGATGACGAGCTGAGCTCGTCATGAATACAGCCTCAGAGCAATTTCCAGCACAGGGGGGGAAAACGCCCAGCAGCCATGTGGTTAAAAACAGGCAGGTTTTTTTTCCACCAAATATTCTTTAATGGTGTAAGCCAAACACATTTTTGGTGGAGGGAAATACTGGGACCCAATTTCAATTCAATTACCCATATACCTACTATTATACAGCTTGGATACCATTGACATGAACAGAACACCTGTTTGAAGACGAGTGGTGGTCTGGTTACTGGACTGCCAGTAAGATGTAAATTACACAGGTAATTGTACAAAACTTGGTGCCACCTTCCCCTACTTCCAAAACAGAAATACAAAATACTTTAAGCTGTGTCTACATTACCCCTGCCACTGTACTCCTGTACTTGAGGGCAGCTAAAACACTGGAATTCGGAGTGGGAAGAGAAGGATTTTAAAGCTTGTGATAGAATTTGTGTGGCTTTAAATTGGGCCTTGCCTGCAGCATTGAGCAGGAACTGAAAAGTCTGTATTGGGCCAGTTTGCAACCAAGGAGAGTGCGAGCTGGGAAGCAACGTCCGTGCCCCTCTGAACACCAGTTTCAGGTTAACTGATTGGGCTTGGGCCCAGAGTAACCTGACCAGGCTTTCCTCCTCCGCTTCCTCCTAGCACAGCTTCATTTGGGAAAGGAATCCCAAGAAAGCCATCTCCATTAGGTGCCCCCCACCTTCTGTGAGCCTTGAGCAGCTAGGGGGAAAGCTGGTAAGGGCAAGCGGCTTCTGCCGTGAAATTTCACATTTGAATCTGTGCTTGGTGTGCAGCCCTGTATTTCTTCCTTTTTGTCCAAACTGTACTAAAGTAACAAAAGACAGTTTTTTCCCTGCCAAAAAAGGGAAAGCATTTGCAATGCAATAGGTCTCGCATTACTAAAAGTTTGAGCTATTGGCGTTGCAAATAATAATGCAACGCCAGTAGCTCAAATCTCGTGCAACACCATCTGTGAAAGTTTATCACCATGAACATGCACTCACCTTAAATGTGCAGCTCCGTCTGAAAACGTCTATCACTATGAATGTGCACTTATGTGTAGCACGATCAGTGTAAGTCTCTCACCATGAATGTGCACTCGTGCAGCACCATCTGTGAAAGTTTTTCACCATGAACATGCACTCATCTTAAATGTGCAGCTCCGTCTTTGACAAGTCTATCCCATGAATTTGCACCCCATTTCTGAATGTTTAACATGTGAAATGCGTCTGTGAATGACTAACAATAACAAGTTGCACAGCATCCACCACGGGTGACTAAAGTTAAACACAAAAAAGCATTTGATGCCCACACCACGCATGCGTACCTAGAATATGTTAAAGGCGCTTTTTTTCTTTTTACCTTCTAATCCGAGTTGAATTTGTAACTAAAAAGAAAAGAAAACGACCAAATGCATGTCTTTAAGACACAGGGAGCGGAAGCATCATTATGGAAGGTGGTGGGAACATCAGACCAACATGGGAGACATTACTGGGCAAACGGCAAAGTAACACGGGGGCTTGAGGGAGAGGCCGAGAAACATTCAAACTTTACATATTAGGGGTTAAAAGCGCGTTACTGTTAAGGGGATGTTAAGAAAAAACTTCCCAATGCAAAATAAAAAAAAAAAACAGGCAACTCAAGTAGGATGTATTGCTTGATTCTATAACAAAGGGTGGGTACGTGTCTGCTTCAGTGGCGAGGGTGCCTTTTCAGGGATTTAATGCTGGCTGATGGTAGAAGGAAAGGCTAGGCTGACGTCTAGTGCTGACGTCTGTGTGCTTTACGTACATGCAGAACTCACGCATACGTTTAGTGAATGTTAAATTCCGCTTTTCCGGCTCACAGGAAGAAGGCGCCATAGTTACAACAAACCATTACCAATGCCTGTAATGTTCTTGGAGTCTAAATCCAAGCCTGGGCATTTGCAGAAATGAAATAATCATATAATAATTCATATCAATTGGACTACCTGAATTGAATATGTAATTCATGATTCTTTCCGTTGGGTGTCTTCCCATTTCAAAGCGGCTACCAGCATGCGAAGGACTTTGTTTGACTATGTACACAAAAGCGAAGAAAGAAAAATATTCAGCCCACGGAGTCGTCAGGAGTGCAGCGGGGGCATTGTCTCAGCTCGCGAAACTGAAAGCGCGGTGGGAGCGCATGAGACGCCGTGAGCGTGCACATTGGCTGTCCCGGCGCACGCTGAGGATCGCCGGAGAAGATACGCCGTCTATCTGCGCTGAGGCTCCGAGTCTGAATCGGAGGCTAAACTCTGCTTGAGCCTGGCCTGCTCCTAAGGCAGCACGGCCAGCGTGACGGCGGCCGCCTGGGCTGAGAGGTACACCGAGCACCCTGTGAGCTCTGACGACACGTTGCAGTGTATCACACTGAAGCATGGCGGAACAACGGTAAGGAATGCGGGGAGAGAGTAGCTGTTGGCAGATGGCGCATGGCTGGCTGACACTGGAGGGGGTGCAAGGAGAGCTGAGGATTTTAGATTTAATTACACGCTGGCCACACAGGTTCACTTAAGTGCGGCGGGCACAGACAGGAGATGTGCACGTGTATGGTGCCAGCAGAAGTTGTGTGTGTGTGCGTGCGTGTATGTGCACTTGTGTGTGTGCGAGACAAGAGATGGTGAACGCGCGCGCGACCTGATCCGATTCCGGCAGGCTGCGTGTGCCCATCTCTTTTCTCCCTTTTGGCTTCTTGTTAGCAGAGCCGACAGCTATAGGCCTCGCGCTGCGTCAGGGCTTTCGCCCTGTATCCCGGGTGCGAGACCTAACAGTGACCCGTCATTGTGCTTTTTTTCTTTATGCCATTTTGCACAGCAGTCTTTGCTGCTGGGCAATATGTTTAAAAAGCACTGGGGGTGGGAGGAGATAGGGAACTGAAACAACTGGAAGCAGGGGGGAAATGCAACAACAGGGAGGTGTGTTGGTTGAGGGATGGAGCAGCAATGGACAGCATGAGAAGGGTGTGGGGGGAGAAAAGACACGTGAGACCTGTGGGGAAATGCAGGGAGAAGCAACAACAGACAGCAAAAGGAGGTCTGCGGGAGGCCATACATTGCCATGCACACTTCTTGAGTGTCCAGCAAAAAGTACATGGAGCAGTGTGTAGACACTGCCCACATTCAGGAAGCTGTGGTAGGTCCATGCTCAATGGCAGGGACAGATGCCTGGGGAAGAAAGTAGGAGGAGGCGAACAGCCGGGAGGAAGCACGAGGCATGACCAATAAGAAGCAAGGAAACAAGAGTGACATGGAAGCCAACCAATGGTAAGTATTGGTAAGTAGTGGGCTCTAAGCCCATTTTTAAGCTTTTTTTAAATTAACAATAGATTTTGCTGACAGCGCATGCGCACTGTTCCGACGAAACCTAAAAATAACAAAACTGAGAGAGAAAGGTAAGAAAGAAAAACACAGATGAGAGAAAAAAGATAAGTAAATAGAAAGGGCAGACAGAATTGAAGGAGGAAGAAAGGAAAGTGACACAAACAAAGGAGATGAAAGGGGAAAAAAGGTGAAAGGTAACATGGAAGGATGGGTGAATGGTTGGAAGTGTAAAAGGGTAAAAGGGTGTACAGACCCATCCAGTGGACCGCCCCAGGTGACACAAGTTTTCGGGCAGCAGTTTCCCCCCACCCCCTCACTCATACCAAGGGCCGTTGCTGGCGGCAGCCGAGCGGGAACCCCACACTCTTACATGCCGCTGCGGGCAGCAACTGCTGGGACACACTGGGCGGCCAATGGTCTAGCTATGCCATGGATCCATTGATAAAAGGATAGTAGCTTCCATTCTACTAGGTATGTGTTTTTGGAGAAGGCGAGATAAGTCAATTTAGTATAAAAGATGTGAATCTGTTGGGTCTCCCTCTGGTGCTCAAGAACTGGTTGCTTCCTTGTTGACATCCACTTTGTGTCAGTGCCACATGTGTGCCTGCTCCTGACTGCAGCATCCTGCCAGAGCCTGCTCAATTACTATGGACATGACCCGGAATCAGTAGTCTGGGGGCAGGTGCTTCTATGTGAAGGGGCACAGATTTTGAAACGTGGTGTCTATCATTCAGGATGGATGCCGAGCGGGCATATATGGTGCCCAGTGCCAGGGGTGTTCTGAAATGGGGGCCTGGGGGTGCCACATTTATGCATGGCCTGAGCGTATAGGTGGAAATGACTGCATGTTTCTGACCTGCTTACTACTGTTCCCTACGGATGCCTTTATATGCTGGGGTGTGACTTGTTCTGAACTCTTGTTGCAAATGCGAGAGTGATCATTTATGGTTACCAATGTTGTTCAGACCACTTTGGCCAGGTCAGTGCATGCCTGAGAGATAGCATCGCATCATCAGGTTAAAGACCGTAGCTAAAGGCCTAGTCACTGAAACAGGTTGGTAAAGACGTGCTGTGTGACCATTTTCACACAATGTGATCAGAGGGGGCAGAAGAAAACTGAAGCCGTGCAGCACATACCTGATTAGCTGAAGGACAATCTCAGTCATGTTCACAGCCCTGATGATATTATGGGATGCCTGCTTTCACCACAGGGCCTAAACTCTTGAGAACGATATGGGAAGTCTGCTCCTAAGAGGCCAAACTCAACATGGATCAAGATACTCATGAACCAGAATGCATATCTCCAAACATTCAAGTGCTATATCAGTTCTGAGTGGCTGGTTGCACCCCCTCATCTACCACTGTATAAAAACATAAGCTGGTGCTGTGAGCCAAGGAAATATATTCACCTTCGAACTTCAAGTGGAAGCTCTGATTCAAATAAAGTGAACCATCACATTTCCAGAATGCAGAGGGATTGTCCCCCTAGAGTCATCCACATGGAGGGCACTATTAGGGGCCATATTTATATGCTTGAAAGAGTGGTAAAGACTGGAATTGTATTCGCTGCTCTAACTTACAGGTGCCCAACCAAGATACATCCATGCTCATTTTCACTAGCTGACCACCAGTGCTTAATTTCTAAAAAAAATATAAGTGCCAGGGCCCTTGCCATGAGTCCACCACAGCTGGCACCACCCAGTGCCACGGCCATTGTTGCCAATGACCGTACCCACACAACTACTAAGCATCATACTGTTACAAGTGCGACATTTCAGACTGTTTGAGGCTTTCAAAGCTATAAGAATGGCTTGGTTGGCTGGTATTAGTTGTTTTGAATGTATATTAAATCAATAAACAACTATTATTCTGCTAATCTTTTAATTGCACAAACAGCGTTACCATGTGGCAGCTTTCATAATTGCCGGTGTTGACAATTAATTGCCCGTGCCAAGCACCGGAAACCACTGGCTCAAATTAAGCACTGCTGACCACACCCTCCTGGCAGCCTATGTCAGTTGCTCAGACCATGTAGCCGTTCACTCATATTCACCTTTACTTATTCCTTCACTGAATCTCTGTGAACTGCAAGTAGGCTCCAAGCCATTCATTACTCATCCATTTGCTCCATGACTCTTCTGCCAATGGCTTTCAGTCAGGCACACCAGGGACCTTATTACCGAAGTCTCCCAGGGGTATAACTGGTGTTTGCACCTGCTTTGTGCACCCTTTTGGGCACTTTGGTGTTATAGAAGGGGCCGCAAAGGCTTGCGCGGCTCCTTCTGTGATAAAGATAGTGCTGGCGCACATGTAGCGCCAGCGCTATTATTAGAGAGAGTTCCCTCATTTGCATGGGGGTGTGGCCCGTGAAAATGAGGCAATCTCTTAATCTCTGTGCAAGTGTCATGTTACTGACGTGGGCGAGAGGGAACATGCCTTTTGGAGGTGTATCGAAAGTGTGCTACCAAAAGGTGGCACACTTTCAGTGTCCCTCCTGAAGGCATCCCTATGGTGGGATGAAATGGGGTCCCATAGACACCCCAGGCATCCCCTTTCAGGCCAGTGCAGTCACTCATTGCACCCTCTTGCAAGGGGATCTCTAATCCCTCTTAAAAGTGCAAGCAGGTAGCCGTCTGCACAGAGAAACACAGAGCAGCTTTTAAACAGTTGTCCGTATTTTACTTGAATGTGCTGAGCTTGGGGTTGCATTAGTTCGCGGCTGCCCTCAGTGCAGCGCATTCAACAAAATAGGGTGCACTTTTCCTGTTTGCACCTGGTAAACCTGCTTAAAGGTGAGCTGTGGCGTAAAAACAATAAAAGTGAGCCCTATCTCTAATAGGGCCCCTGGTGACTGCTATGCTTGATTAAATCTCAGTATATCAGACATACCACAGGACCGTATCCGTATGGTAACCATGATTCATTCCTTTCTGCCAATCAAGCTGTGTACCTCCAGCAGCTATACCTCATTCTCCTACAGGAGGCAGGAGGCGGGCCCGCCCCTTCCAGCAACCACATGTCATTCACCCTTGATTAATTAGACATGCAGAGTTACTGTCTACTTCCTGTAGTAGTGCGTCATTCTCTCTACGAGGTGCCCGTTCTCTTCTAGTTTACGTCTGAGTGGCCTTCCTCTACCAGAAGGTCCTAGCCATACATGGAGTTATAGGTGAACATGCACTCCCCTGTCTGACCCTCCCAGCCCCAATCATTTCTGGTTCAAAGTTCCATTCTGGTTCCGGCAGGTTTCTGACTTTTTTTCATGCCTTGGGCCCCCCCCCCCCCCCCCCCCCCCCCCCACCTCTCCTCTCTTTGAACCATTTGCGGTGATACTCATTGGGGATGCCACCAATGTCCTGCCCACATATCACCCCTGTGTCAATTCAGATAGGGCAGGCTTTAGAAATGAACCCAGAGTGCAATATTACAAAGACTTTGCACTGGGACAAAAAGGCCAATGCATTTACACCATGTTATTTTCTCGTGTAATAGGTGATGCAGCGAATGACATTTGTACAAGGGCAGGCTGAGCACAAACTTATTTCATGTTTGGTTCACTTTTTTATAAGTAGAGAAAATGCATCCCCTCACTGCTAGAATTATGATAGATCGGACTGTTTGTGGAAAAATCTGAATGTTTTAGAGTTACTCGTGGATTATGGGTGTTCGTTTATTCATTTCTCTATCACTCAGTTAAAATCATTACGAGCAATCTGTATTTTTGGTTACCGTTGGGCCAAAATGTTCTGTAACATAGACTGGAGCTGTTTCATGCTACATACGCATCAAAATAGAGTGAATGGATATTTTTTTGTGCTTTTTGCGCCAGTGCAACATTTCTGATGCATTGACCCAGCACTGACATAAAGCAAATCAGCAACAGTTGCTGCTTGCTGGGTCTTTTGTTTGTCAGGTGGGTGCCACGCTGTATTCCATTGTGTGCTTCTTTATTGTTGTGCGAAATCCATTCCCAGAGCATCATGATTTATTTAGAGCAACCTGGCACTCCTTGGGTGTTTCCTCACTGAAAAAGAACTGCAACAAGTAAGAGCGAGAAAGTGTTAATGAGTCAACTATATACTAGTTTAAACCGTTATTTAGAGTCCAGTTAGTCCTCATTGCAGTCTTCATATATATTTCTGCCACTCTGGGAGAGTCTGGCTACAGCTTCTATCTGGGAACCCTTCATTGCTAAACACCATAGGAGGCATAGGAGGTACATGAGGCCCGGCCTGATTAGAAACCACGGTCAGCCCTTGCAAAGATGGAGGTACACCAGGCCAGGTCTGATTAGAAACCAAAGTTAGCCCTTGCAAAAATGGAGGTACACGAGGCCAGGCCTGATTAGAAACCAAGATCATCCCTTGCAAACATGGAGGTACACAACGAGGCCCGGCCTGATTAGAAACCCAGATCAGCCCTTGCAAACATGGAGGAACATGAGGCCCGGCCTGATTAGAAACCCAGATCAGCCCTTGCAAACATGGAGGAACATGAGGCCCGGCCTGATTAGAAACCCAGATCAGCCCTTGCAAACATGGAGGAACACGAGGCCCGGCCTGATTAGAAACCCAGATCAGCCCTTGCAAACATGGAGGAACATGAGGCCCGGCCTGATTAGAAACCCAGATCAGCCCTTGCAAACATGGAGGAACACGAGGCCCGGCCAGATTAGAAACCCAGATCAGCCCTTGCAAACATGGAGGAACACGAGGCCCGGCCTGATTAGAAACCCAGATCAGCCCTTGCAAACATGGAGGAACATGAGGCCCGGCCTGATTAGAAACCAAGACCAGCCCTTGCAAACATGGAGGAACATGAGGCCCGGCCAGATTAGAAACCAAGATCAGCCCTTGCAAACATGTTCAGATAGCCCCACACTGTAGTGGGCCTCGACTAATAGGAGGCCATGGGAGTGTGGTTCAGTGATGGCAGATGATCCTGCTTTCAAAACCATCTCCTTAGCCTGAGGCCTACAGAGAATATTGGAATAGCCATTCAAGCACATATCGGGGGTGGGGAGTGACCCTACTTAGAGGGATTGATGAAGCAGACATTTTTTTTAAGACATAGAAGAAGGGCAAAACAGTAATAAGTAGGGAGTGATGACATGTTTGATGTCTGCGAGTTCAGGAACAACTTTGGTTATGACTGTGAAAAGGAAGAGTCGGACTAGAAGTCATGGATATTATCTGTAGTAATTAAATAATTTCCAGAGATGTATGAAACAAACTGGCTGGACGAATTTTTTCGCTCTAATTCCTTTTGGCAATTGTTTCTTTCCAGAATATGGGCTTTTGCTGCTGGTCTCTGGGAGCACTGCTACTGTTACCCTTGGTTTCTGGCTTGGACTTGAGCACCTACCACAACACCGCAGCGGTGGAAGCTTTCCTGCAGAGTGTGGCCAAGGACTACCCCTCCATCACCTACCTGCACAGTATCGGGAAATCCGTGTTAGGTAAGGCTCACCATGACAGTTGTATGGATTGTTTTAGAAAACTTCCAAGGATCTTCACATGTGGACTAGCTACACTTTTGTTCCTAAATGTACAGTAGTCAAACATATCCTAATTTACATGTAATCATATCTGTCTTTGATTGCTGCTCTGGGAGCCAGGCAGCCACGTGTTAGGATGTTTTCGAGTTTTTTAGCCTAGTTTCTAATGCTTTTTCCATGCTAGAGTGATCACATAGTGATGACATTCTTAAATGCCAGAGGACCACTTGCAACACGTTCTCTGTTACTAGTGCAAGACTAGCTACCCCAGCATTCAAAATGTGCTCATCTCCAGGGGGTAGCTACCATTGGTGCAGCAGGTGCAGTGTACCGGGGCCCAGAGCCCTGAGGGGCCCATTAAATCCTTATAATTGCTGTATTTTGCTGCCTAACCATCAGTCAAAGGGGGGATTTTCCTTGCTTGCACCAGGGCCCGTGGCATCTAAGCTACACTACTGGTCTGTTCGAAAGACCAGGCATGGGTAAATATATTAATAATAACAAAAAGCAATCTGCACTCTGATATATGTGCTTATTGTTTATCTCGACCTTACATGTAACTATGTTACCATGCTCTTATAACTGTGTAACCTCTGTAACTATGTAACCTGCAACTATGATCTGATACTCATGTAAAGCGCTCTGATACCGCCGGGTTTAGCCAGCGCTATATAAAACCTTTAAAACCTTTACCACACAAGTGTCAGTACAACAATTCAATAGAAATGGTGCCTCAACCCACTGGGTTGAACTGCCTAACAACCCCCTTGATTTAGCAATAAGAAATACCAAAAGAGGAGGAGCACCTAGATAGTCAATTCTTCTCTTCTCATTTTCGTATTCGAACACAATGGTGTGGTACACAGAACGTTTACATATTGCAGCTGATCGTGTGTGTTTATTTGCAAGAGGCCCACGTCGCAGGAAGGTCACTTTGTTTGATGCTTCGGTGGCACAGGCCTCTCAATCATATCTATGAAGCGACGCAAAGCCGTCCTGCGTGGCTTTTTCATGGCCCCATAGATATGGTTAAGGCAAGGCAGCGGAAAGCATTGAATTGCATTATTCTGTATCAAGGATGTGTTCCATGGGTGTTTCGTTGGGTGTCCCTATACAACACTCATGGATTTTGACACTGCCCTAGATTGACATAATCAAGTAAACCTGGAGCAGTACCAGTAGAGTGGATATGGAACCCTGGTCGCTCAACAAAGTAAAAAAGGCGATAAAAAGGATCAAATCCAACGGAGCACCGGGTCCAAACGGTATCCTGAATGCAATATTTAAGGCTGAAGTGAGTAATTGGCCGGAGTTATTAATGCTTTTATTAAATGAAATTCTTAAATCTGGTCTTCTTCCGTTATCCTGGCACGGGAGTTATTATACAGCCGATTTACAAATGTGGCCCGCAGGATAATCCGGCTAATTACCGTTTAATTATACTCACTGATGTAGAGGCAAAAATATTTGCTAGTTGCTTGCTGGATGAGTTAGAGACTTGGGCCCCACAGGAGGAGCTGATTCCTAAATTTCAAACTGGGTTTAGAAGGGGCGAATCAACCCATACGAATTTGATTTTATTAACGTTATTAGGTGAGAGAGCCAAAAGTAGGAAGCAAAGATTATATGTTTGTTTTATTGATTTAAAAGCCGCTTTCGATTCTGTACCATGAAATATTCTTTGGAGGAAGCTACGGAATTGGGGTATTCCAGAGTCTCTATTAAAAATGATTATACTGTTATACTCCAACACCTGGGTGCAAATCAAAATAGGCGAAGGTAAACATATGACCCAACGTTTAGCTACAAATGTGGGACTAAAACAGGGGTGTGTTTTGGCTCCTTGCCTTTTTAATCTTTTTATGGCTGATTTATCAGCCCATTTTAAAAATATAAATTCGCATTCTCCTTTTATTCATGGTCAGAAAATCAAATATATGCAATATGCAGATGACACGATTTTAATGAGCCAAACAGAAATAGGATTAAAAAGGTTAATTAACTCTTTTAATGGTTATGTTACACAAAATGGTCTGACAATTAATATAAAAAAGACAAAGATAATGGCTATGGGAAAAGGGAAGCCTAGGATTAAAGAGTGGAATATTAACGATATGGTAATTGAAAATGTGAAGTTATACAAATACCTTGGAATCACGTTTGACGATGGTCTGATTTTTAGACAACATTTTAACAATCTTGAAGCCAGGGGTTGCTCACTTGCATTTGCTTTTAGAAAATTAAGAGACAAACTATTATGCCCCAATTACGACCATCTGATAAAGGTGATGCGAGCAAAATTAATGCCATCTTTGGAATATTGCTCATTCATCTTTAGGGGCAATGACGCGAAAGTGCTCGACGATATAGAGATTAGAATATATAACTGTTTTTAAAATCCCCAAATATTTTAGTCGAGCAAACATAAGACTGGAATTTAGTTTGAAAAACCAATCTCTGGCGCGTCAATCTACATTCTTGAAGTCTCTTTTAACATTAGTCCATTCAGAGGAAGGTTCACCTGCAAAGTTATGCTGGCTTGAAATCTCAGAAGGGGAATATTCAAAAAATTGGCAGCTGTATTTTAATGAATGCATAAGTAATTTTGACTGCTCTAATTTGGCTGATGAAATGAGGAGCAGGATAGTTTAAAAAAAAGAAATGAATCAAATGGCCGCATTATTAACGACTATAGCGGACAAGGAGGTATTAGGGAAAATAAGTCATTTCTGGACAGTTGCTAACTCTTTCGGTAGGCTGTCACCTCAATCTTACTTGTCTTATCATTTAAAACCTAGGCTTAAGAATACATTTATGTATTTAAGGCTGGGAAGGTATCCGACAAAGGATGGTATACCAAAATGGGAAAATCAATGGGTATCGAGCATTTGCAGGCTTTGTAGTCAAAGGGAGGAAACACTAACACGCATTGTAACCTTATGTCCAGCTTTGGCAGAGGCTCAGAAGTTGATCCTAAAACCAATTTTTAATGAACTAGGAATTAGAAAATGCAGGCAAGCAATTATTACCTGTTTGAGTGGGGCCAATATAAAACTTATTTATCACTTTGTGAAGTTCATTATTATTGCTGAGAAGAAACTCAAAGATGAAGAACAAGTAAATAACTATTTATCGTGATCCAAAATAATTAAAGAAACTTATTTTAAGAATTGTTTAAATCAAAATGTATGCCAGTTGAAGGGTCTATTAGTATAATTTACTATAGTTATGCACATTGCACTTTACTATAGCTTGCAAATGGAAAACAGCAAAAAATGTATTTATACTAGTATTTCCTACTGCTAACACTTGTCACTTTAGTTAAATGCTGCTATAACAGTGATTGCTGCTAATATATTGTACTCTAGTTAATACCTGTACTTTAATCATTGTGTAAACGTTTAAACATTATTATGGAATTGACTGTATTAATGCAATTTTAGATGATCATTTTAAGATGATAAAAACTTTGTGCATAGTATATGTTTGTTTATGTAGGTTGCTTTTATCTATTCTTGTTTGTAATGATTTTAATTAATCAACAAATAAATACTTTTTTTTTAAAAACAGTACCAAACCCTCACACCTCCCCTGAACAGGCGTAACAAGGAGAAATGTTTTTCTCTTTCCATGTGTGCTGCATTCTAAAGCACACATAGAAAGAGGAAAAGGCCTCTTAGGATTGTTTGTGTGCAAGAAGGTGCCCCTTCCTGCACAAAAACAATCCTGCCAAAACGCATTTACCCTTGCACCATGGTATAAGGGTGCCTGCTTTGGCGCTAGGTACCAAATTGTGCATAGGCTGAAAGGACAGGAATGCACCATATCTCGGTGCATTCCTGCCCTCTCAAATGGTCGCAGGGCAGCACATCACAGCAAAACAACTTGTGGCACTGCCCTATGCCAGTATTATGTAAATGAGGCCCTTAATACTGAACCACATTGAAAGGAAATTGGAAAATACATATCCGACATAGGATCATGCAGATTTTTTTTTCCCCCTGATGAAGTCCCATGTGGGGACGAAATGCGTTGGCTGAGCTCTTGCTGTCTGTTTTTAATGAAGAATAAAGATAGAAATCTTTTTAACCAATGGCTTCAGAGCCGCCTTTGTTATTGGTACTTGAACATGGATATTCCTTGGAGAATATGAAGTTTGGGACTATTTGTTATGCTTGAATACATTTGTATTTATTCTTAATATAAAGAATAATTAACTATATAGGTGCTCCCCTTCTTGTGGTATTTCAGCTTGTACTAAACATCCATATAAATGATCCTCTGCTGGTGAAACACTCATGAGCTGTTCCTGTGCATCTCAGTTTTGTGTCTCCTCCTCCAAGTGGTCAAGAGTTTTTATGAACTCCTTTATGGGATTAAGTTCCAGTTGACCAGTTACACATTCCTTCTACTGTATCAAATTGCAAGCATATTGGTTTTGGACATCTACTCTGCTGATGGGGAGAAATTAAAATCTTTAAACCGGCCTTTGCTGTCTAATGGTGCCAATTGGCTTTAATAGGGATTTTTTCCCACAGCAATGGATTTCCCTTGTGCTCTTCAGCATATATGTAGTGCAGTGTCTAATAAACCATCTATCAAAATCGGGAGCATGAAAACAAAATTAAAATAACCCTGGGTGCTTTTGAGAAAGAGATTTTCTTCTACAGATTCTGTATGTTTTGAATATAAATCCATTTTCATTTATCCCTACATGCCCTTTCTCTGGAGAATTGCCAGTTTCTGTTGTTCTTGGATGATTTGCATTGGGAGGCAGGAGGTGTGACTGCCAATATAAAAGACAACAGCACTGAAGGTCTTAAATAAGGAGAATACACCAGTGAAAAAACCTTCCAGTGGGTATACTATGGTGACAGAAATACTACTGGTTGAATCTCAGTGTCAAGCTCCCAGGTTATCCTCTGACTGTCCCTGGTATCGGGAGGCTAGCTGTTAAATCCTGCTGCCCCTGTGCTCTTTGCCTGTGTCCTGCTCTTATGCAAAGATGGAGCAGGAAGGGGTTCCAGTTTCAGCTTGTGAATGCTCTGTTTGCCTGTGTGCATAATAAGAATACAACCTCATCATCACCTTCTTAGAACATTCCTGGAGGTAGAAGAGACTCTAGAAGAATAAGACAAGAACAGTCTTGACTCCTGTCGGGCCCAGATCTTCCTGCTGTCCAAGGCACATCTTCTCATTTGCTTTGCCTCCTGTTGCTGCTACAGGGACACAAAGAGTAGAAGGGCTCCCTGTAATGAAGAAGATCCAGATAATAAGTTATGATTGGACCGTGAAAGATCTGTTACTGGAGAGTGAGCGCAAGCCAAGTAACTTGGCCCGAGAAACTGAGGGCTGCAGAAGAGAGCATGAATGTCCTTCCCAGCATGAAAAACATTTTAGGAGTTTGTCATTTTTAGGTCTCGGCCTGCGAAAGACTGCGCACATGCGCAGTCGAGCTGGCGAGATTTAATGAGGTAGGGTATTTTTCACTAGCGAGATTAAGCCCGCCCTTCTTTTCCATTGGCTGGCGTCACCGTTCATGCTAAACGGTGGCCAGCCATTGGAGAAGAGGTCCTAGTGATGTTTTTCTTTCTCTTTTAGCCCCGTCCTTTTCAGACTGGGTTCCTTGACTTACTGCTGTGGTAAAAGCTTTCTTATCTTCTTTATGGGGCCATCTGTTTTTTTTATTTCCTTCTCACTGGAGTTTGCTTTGCCCTACCGCCCGTCACCTATTACCAACTTCACTGCGCGGAACTGGAAGCAAGCTGATATCTCTGAATTTCACTCTATTCTACTCACTACAGCCCCCAGCGACATGACTATGACATCTGTCCAGACTGACATCCTCGACCAGTTGTTAAAACATGCGAGTGTTGTGGTAGCCCCGCTGAGAACTACTAAAACTAAACGCCCTCATGATGCTCAGCGGTAGTTCACAGATCAATTAAAACTGGACAAATTGGCCCTTAGACAAGCCGAGCGCCGCTGGAGGCGTAATTATGACCCATTATTAAAAATTGCTTATGTTGATTCATTAAAACTGTACAAAAAATCTATCTTACTGGCCAAAACCTCCTACTTCTCCCAGAAAATTCTTAGTTCGGCTTCTAAAACCAAGGATATTTTTTAAATCGTAGAGGAACTTTCCCTACCTGACCGCGTTACTGCCCAACCCCAACCCTCACAGGTCCTTTGCGATTCCCTTAATTCATTTTTTATCGACAAAATCACTACTATCAAAAACAATATCCCTCCCCCCTCTTCGTCTACTGCTTGTTCTCTACCTCCCATGAATCCCTGTTGTTTTAACGAGTTCCCTCCCATTTCCCAGACAGAGTTCATCTCCTTGTTACATGCGGTCAGCTCAGGTTCCCCTAACGACTGTTGTCCCCCTCAAATCATGAAAGCCGCCTTCTTGGCTTGTCCTGGCCCTCCGTTGGCACTCCTTAACAACTTGCTTGCCAGAGGCTCTGTTCCCGATGCTTTCAAACAGGCGGTTGTTGTTCCCATACTCAAAAAGGAAGGTGCTGATCCATCTGTCCTGAGCAACTATCGGCCGATCTCCCTCCTCCCCCACCTGGGGAAGGTTTTGGACACTTATGTCACCCGCTGCCTCAGCACATTCATTGAAGGGTCTTCTTTTTTAGATGACCAGCAAGCCGGTTTTAGACCGGCCCACTCCACTGAAGCTGTCATCGTGGCTGTAATGGATGTGCTGAGGCAAGTCGCCGATAAGAATTTGGCCCAAGCTCTTGTTCTATTAGATCTGTTGGCTGCTTTTGACACGGTCGATCACGTCATCTTGATCGACCGTGTCAAAAATGCGGGCATCCAGGGCATGGCTCTAACATGGATTAGCTCCTTCCTGCACCAGCGTTCCCAGTCAGTTCATTTGTCCACCTTCTCAGCCCCCTATTCCTCACTTTCCTGTGGTGTTCCCCAAGGCTCTGCTCTCTCGCCCCTTTTATTTATTCTCTATATGCAACCCCTTATAGTTTCTCTGCGTCACATCCCGGTCACTACTTTCAATTATGCGGGTGATTTACAGCTAATTTTCTCTATTGATTACTCTTCTTCTTCCTGTGTTAATTTCCAATCCACCATGCTTGCCATCTCTGAGTGGATGCACTTCAGCCAGCTGAAGCTCAATCCCAGCAAGACGGAGTTGGTGTTGTTGACAGGAGGGTCGGCCAACCCTTGGAGCTCTAGTTTATGGCCCCCTTCCCTTGGCCCCCCACCCTGTCCTGTCAATTTAGTGAAGAGCCTTGGTGTAATCATCTCTAGTGATTTATCTATGAGGCCTCAAATCAATGACGTCACCTCTTCCTGCTTTTTCCATCTGCGCAGGATCTGCAAAATTCGCAGGTTTCTTACAACTGAGGCTCTCACACTTGTCATCATGGCCCTCGTCACCTCCCGTATTGACTATGCCAACTCCTTGTATGCTGGGATTCCTGCTTACCATCTTCATCGGCTTCAGCTGGTACAGAACCAGGCGGCCAGACTGGTCTTTCAACAGCCTAAGCACCAACATGTCTCGCCCCTGCTGAGGAGATTGCACTGGCTCCCAGTAGCCTCTCAATGCATTTTTAAACAGGGTTGTACTGTTTTCAAGGCACTCCTTGCTCTTGCCCCAGCTTTCACTTCCCTTAGCCTCAAGCGTCACATTCCCTCAAGAAATCTCCAGTCCTCTGCACACAACCTCTTAACTGTCCCCAGGTTTAAACGTAAAAAGCACGGAGGCTCCTGTTTTTCTTTCCTTGCCCCCACACTGTGGAACTCCCTCCCGATCACAATTCGACTCTGTCCTAATTACACCTGCTTCCGCAAACTACTTAAAACGCTCCTCTTTCAGTTAGCTTACGAGTAACCATGCTGTTTGCCTCCTCTGCTTTTGTCTTTGAGTGCCATGAAACAGACTGGTGACCGTGCGCGGTAGAAGTGATTTTAACATAACACATAACATAAAAGCTTTCTTATCTTCTTTATGGGGCCATCTGTTTTGCCCCATAAAGAAGATAAGGAACCTTTTACCACAGCAGTAAGTCGGGGCACTACTTATCTGTTGCGCGTCCCATTGATGTACCATGCGCTCACCACCTTTCGGTTGAAATGGCCGTGCCGAGCAGTTTCCAAGAGGCTGCAGGAGTGTGCCACACGCGCCCGTTGTTCTGTAAATGTGTAGTTGTGTTGCCCGGTAAAGGTCAGGTGTCTATCTGACTGGTTTGTGTCCGAGAAACCATGTGTCTAGCAGTTCTCGGTAGCGTAACGTGTGTCTTGTATGGGTTGATTTGTTATTGCTGTCACTCGCCAGCCCACGTCATCTCTCTTCTCTGTACGCGTGTTGCTATGTGGCATGCATTTTTATAGCACCCAGTCTGACATTAGTGTGGCTTCGAGGCACTTTCTTTCGACCACCCTGGCATTGACCTACATATCAATTCTGCATTGCCTCGAGCAATGTTTCAATAAAAAAAAAGACCTTCTAATCCCCAATCCTTCGTTTGTGCCAGAAAAGACCCTTTTCTAAAGTCTATAGTTGGCTGATCTAGCACTCCCCCCCCCCCCCCCATGAGGGGGCAGTGCCTCGCCTAGCGCTGGACCCGCCAGTCTTGCTTGCACCTCCTAAAGAGTGCATTGTGTCCTCTGATCAGCTGTGGCACAGTACAGCACCTAATGGCCCTCTTCGGGCAGTTATACAAGGCGGCGATGCCCTTTCACATGTGAACCATGCCAGCAGGTATTGCATATGAGGAAACACCACAGATTCTTTCCGGGGGGCTGCAGAGGATTCTAGCCAGGAGGCAACATGCTCCAACATACCTCAGCATATAATCAATGACCGGAAGGGGCCTTCGGACAGCGTGTCCTGACCTTTGACATTTCATTATTTACTATAGAGTTTGGACTCCCCTGGTCCTGCTTCAGCTAGTGGAAAATCCATAGCAAGCTCTCCGTTAGATTGTGATGAATGGGTAACCCCCACCCCACCCCCTCCGTACAGTACAATTACTCTTTGCGTGTCACCTGTGTGTTTATAAGGCACTGTATTGGTGTTTTGAGGGCCCATCTTTAGCGCACAGCTATAAATTGAGCGGTCTCTGCCAGGCTGAACGCAACGATCCGGTGTCTTTTGCGCCCCTTAATGCTGGTGTCCGGGCTGCTTCTAAGCGCTACAGATTTTATGATCATGAATTGGAAACAATGAACAAACACACATGCAGTAAGTTGCACAGAACAAAACACTTTGTTGAAGTGTGGGAGCCGGGATTACAATGTCGGTCTCTTGGCGTCCAAAAAAGGCAGTTTACTCTGTAGACCATGTCTGCTTTTTCTGCGAAGAATACAAACAAGCATTTGCAATGCAATAGGTCTCGGTTTAAGTCTCTGGCGGCCTCGTGGCGCAGGGTGTTTATCTCAGCACTCAGTGATGGACCCCCCGGTAGCACGTGAGCTGTCAGCGCCTCCCCGTGCCCCGGATGCTTCTTCACAAGTAAGTTTTAAACTACATTGGCTCTTGGAATTATGCTCTGGGGTTCTGTGTATGTTTGTGTGGCTCTGTGTGTGTGTGTGTGGCTGTGTGTGTGTGTGGCTCTGTGTGTGTGTGTGTAGCGCTGTGTGTGTGGCTGTGTGTGTGGCTCTGTGTGTGTGTGTGGCTCTGTGTGTGTGTGTGTGGCTCTGTGTGTGTGTGTATGTGGCTCTGTGTGTGTGTGGCTCTGTGTGTGTGTGTGACTGTGTGTGTGTGACTGTGTGTGTGTGTGGCTCTGTGTGTGTGTGTGTGGCTCTGTGTGTGTGTGTGTGTGTGTGTGTGTAGGGGGGGTGCAAATGCAATATGTTTCGCATTTGCGAGAGATTAAGCTAATGGCATTGTAAATGACAATGCCATTTATTTATCTGTTTTCAAAACCAACACATAAATAAAAATGTTGTCATTTACAATGCCAATAGCTCTAACTTTTGCCAAGGCGAGACCGTTGCATTGTAAATGCTTGTTCTTTACCTCTTGTGCACCAAGGTAAATTACTGAGGTTACCCAGGAAAGTGCATACTGAACAGGCAAGAGTTCCTGGTTTATCCCACTCTGACCTATTTACTGTGAAGAAAAAGGCTGCAGTTTGGATCAAACAGCAAAAGTGTCTATCTTCAGAGAGCCCTAAACTTTTTAGAACCAAAAAAGTGACTAACTTGACAGTAAAAACTTTGCATCAAAAATACATAGTGGTTAAGCATTTTTGGCGGCTGCTCAATCCAGCCTTGTACTGTCCAGAGCTTTGGGTGCCAATATTGAAAACTTCAATCTAACTTCTCACTAGCCTCTGCATCCTGCATTCTCACACCAGAGGATTTTAGAGCCAGAAATGTACAAAGTCCGTGGTAAAAATACTGACTAGTGTGACTTATCTGAACCATTTCCATTGAAGTTTGTCTGAAATCATGTGTTTGTCCTGTTCTGCTACAAACATTGACATTTAGTGGCCATGAAACATATATTCTTTAGTGAATTATCTGCTGCTTGTCATTGCTAGTAGGGTACAAGAAATTGGTTCTGCACCATTTAATACCCCTCGATTTTTTTGTTTTTTGGACTATCTGGTTTAGGGGCTTCTGCTGTGAGTGAATTTTCCTACCTGAATCTTACTCATTGTAGGCTCTGTTGAAATGTATTAGGAGTACTAGCCTTCAGTTTCTAACTTGAAAGATAAGGCCCCCTGCTTTAAAATTAGAGTAAGATGGTAACACAAAGTTCACCGCATACACTAAGGGCCACATGTATGAATCTATTTTGCGTTCGCAAATATGTTCGCTTGCACAGAGAAACATGGAGCAGCTTTTAAACAGCTGCTCCGTATTTCTCTTGAATGCGCTGCCCAGTGCAAGTTCACGGATTGTTAGACGGGGACCTGGAGGGTCGGCCGAGGACAAGAGGAGAGGCCTCCGGGAGGGCCGTCTCCAGCGATCGTACAGACAAGTAACTTCCCCCCCACAGACGGACACCACACAAGGATAAGGTCAACACTCTTTATATATGGTTCTTGCAGCAAGGATCAACGATACAGTGAGATCGGGACACGAGGGTCCTCTCAATTCTAGTCTCTGGAAGGGAAAGGGGGTAGCGGGACAGTCTTGGTACCGGTCTGGTACTGAGGTGGTACGATGAATAGCTCACAATCCTCGAGCTCGGTGCTCTGGAAGGTCGGGCCGCGGCAGCGCCAGCAGGCTCGGATGCTAAGTCTCACTTGAGAAGGGCCGCGGCAACGCCAGCCGGCAAAGGCGATGGTTCACACAAGGATGGGCCGCGGCAGCGCCAGCAGGTCCCGACGAGGATGTAGGTTGCAGAAGGCCGCGGCAGCGCCAGCAGGTCCCAACGGAGATGGAAGTTGCAGAGGGCCGCGGCAGCGCCAGCAGGTCCCAACGGAGATGTAGGATGCAGAAAGCCGCGGCAGCGCCAGCAGGCAGGACGATGATTCACAAGGCAGGGCTGCGGCAGCGCCTGCAGTCCGTCAAGGATGAGTTCTTCAAGGTGTCTCTCGACTCCAGGATACAACTGCCTTCCTGCTCTGGAGCTGCCCCAGTTATAGGTCTGGTCTCCTTTGATGTCCGGACCCTCGCTCTTGGAGGTCGGGAGGTCCGGGATGAGGGAGTCCAGACACCCAGCAGGGGGGTGGAGCCAGCTGGGGGCTGGGGGCGATCGGCACCTGGCGGGGGAGAGCCATCGACACTCCTTTCCCCCATTGACCTGCCAAGTGGTCCGCTCACCTCCCAGGTGGATGGTGGTGCCTCGATGTCGGGGCCTGGCCAGGCCCAGGGTTGGGGTCGAGTTGAGGCCACGCGGCCTCGTGGTGTAGCGTCCAAGATGGCGGCGGCCGGGGCCATGCTGCTGATGAAGGCCTGGCCCGGCCGATGTCGTGGTGCTTCGGGAACAGGTGTCCCCTTGGGGAAGGGTTGCGGGTTGCTTCTGTGGGTTGCCGGGGTGGTTCTTCTGGTGGCGCCGGGGGAGCCGGTGCCCGGGTCTTGTGATGCGGGGAGGAAACGGCCCCCTCCAACACGGATGTCCTGAGGAAAGCAAATATTTCCTAATAGGGCGCGCTTTCCCTGTCTGCACCTGGTACATCTGCTTTAGGGTGCGCAATGGCCCAAATAAGAAAAGTGCGCCCTATCTGTAATAGGGCCCCTAGTGTGCTAATAATGACTACATTTTAAAGAACTCTTTCAATCCTAAAACGTTCTGACTAATTGTAATAACCCAATGTGGTTACATTTGTTCCATGTGTGGTTAATTATCAGCTAATTCTGTTGACAAAGCATCAAATTCCCTGAACCCTGAACTTCAGATCACGAGGTTTGATCAATGTTGTTGCCCTAACCTGCTTTAAAAATGCAGTCTTGCAACTATGATTGCCTTGTTGGAGAATTTCCAAATGCCCGTATTGGCATGTGAATGGTATAATCTAAGCTTCCTACATAGCACCTAATGCTGAAGTTTTTCACTTTATAAGTTCTGTAAATAAAGGGTGCTACTATTAGACAAATGATTGGAACTCGATTTCTTAAAATCAGAAGGATGAAATTGGATTTTTACACGCCTGGATTCAAACTCATACTTGTTCGGTGTAATAAAAATATAAGTAGGCCCTTAATTCGGTAAACTATCTTGCCTTTTTTTAAAACATTATTTTGTGCATGCATTTTTGGGAGGGGCGGGGTGCTGAGTAAATGGTGCTTCCTGGCCTTTACTCATGTCCAGGGTGCTTGCTGCTGCTTGTGTGGGTGGTCTGAGTAATTCATGTGAATTATTTGAATTCAATAATAAGAAATGTCGTTAATTGGGTAAACACAGTACTAGGAAAACAGTGCTTCCGAATGAAAGAGTAATCTTAGAAACAGAAGGCAGGGCCCTGTTAGACTGGAGGGGGTGTGTGTAAAATGCTTAAGTGTAATGTTAGTAAATGTGTTTTCAAGCCACATAAAACGAAGGTGGAGACGCCCAACAGTATTAGTGCAAAAATAAAAAATAAAAATAAATTCAGAGGGGCCTTAACCAAACTCAAGAACAGTGATATTAACTACGCTGTTGTACGGCAGGAGAGCATGCTGACTTGTGAGTGAAATGCGGGCACGTCGTTGGCGGGCCTGGCAAACCTTATCTGCCGCCAAATCCCACGTTTCTTCGTAAAGTAGGTACATTTGTTGATTGAGTTGTAAAGGAGGTCTTCCTGTACTGCGTACCTAACGGTGCTACATCGCACACGCAACCCTCGTCCTTCCATTGCTGCTAAAACGACTAAACGAGTTCCACTAATTATTATAGTAGCAGCTGGTATTTGCAGAGCTTGAATTCCCTCGTGACATTTAGCTGCCATATGTTAAAACAATTATTTATTTCCGTTGATTATAGGTTTCTCGAAGGGATGAGGTGTAAAGCTCGAGGAGACAGGAAACAAGGCTGCAAAGGCCGTCAGAGACACTGCCGGACAGAGCCTTTATCCTGACTCAGTTGCGTTTAACAGTTGTCAGAATTCTCAATAAAAAACCGAAGTTCCCCCTGGGAAATAAAAGCGCTCGAGTGAAACAGAGCTGTGCTGCAGGCTCCGTGGATAGGCTGAGGAGCAGGACGCTCCTTGTGGTGGAATGGAATGGTGGGTCATCATATATCCAGTTTTGCGAACAGCCCTGATGGAAAACACGATTTTCATGTAGACACGTATAGACTTTGCCCTCTTCCTCCAAGGCCTGATGATCAGACGCGCCCCCTCCACTCCCTGGGTGGGCTCCCGGAGGATGCCATGGACACATTTTACAGGGCTGAGAAAAAAAGACTAATGTTGAGCGTTGGGTCCCCTGTCTAGGCGCGCCCTGCAAATAGCAGAGGGACACCATTAGTCGCTCCATGGGCATGAGCAAAATGGGAGTCCCTGATCGCTGTCACCACGAACAAAGGTTCCATGTGACATAACCTGGGGCGCAGCCCGGGTCTACAGAATATAATGCATCGCGAGGCAAAGAATTGGCCTCTTTCTCTTCCACTGCGCACCGGATTCCATCCTACCGCATTCTGACACCCACCCATCCACTCCTGGATGAAAGCAGAATTGGAGGAATTTCTTACAGCAGAAAAGGGAACTTTACCCTTAGAGGGGTGTTGATTTGTGTGGACACTGGGCAGGCAGGAAGGGGAGCTGACCTACTGGTGGTCCTGGACCTGACTGCCCACCCTGGGATGCCTGGAGTTGAACATTTTGGGGATTTGCTGGTGACCCTAGCAGGGATAGAGCACTATGCGGTGCCCTGGTGTATGTGTAGGTATGGAACGGTGAGTATTGCCTGCCCAGCCCTCTGAGAGGTGAGGGGAAGTTCCTACCAAGGTATATATGCCCTAGATGCCCTTGGTGGAGGGCGGGGGTGATAGATAAGGAAAGGGGCCTTCTGGCACTTTCCATCCTGAAGTGTTTAGCTGTGATGGAAGGTGGAGACACCTCTGTACTGCACAATCTTTAAATGGTTTTGCTGACCTTCGGTCATGCATTCTCATAACAATAATGTACGTCTTTGCTGATCTTATGTCCTGTATTCTCATAACAATGTCTACTTAAGTCCTGTATTCGCATAACAATGTCTGCTTAACTATAGCTACCATTTCGCAACCACATTAATTGCATGTGTCTCTCTTCTTCTCTCCTTGGGAGTTATTGCAGTAGGGGGACAGCGAATTGCACGTTGTGAGCGCCCTATAGAGCCCTAGCCACAAGGATGTGTCGAAGAAGGTTGCAGTTTGTGTGGGGTGACCTACTGCTGCTGATTGGTTTCCACGCCGCCCCTTAGGACAGGCTAAGGAAGCGTGTCATGGAACTCCCTGCCAGGTCTCAGGCATGCCAAAGAGGTCTGAGCAGGGGCGTAGCATCAGGGGGGTTGTTTGAGATTTTACACCTCTCCTGGTAAATGTATTTTCAGACAACTAGTTGGGACCAGGTGCTTTCAGTCAGGTATGGTGAAGTGTCTGTTAGATTTCAGCAGGAATTCTCCCGTACACACAGACAAAAACGCACACAACCCCTCACCCCCTCTTTTTTGAGAGTCCTCATAAATATTGGTTATTTTACAAAATATTGTGTTTTCTCTCTTAGCGATCCTACCAATCTGCATTCCTTTCCCTTTCCACTGCCTCTTAGGCCCCTCTCATACGGGGAACATCCTTTACGACTAAACTTTAACAACGTGGTACTGTTATCACGCTACTTTTACAATGCAAGTCGTTACAACGACTTGCGCTGGGGGGCGCTCCAGGATAGTAAATAGTTTAATTTACTATCCAACTCCTTCCCTAGAGTCCACGGGGACTGGAGTTGGAATAGTAAATAAAACTATTTACTATCCAGCGTCCCCAACGCAAGTCGTTGTAACGACTTGCGTTGTAAAAGTAGCGTTGTAACGGTACGCGTTGTCAAAGTACACGTCGTACCGTCATACATCCCTCTCATACACCCAGGATGTCAAATAAATAAATAAACAAATACACTGTATTTAAACATTATATCCCAGCCTGGTTGTCGGAAATTCTGAAGTGTACACACCCCCAATCTTACTGACCAAGCTACGGCCCTGGGTCTGAGTAATTCATAGGAATGATATAAATACAAAAATATTACAATTCATAAGTATAACAAGCACAGTACAAGAAAAAGTGCTTCTGAATGCTACTGTAAGAGGAATTGTAAGAATTTTTTTCCCACACCCGGAATTTAGTCTGGTACACCTTTTCAACAGAACCATTTTATTTTCATGGAAACGGTATTCTGGCATTATGCCTTTTCTCCAAAATGAAGTTGTGTCAGTTTTGTTTAGTCAGGCTGGCATTGCTTCTCAAGTCTCGCCTTAGACAGCAAATGCGCTGTCACTTGCGAGATCTTTTGTTATCTCAAAACAAAAACTTAAAAGGGCTTTGAGCCTTCTCATCCCTTACCATTGGTTGGCTTCATTATTACAACTCACATTTCTTTTCTTTTCCTTGGTTGTGCTGCTTCTGGTTTTATTTTTGCCTTCTCGCTATATTTTGGAGGTTTTTGGTTTCACATTCATAAGATTCAATGCACTCACCAAAGTACAGCAGGGAATCACCCATTTGTGATCTACATAGGGGCGGCTAATCCGTTAGAGCGGAAGAGCATCGCCCCACTCAAAAATCCACCCAGAGATAAAAAAATAAAATGGTAATTAATTGCCATTTTATTTTTTATCCTCCGTCCCGAACCGAGCATCAGGACAGGAACGGGGCTGCTGCTGATTGCCAGAAGCATGTCACTCAGCAGGGAGGAGGGTGGGCTGGTATGGCACTGTTTAAAGTGTGCATGTCTTTTTGGTAGGCCGTCTTGCGACGGCCAGCCACATGTGTACTTTGAACCTCTCAACCCAGCTGTTGTCTTAAACAGCTGGGTTGAGAGGCAGTGTAGGCTTCCATGGCACTGTTAAGCGCAGAGTGAGGCCGCTCCCACCAATCCTGGCGCTGCTCACATGCTCTGCGCTGCCCCCCCTCCCCGTTCCCCCCTGCCGGTAAATGCCTACTGCAACTGGATGTACACTGGTATCTCCTTGTTCGCTACAGTTAATTATACAGATAAGCAGAGCTGCATCAACTTTCCTCCTGTATGGAGATTAACGCGCTCTAAAACACTTAATATACAGTATTACAAAACCTCATAGTCAAAGGCAACAACTGTTGTAATCAAGATTTATTGCTATTTTGTATTTCTACAAAGTACACTTGGTGCACTTTTACAATTGTTTAACAACAAAACAAACAGCTGCCTGTGAGCATATTTGGTGAACATGCCTGGCCGCTCCAGGGCTTGCCTTCTACTTTTGCATTCCAAATATTACTTTACAGCCACATCCAGGATGTTATGTTTAATTACTAAAAAATTAAACGCCTATTTTTTTTTTAATTATTTGTTCCTTTCTGACCAACCTCCTTCAGTGTTTTGCTTTGTCATTTTTATCCTACTAAAGGTTTGCTACATCTCCACAACTTTAGATACTTATATTTTGGAAACACACTTTTTGTCCCGGCAACCAATTTTAAGGCGCATGACGATAACATCTTACATCTTCAAAACACAGCGTAAGTCCTTCCAAATTCCATCCCATACAATACTATACTATAGAAGGCCAGACCATGTAATACCATATCATACAATGACAGACCATACCATAACATACTATACAGTGACAGGTATTATCATACCATACTATACAATGTCAGGCTATATCATACCATACCATACCATTCTGTACCATACTATATATTGACAACACATACCAAACCAGACCACAACAAACCATTCCATACCATACAATACAATGTCAAACCATCCTATATCATACAATACTAGACAATGACAAGCCATGCCATAGCATACTACACTATACAATAACTGGCCAACCCATACCAAACCATACCACCATACCATACAATACTATACCACACTATGCAATGTTAAGCAATGCAATGACATTCCACACCATAACAGGCCATACTATTGCATACCACACTATACATTTAAAGACCATTACTTTAATTTAAAAAAATTATCAAAACCGTTACATCTCACATAGACAAAACCTATTGGCTTTGCCAATGCTTGTTTTAGAGTGGCACCATAATAACAAAATACTGCATTAAAACACCTAAGCACAGTAAGAGGTATAAAAATGCAGTCAAACTTCAAAGAACTTTAGGCAAAGGAAGGACAAGTAATTTTGGTAAACTTTACTGTGCCATATCCTTGTTCTTCTGAAACTGTTGTTTTAATGTGGTTGTGAAGGCTGTGATATGTCAAATGAACATCATTCATGCAAATATAACACTGTTGACACGCCTTCTATTAAGAGTTTTCTTGATACAATCATATAGTCAGAAAGTTATTTTGTTATTCTTGTTTATGATGGCAAGAACAGCTAAAACACGATGTGCTGTACCCAGAGCGGTTTTGTATGTGTGTGTGTGTTGACAGGGGCATAGCTTCAGCAGCCCTGCCAAGTACCACACATCAGGCGTTAGACTAGCGCATTTCAGTGCGGTGGTCCGCATCACCACACTGAAATGCAATGTCATGCCTATAGCACCGTGGCTGTCGAGCACTGGTGGCTGCTATAATAATACACCCGATACAGCTGCAGTGAGTGCCAGCTGGTGCGCGTTGCTCTCAGCAGGCTTTAGTGCTCTTGCTCAGCTGCTAGAGCTCAGCCTGCACAGTGCTACAATGTAACAGTATGCACCCGACACAGACACTGCATTTACCATTAGCAATGCCAATCACTGACCTCATACGGCACGGTCGGAGTATCAGTGCCCAATGGCAACACACAGCGTAGTTTCTGAGACACATGATGACAGTAGGGGGGTCCGTCTGCGCCTGCTGCCTTCTGTGGCAAGCGCGTATGAGCACAGCAGTTCTTATAACATTTTGGCCAGCTTCTGCACCGCGTGGCTCAGGGGCAGATCACAGCGCAGCTCCCCCCCCCCCCCCCCCCACACGACCCGAGCAGCAGTATCAGGATTCTTGCTGGGTGAAAGTCAGTCACATGGGGACAGTGCCTCTTAAAGATTGGTAAGTCTCAAAAAATGTTTGCCACACTTTCTGGCCAGATGAGTCTCCCAGGCCTACCCCATGGGGTCAACCTGTCAAGAACCTAAGTATCTGGTTTGATGGAAAATTAAGTTTCGCTTCTTAGATCAATAAACTGACAGGAATGTGATTTGGCATATTGAAATGACAAAAAAGTTCTTGCCGTTACTCCTAAGACAATCGGTCACTCGAGCGCTCATCACCTTTCGTTTTGACTAAGCCAATGCGCTGTATGCTGGTTTGTCTGGCTATCTCTAAGACAAACTGCAGGTTGTTCAAATTGCCGCTGCCTGAAATCTTCTCAACCTCCCCAAGTGGATCAGCATTAGGCAGCACCTTCGTAACCGGCACTGGCTACCTGTGAAAGTATGGGTTAAATTCAAGTCCCTGGTAATGGACAATGCTGCTCTCTATGGGTTGGGTCCGGTGTATTTAAGGAAACGCTTTCAGTTCTATGCCCTCACCAGGCAACTGTGCTCTTCTACAATGCTGAGGGCGCGCAGCCCCAGACTCTACCTTAAAAGGATAGGTGGCAGCTCCCTGGCCCATACAGCGGCGGTGGCCTGGAACACACTACCGTTTAACTTACGTTGTCTTCAGAATCCCCAAAAATGTAGAAAGAGACTTAAAACTTTTTTTTTCAATTAAGCCTTCTCTCCTTTCTCTGCTGGTTTTTCTCCTCCTACACGCTATTTCCACATTAGGCACGCACCGATACACTCTTTGAGTAGCTTTGTGAGTTATAAACCTCTATAACATAACATAACATAACAAAGCCCATACCAAATTGCATAATTCTTCATTGTTTTTTAAATACGTCCGGGAGTTTATCTTTATAACCTGAGTTGAAGGGGTTTCTAAAAGTGCAAAAATCAAGGTTTATTTTTCTAATGATCACAATGGAGATGGGGTAGAGGAGCTGGGGATGGATGGTCGGGTGAAGGGGATATATTGTAAAACCGCAGTGGACAGCTCCGGTGTGGTGTTTGGCAGATAATAGACAGGCCGCGTTCCGCCTCAGCCCCACCTCCTGCCCCTCTCCACCCACACCCACTCACAGCTCAGGCATCCTTCACAGAGAGGAAGGAGTGCTTCTAATGGAGCAAAGACTATATAGCTTTCGAGCACTCACCTTAGACTCCCTGAAATGTCCCTAACAAATCCTTACCTTCATCCACCCCCTCCTTTCAAAACTCTGCGACCTCAGGACGAAGAAATGGACCGGTATGCTGATGAACAGGACGATTTAGAAAAGGGGGTGGTGATGAACAGAGTGTCTGAGTTAAACAGACCACTCTTACCCAGTCCAAAGATCAGGGCTTGATCCATCACCGTTATTTATCTCACTGCCCCATCCCAGCTCAGAACCTGGCTATATGCAAATCAGTCTGTCCCTGGCCCAGTGCATCATGGGAACAGGGCAGACTAAACTACCAAGCCAATTCTTCACCAGAAAGGAGACAAGCTACCGGGGACCGGTTTCTGGCATTTCAGCCTTCTTCGGCCCGGCTTGCTTGAATCCTGATGGAGCAGTGAGAAAGGGACTCATGTCTGAGTATACCCTGCCACACCTATAGTGGCCAAAAACGATTTAGAAAGGGGGTGGTGATGAACAGGACGAAGCGGGGATAGAGAGACACAGAGCAAGTTCAGGAACTTCCCAGCAGGTCCAGTACCCGCCCATACAAGGTTCAACATGAGTGAGTTGGTTAGGGAGTGGGACAAATGTAAACTTCGTTGGTGAACACCTGGGGGAGGACTTGACAGTCGTGCTGGGGCCTCTCACGTCCTGTTTGGTACAGTCAGCTCCCACAGTGCCCTTCCATTTCTGGTGCTTTGCATCAGTTAAGATCCTAGAGTTTCTCGTTGCTCAAATGGGTGTAATTTCTGATATTTATATGTTTCCCTCGTCTTCATTGCTTGATTTGCTCGCGAGTAAATGTCACTCATAGTCCTTGAATGTCACTCGCAATTACACTGAAAATATGAAAATGTCCCACAGCAATCTGAAACCTTGGCAGCAATGCTTCAGGTCGGTGTTTGGCATGTTACACCCACCTAATAAATGTATTTTGTGATAAACAGTTGGGTACAGGTGCTTTCAGTTGGGTATGGTGAGGGTTTGTGCTATTTCACCAGGAATTTATACAGACACAAACAAAAACTCACACATTCTCTTTTCCTCTGTCTGTTTGGAAAGACTTCCAAATGTTGGTTGTTTCATAAAATATTGTGTTTTCTCCTACATAGTAGCCTTACCAATCTGCATTCCTCTTCCATTCCGCTGTCCCTCAGTTCCCCTATGTGCTCCCTGCTTGTAGTATAATGTATTTATCATAAAGTGCCTGCATGATTGGTGGGAAATCTGAAGCTCACCTCCCACCCCCAATCTTATTGACCAAACCACGCCCCTGTGTGTAGGGAGGGATTCTGCAACCTGGAATTGTCCATTTTTTTTTACAAGGATGATATTCTGAGAGTTAACTCAGCGGGGAATCGTGTCCCTTATAGAGAGCAAGAATGAATGCATGTACCCTTAATGCAGTCTCGCACGAGCTTAATGAAAATAACATAGTGCCTTTATTTCCATGTTGTTAGGGCGGATGTTTCAATATATTAGGGTTTACATAAAAACTGCAAAATAGAGTATGACATTATTGGAGTGTGCTAGTTGTGAGTCTAATCATAGTGTGGCTAGCAGATCTTCATGATGTATATGGTAAGTATATGATAAGAAGTCATTTTGGCAGTACCGACTCCTGGAGGGAGTGCTGCCGGCGGTGGGGCGGGGGAGATGCAGGGTCAGGGGTAGTAAACTCCGGCATACGGCCGAACCGAGATAAGTACATAAATAAATAAATAAAACTAATTACATTGTGCACGCTGCATCGCCATTTGGCATTGCAGCGTGCACAACGTAATTCGTTTGATTTATTTATTTATGTACTTCCTTCGGTTCCGCCGTATGCTGGAGTTTACTACCCCCAACCTTACCTCGACCTGCCCCACCGCCCCGCAGCACTCCCTCCAGGAGCTGCTACTGCATTTTGGTTTGAATTCTGTATCTTTGCAGAGAGTAAAATCTAGCTTCCTCTAATACATCCTGTATTAAGGAGCCAATTATGATAGCGGTTTTCCCCCATCCTCCGGGCCGGCAGAAGCCACCGCCGGCCCGGAGGATGCGGGAAAACGCTGCGGAGCCTCGAAAGACCCACCCCCATATTAGGATGGCGGTGGGTCTTGAAATCCGTCCGCAGCCTTTCCGCCGCGGTCGCCTTCCGACCGCGGCGGAAAAGCTTTAACATGGCTGGCGGTGTCTATCAGACACCGCCAGCCATATTAGGATGGTGTAAAATGTATGCTTTTCAGCCGTGGAAAAAGCATACGGACCTTCACTTCGGAGGCCCGTTGCGGGCCCCCTGGGTGAAGGGAGGGTGGGGGGTGCCCATGGGGGGTACCTATGGTACCCCCCTGCATTTGCGTGAACAAAGCAGCAGACACCGCGCGGTGCCTGCCGCTTTGTGCACGTAAATGCGGTGCTTGCATTTTTAACATTGCGGCGGGTGCAGCTTGAAGCTGCACGAGCCGCAATGTTAAAGATAGAGGATGTGACCGCCACCCTGGCGGTCACATCCTAAACTGCACGGAGGGAACGCCACAGCCCATGCGGACGTTCCCTCCTACTCTGGGGTCGCGGATGGACTCAAGTCCGTATGCGATCCGAATGACCCCCAAGTGCTCTGTTTTCAGGACTGCTAGACGGTTACTTCGAAACATGTAAGTATTATTAGGAAGAAATTCACATCTTAAGGAAGACTGATATGTACTGACTCTGATGACAGAAACGCATCACTATTTTAATGTTGAATATGTTGGTGTAAATAATTCATACAAAACTCCTGCATCCTCATCTCTTAGAAAAAAGCCATTGGTGCAATTTATGTAGTGTAGCTTGCTGTGATGACTAAATTGATTTACAAAAGGGGGTGGTGATGAACAGAGTGTCTGAATTGAGCAGACCACTCTTACCCAGTCCAAAGATCAGGGCTTGATCCATCACCGTTATTTATCTCATCTAAATTGTCACTGAACCTGGTCATTTTTAATAACTTCCCAGGCTTTCATTATTATTTAGCATCTATTAAGTGCTAAGAAGTATATGATAGTGTGTATTCAACATCCACATAGCTGTTTTGCATTTAGACGTATTTATGTAATTGTGCATATACATTCAGCATGTGTGGATGTTAGCCCTTCCATGAACACAGTAGAATAATAGAAGGAATATTTCTTGTTCTGCAGTCAGTGTGGCCCGGTGACTGCTATTTACGGGGGAAAAAACTTCGAGCTTTACATACTAACAGTATTGGCATTAGCAAACTCAGTTTTGGTAAAAAGAAGGTTAATGAATGCCAAAGTCCTTTTTCTAAAATGTACAATGCCCATTTAATGATTTGGAAAAGGTTTTCTGAATCGTTAAATGGGTTTAGGGTACTATTTCTAATCGGATTGTGGAATGGGCATATTAAGGGCGTCTCTTCCAAATACCAAATCCTTATGTTATATATTAAAGTTTTGAGGCCGAAATCCGGTTGCAAAACATAAACATTTAACTTTTACTGCAGCCTCAAAGGAGGTGGTAACCCATTTGCAAATGGGAATGGGTTCCCAGGGGAATCCTTCACCTTTCTGGATGTTTAAAAAACATATTTTAGAAGTAGGCAGTAGTCCTCAAGACCAACGCTTACTACTAAAACTTGTTTGTAAAGCATTTAATTTTTCTTCTTAAAGGCATCACGTTTTCCATTTAGGAATATGGGCTACTTTTAAACAAAAAAGATTGCTTTATTGAAACGTAGCAACACAACAAGACGATGGACAGAGTGCTGTAACTTTACAAACACTCACCCCAGTCACAGATCTGGGTTAAATCCATCATTTTTTTGCTCACCATGTCACCCCAGTTTGGGCCCAGCCATATGCAAATCAGTCTTGACCCTGCTTCCCATTAAATCTAGAGAACGGCTCGACAACCTTCCCATATCAACTACCGAATCACCACACCACCCGCATAGTTTGGAGACAATACAATGACTACTGGGACCAAATAATCACACTCCTGAGATACACATGGCTCTTCCAACAGAAAAAACAGGCACCCTACGGTGATCCCCCAAAATGCCTTCCTTGAGTTTCCCACAAAAATCCACAATTATTCTGCCTGTCAACATGTATTTCCTTGAAGTGTGAGTGTTAATACCAAGAGCAGCATAAGTGTTGTGTAGGTGTCAGAGTCAACACAATACCAAGTATAAGTTAGCTGGTGCTGGATGTGTATGTTCAAATGTGACGCAAGGAGCATCCTTATGCATGCCAGCATCAGAAAGAGAAATGCCAGGTTCTTGCATAGTACACCTATATGATGAGGACTCATATCACCACCTTAAACCAGAACTGGAAAGAACTAGTAAAATGGTAACAACAGTTTCAAGGTATTAGCACACTTACACGTTATTTTCCTCCTGCCTGGTCTATCCTGAAGCAACCACAGCTGTAGGATCCTGGAATATTTGATTGGACAGTTCATTCTAACAAGGCTCTGGCACAAAGACTTAAGTGTTTTCGTATGTTTCTCTGGCCTCTCATCACAGGCAGTCTCTGCTTCAAAGCCACACCAGGACAAGAGAGCACACACACAAAAGACATCTGGCCTTTTTCTCAACTCTTTCTCTTATGTGTAGACTACTCCAGCTCAGCAATGGGGCTTCTACAGTGCCGTAACAATGAAGGCCATATGCAATGTCCAGAAAATTACAATGAGTTGTGCTCACAATAAATAAACCTGGATGTTTGTATTTCATGTGGCAGACACATGGGGCCCTAGTCACAAACTGCATTCTGTAGTATGTTTAGTACAGTAAAGTACACAAAATGCTCTTCACAGACCTAAGAGACCCTCCTATCCACCTATCATTTATTTTCTGTGGGGAGATCCTCACACATGTAAGTTTACTACTTAGTAGCAAATGTTGGAGGGGCATACCTACTACTTGAGAGGAGTTTAGAGAGCAGTAAGCAGGCATTTAGGGAGGGCTAGGGGAGGATTTAGGAAGTAACATGCACCCACCCGCCAAAGATTAAACTCATTGCTATTCATAAACTGCACTTTTGAAGTTACTACATCCAAACAAGCATTTGTAATGCAATAGGTCTCGCATTACTGAAAGTTTGAGCTATTGGCGTTGTTGATAATAATGCAACGCCAATAGCTTAAACTATCAGTAATGTGAAACCTATTGCATTACAAATGAACAAATGTTTGGCTAGAAGCTCTCGAAAAGTTCAAGCCATTAATTGCTCACTAATGCACACTACGAGACCTATTACATTGCAAATGCTTGTTTTAATCCTCTTGCCTGTCAATCTGCACAGCTATTGGCATGGCAGTCACGATTGACAGCATTTAGAATCACTTAAAAACAACCCATATTTCCGTTTTTACCCACATTTAAAAAAAACTGACAGGAAAATAAATGGTATTCTGTATGTGTCTGTAAAAATCAGTAAAAAAAGGAAAAAGGAGCCTTACTCATAATAAAGCACCAGGGACCTTCATTGTTGGCTTATCCGGCAAACTTCATTCCCCGGGATCATCCTGTCGTGTTTCTAGTCACGGAGAACTTCGGCGGAAGTACCGGGAATCCAGTCTTTGCTTCCAGTTTGTAGATGTTGAGCAGGTCAGGGTTAATGATATACATACAAAGTCCGGGGTCCTTTGTTCATACCACTATATATTGCTCCCTCTGATGAACAGGGTGTGCTGAACTGTGTGTCGCTAACCTCTCGCTGCATTCTAACACATTCTAGTGATGTCTGGTAAGGGCTGAAATAAATTCGGTATAAAAGTAAAAAAGTTTATGAGTAATCCCAAAACTAACTACTGCGGTCATTCTCAAATCTGCATGGATTGTCACAGATAATTTAATTAAAAGCACCACATCATGCACATACCAAATCAGGTAACAGGGCCCTAAATTGCTCTTAACCCCTCACACCGCAGAGCGCACCGAAAGCGCAGTGCACATACAATCAAGTAATCATCACCCCATATCTAGATGGTCTAAAGGTTAGCGAGTAGTTGACAGTGCAGCTGGTGGTAGGTTCCCATGATAAACGGTCGACAAGTTTGTCTATTCCCTTTATTCCACAGCTCTAGAACGAATATGCTCAGTAAAGCTACAAACTGTTTTAGGCTGATTATGGCTCATATTATGCGGACGCTGTCTGTTAAGTTAATGTAGTATTCTAAGTATTGTGCCTCTCAGGCACTTGTAGTAAGAATCCTGTTGTGTGGGCATTCCTTGCTCCGTGTTGGAATGTGGGCATTCTGGCAGTTGATGCCTGCTTCTGCCTGATGTCGCTGTTATTCTCTTGAGCAGAATAAATCTACTTTCAACCTTCAAGTCTAAGTGATTGATGAGCAACACACTACATTATTTTTGGCGACGATGCTCAAGAGAAAGTAAAGAACCCGTCTAACCTCGATCAACCTCGTGGATTCATCATCGAAATCGGCATCGGATTGTGAGCGCTGTGGACTAACGAAGAAACGCTGTTAACAACTAAGCAAGATAGAGCAGATAAGTCACGCCTCATTCCGGTAGCATTTCGAAAGAGTTGTATGCTCGCTGGAAAACGGAAGCTGTATTCTTAAAAAATTGATTAGCAGCGCGAGTCGTGGTTGGCAAAAGAAGACGCGAGTGGTTGGCAGTGCATAATATCAGCGCGAGTCGTGGTTGGCAAAAGAAGATGCGTATGGTTGGCAGTGCTTTACAACGTATGAGCGCGTTGAGGTCGGCCATTTCATTTGAGAAACTGAAGTCCGTGCGCGCGTTGAGGAGTAACCATAGTAACACTGACAAGGCATTCTGAAGGAGCGTGATACGAGACGCTGCGCAGAGCGATATAAGCTGAGCACGCTCACCAAGCATTCTGAGCTAATGCGAGAAAGATTTTAGTTGATTTTGCGCGTAGTATCTCAGTTTATATTCAAATCAGCGCGCATTAACATGTACGCAGTGCCTAACCTGGTTTGACAAAGTAATTGACGCAAAAGACTTTGAAAGTATAAAAGTCAATAATTAAAGTATACACGCAGAACCAGTTGGGAAATCAATTTCTTCATTAAATGACTGGTGCATCACGTTGAAACAACTGTTGTGTAGCGTTCAACATTTGTCACGCCTGTTCACAGTTTTTTCAGCCTAATTCATAGTGTTGCTTATCCTGTTTTGCTATCTTATGAGAACAGCGACAAGTGTAAAAGCTTTAGGATAGTTATACGTAATAGAAAATTGAGGAAGTGAAGTTCTGTGGAAAAGTAATTACCTTTGAGCAAGATGCAATCAGTTTCACCGCCACCACCCTTTATGGAAACGCCAGGAAATCCACCAATAGTTTGGAAGAAATGGTTTGATGCGTTTGAAATTTATTTGGGTGCAATAGGTGCATCAAGATATCGCGCAGAAAGGAAGAAATGTTTATTGTTGCACTCATTAGGGTTTGAAGGCAGGGAAATTTTTAAACATTTACCTCCTTTGGTAAGAGGCAACGCTGAAGAAGACATAGACGAATATACAGAGACAAGAAGGAGACTGGAGTTGAGGTTTGATATTAAGCCTAGCCTTGTTGGGATTAGACATACATTTTTCAAAAGAGAACAGTTACCGGGAGAAGATGTCGAGACATATGTGTCAAGTCTAAGGCAGTTAAGTGCAGAATGCGAATTAGAAGGCTTCAGAGAACAATTGATTAGAGATGAGTATATATGCAAATGTACTGACAAGTCAATTCAACAAAAACTGCTTACTTTGGGCAATCCAACACTTGAAGAGACTATCCGTACGGCTAAAAGCATAGAATTGTCAAAGAAAGAGGTCAAGGAACTTGAAAAGAAGAATGAAGAAGCAGTTTCTGCAGTTAGGTCTAAGGAAAATAAGGAAAATAAGCAGGCAGCATCAGGACAACAACATTTTGAAAGGAACAACTTTCCTAGTTCACAACGTTATGACAGAAATACTTTTTATAGGCAGAGTGACATTTGTTATAGATGTGGTAATCTTTCGCACAATAAGGGTAACAAGTTCTGTCCTGCAAGGAATTCTACATGCCGAAATTGTCGGAAATATGGTCATTTTGCAAAGATATGCCAAAATAATAGACAGGGAAATTCAGTTTTCATGAACAAGTCTCAAGGACAGGGTAATGTAAGTGGGGTAGGAAATGTTTCAGAGTTTAATGAAAATACTGGTAAGGAATCTGATTCTATTAACAGTATCCAAGACGACCTTAGGGAGATGGTTGTGGTGGTACGGGAAGATGGAGTCATCACTGGAGACCCTTCAGATTGTGTTGATCCTTACAAAGAATTTGGTGTGGGTGATAAAGTGCTTACCTTGTTAGTCGATTCGGGTGCAAGAATAACGATGATCACTCAAGAGTTGTTTGATGAAACTTGGCCTGAAAGAAAGTTAGAGCCACCTGATAGGGCCCCTGTTTCTTATGAGGGGCGCAAAATAGTTTTGGCTGGATATTTCGAAGATGTGCTGCAGTAGTTAACACAAAGACATTAATATAAAAACAGCCAGGTATTATTTAATATGGGGGTTTCGTAGGCAGAGCCGGGCAACATGTACGTGGTGTTTGTGGTATTGTGCGGGACACGCAGTACCAAGAGGCTTGTGTCTGGCCTGGCTGCCTGCCCTCTAAAAAGAGCCATAATCATGCTTGTTTCACGATATTCGCGATTATTGGATCTATCCAGTGGTGTGGAGATGGAGGTCAAGGAAGGGGTGTAAGGTTACTGACTACTAATTATGTCATAAATTGGTACCATTATTATTTATATTCGAAGTGGTGTTTGTAGAAGTTAACATTAAATTATCGGATTTCAAATTAATTGGCTACTGATGCACAGGAAAAAGGCCACCTGCCCCAGTTCTGCTGCCAAGTTAAAGTTCAGTTGCCAAGGCCTTAGAGCCGTCCATCCATCACATCATATTAGGGGCATGTCACTTGTTGCGCCTTCTATGAGCTGCAACATTACAGGAGCTGCAATAAGATAGTCAAGTCACTTCACACGAGCTGCACTGAATACCTTGTACGAGCTGCGACATACGAGTCACTTTAAACAAGCCAGCCAACAATAGATATAAGCCGCCTGTTGCCTTCAGTGAGCATTTGAGGACAGGCGCTTTTTTTTTAGGTCCGTAGGGAAGTCACCTGAACTGGCTGCTTTTCTGGTGGATGACATTACAAGATTGTCTCATTTATTAACCTTAGAAGAATGAACAATTGAGTGAGCACCTGGAATAATTCACTCTTCTGTCTTGTAAGTTAGCTGCAGGCAGCGGGCACGTATCTCAATGCGCTGTTTTTCCACAATTGGAACATGTGACTAGTGGTTTGTAGAAGTATCTGAGCAGCATGTGTCCTGACCCACTGAGCTGTTGTAACAGAATACAAACCTGTGACCTGCAGGTTACTCGCTAAGCTCTGCATGAGGCGCATTAACCCTCCGAACTATGTTAGGCCTATTTAGCTTGTGGCCAACAGGTTACACGCAATTCTCTGCAACAAATGCTCAATAACCTAATTTATTTTAATATGTGATCGATAAAGTGAGCTCGAACAGCTTGGTGTGTAGTTTCCTCTTGTCCATCTGTTTGTGGGCGGAGTGTGAAAGAATAATGATTATTTCCTGGCAGGCTGTAGGCGTATCTATCTCTGCTCCGTCCCTCAGAGCCCCCTGGGTTCCTGTTGTAGCAACCTTCCTCTGCCTCCTGGGCCTTTATGAGACACCTGTGCCCAGTACACCGTCTCAAAGGCTGGTTATAACGCTCAACCAGTTGCCTGGTCCTGACTGGCCTCGGTTGGCCACTGAGGCTGTGCAGCAAATGCCTGCTGCTTACACGGAAATCTGTGAATGCATTGTTAGATGTGTCAGCCAGCTAGATGGCTCAGTGAGTTGACTGCTGTAACCTACACATCATGGATTCGAATCCAGCAAGGTCATCTCAGCCGTATAGCCTTCCGATGCCAGTAAACTGAGTACCTTAAAAATTGGTAATAGGCAGATCTGTTGTTCACAGTGAGGAGAAACAAAAAGACACAAGGGTCTAAATAAAAGCTGATTATTATTTTTATCCTCACAGACAACGCTTTTCTAAACCTCCCTTCATTACCTAAAACCTATAAAACATTCTAAAACGTGCGGGCGAATTGTGGGAATTCTTTGCATGGGAGTGCATTTGACATTCAGTAGCTCGCACGTAACTTATTTAAGCAGGACACCACTTGAAGGTAGAAAGAAGTCCATAAGCCCGGCTGTCATTGGAAAAAATTAATATTAATTGAGATGAAAACTTCCCATAGTTGAGCATAAAACTGAGCAGCTCCGTGGCACACAAAATTAAAAATTAAAAGCTACCAGGGGCTTGGATTGCACTATGAGCATTGTTTTAATTACTTCTGCATAATGGGATTTTGAAAATTACCCATTATAAAGCTCCAATGCACGCCACTTTCTAAGTACTCTTGTTCATGCGAGGGTCTGAATTCAGATATAACATTTAAACGAGTGGTGCGCCCGAGCAGCACCTTCTTTAATTTAGTTGCTTCCCTATGAAATGGATCCAAAAAGAGAACAATCCCACGAGTGGTTTGCGCCAGGGCGAGACATGTGATTTCAATTATCGCGTCCGTGTCTGGCCACGATAATTGAAACCACATGACGGCCGGTGCTCGTAACAGACACCAATAGGCCATTGGCGGAGCAATGCACCCGCCTTTGGCCTATTACGTGCTGGCCTTGTAAAAAACCTGCACACAAAGGCCAATAACGTGCCCCAAAGGAAAAGCACACGCTAGTGCGTGTGCCATTCCTAGGTCAGCTTCTGAGACCCCGTTTTTACCCTACTAAATGTCTCGCTCTGAACGTGAGGTGCTGAGCACTGCAATGCTGGGCGCGAGACCGAAAAAGACACCCAATAGTAATACATCATTCCAGCTCAGAGCTGGAGTGAGTCTAGCACCACACATGGCCAACAACTGGTACTGCAAGAAACAAATGTGTGTAGGGACTTAAAATAAAACCCCAAAAGAAATAGTGTTAAATTAAATGAAATTATTTAGAAACAAATTATTTAATTATAAAATATTTTTGCAACCTTTTTGATTATATAAATTGAAGCAACGTTATTTTTATAGAAATATAATTAAATTACTTTTAATTACTTCTACATCCTTTTAATAATTAGTTATACATACTAAAACAATGTTTTACTTTAGGTGAGAATTTATTCTTTAACTTACACTTCAGGAAACTCCTTTTGGGATTTAACTTATTATATTTAATTCTAAATTAGGTTACGAATGCTGCAGAACTTTTTTTTTTGGTCTACTTTTTTAGTAGATGGTTTCATATTATTTTAACTTGCTACCCCAAATGTATTTATTTAAAAAAATACAATCCAACAGACGTATGAATTTTGGATTGCATCTCACAATGTCTTATGTCTTGTTTTTGCTTTATGACTTTTTATGCCTTTTACTGACTCTTAGATTATAATATGTGGTTGAATTCTTATTTGGGTATTGTGTTTTTTTAGGTCGAGCTTAGAGTCAGCCCACATGTGCTGCTCTGCGAAACTTGTTGTAGTGGAGTAGGCAATAGAAGCCCCGCCCACTCTCCACTCATATTTGCCATTGGCTTGTGTCATTGTCCTTCCTAAATGCTGGCTTCTTATTTTTAAATAGGCTTGTTAGTCCCTCCTTAGTACCGCTCTATCTTCATTTGTAACCTCCCATGGTGACTGGCCCTTTTACTTCGGTTGTTACATGGTACTCTTCTTAAGTCGATTAGCACTATTTTATTTACTGAGTTTCTCTTACTGAAGGCATTATATGCTTTGTTTACATTTAGTTGGTGGTGCCTTCTTTACAACCCCGCCTTCCCTCCCGTTCTCCGTGCCTTCTGTACCCCGCCCCCCCTCCTGCTGTCCCAGCCTTCTTTGTCCCCTGCCCTCCCTCCCGTTGTCCGTGGCTTCTTTACCCCCTTCCGTTGTTCGTGCCTTCTTTACCCCACCCTCCATTCCGTTATCCATGCCCTCCCTCCCAATCTCGTGGCTACTTTACCTGTTTTCCATCATGCCTACCTATCGGCTGTGCCAATGCTTTTTTTTTGTGTTTATATGCAAAATAATAGCGCACGCACATCTCGCTGCACACTGCTCACCTAACTCGTTTTTACATTTTTTATTTACATGCTAAATAATGGCGGCCGCACACAACGAGACGCATAGCTCACCCAACTCGAACCAAGCATTTGCATTGCAATAGGTCTCGCATTCACACAAGTTTGAGCCATTGGTATTGTAAATGACAATGCCTTTCATTTATGTTTTGGTTTTTAAAACACAAATAAAAGGCATTGTCATTTACAATGCCAATAACTTAAACTTGTGTAAGTGCGAGACAGATTGCATTGCAAATGCTTGTTTCTCTCTCTTTCTTCTTCTTATTTTATTTTCTGCTGTAGATTACTAAGGTAATCCATTATTTGTTAGTATTATGATTATACATAGTTAAATTAGCCTATTAATAGAATGCATAACATTTATCGAAAACAATTGTAAACTGTAATTAAAAATTGAGATTGGTGGGCCTGGTGCCCAAAGTCGGGTACATAAAGCTTGTGCCTCGAAAGGGATCAAAACATTCCACATGTCTCTATATTTTGGTTGACATCGGTAAAGAATTGATAGTGATTTAGGTTTTACTACTATGGGATAGTTTATGCATTCATCTGGGTCACTTAACTGTGAGCCAGACTTGCTGCTATTATATTTACTTTTTTCAGTTCTTCTTTTATCTGTAGTTCTGATTGTTTTACTCAAGATTTCTGGAGTTGGGACTTCTTTTGAGCTGTGTGTATGTCTAACTAACTGTATTTTTGTATGTGTTTATTTTAAATACGTGATGGCAGTCCAGCCTTTGCCTGCCCCAAAACCAATGAACCTGCAGTTGAGGGTGGGCTCCCCTCGAAAAAAACATTGGACACTAAAACGTATTTATTTATGCATTCATTTATTTAGTTATTTGTTTTTAAAAATTAAGCGCTAAAAGAAATACTATATGAGCATAGGACATTTTCCTTGGATCATGGAGCAGACGGCAAATATAGCCTTTACAGTAGCTAACTATATGCTAGAGAACCTAACAGCGCACACACTAGGAACTTCATTAAAAATAAACACAACTCAAACTGTGCATTAATTTTTAAAGCATGACTGAAGCTACTTAATTCTGACAGCTTTTTCAGCATGAGGTTCCAAGATAGGCTAGAACATAAATAGAATTTAATATGGACCTCCCCCACGCAAAACAAAATCTCCCCAATATTAGCACAGACAAAATTCTGGCTTCTTCACAAAACTTACTGGACCCCGGCTCGCTTGGCGACTCTGGTTCTGAGGGACAACGACCACTGCTGGAATTGCGACAAGGAGAAGGGAGACCTGGCACATCTTATTTACCACTGCCCCAAGGTCAAAAAGTTTTGGGAGAAGATATTTAGCTTTATAAACAGAACACTATAATGTACGCTTAACCCAGAATTTGCCACCCTTACCACCGCATTTCTGTCTACAGAGATAGAATCCCAACAGGACAGAGACCTATTAGATCTCCTACTAACAGCTGCAGTTAAAATAGTTCTCACCAAATGGAAAGACACCTCCAAAGCAACCTTCAAGGGCTGGCTCAACTGGGTGACGTACCTCAGGGGGGCTGGCACAATCGCCTTTCAAAACTCACTGTGGAAACAACCCCGCAGGGGCATGTGGGCGACCCTGGACAAATTCCTAGACACATATGACCCGCCTTAAACACCACGAACAAAATGAAAACAAGCTGCTCGTAACAGACCCCTCTCCTCCCCAACCACCCCCCCCCCACCCCACCCCCTCCCCTCCCGGGGCCAGGTCAAGACCGAGCCGAAAGCAAACTTCTTGTATTCGAGCTCCTTTTCTCTCTACCCCAATTCCTACTTCTTCCCCTCTCACGCTTTCCTCTACTCTCTCTGAGATAAGTTGATAGGGGGACAGTCAAACTTGTATAATCTGTAACGGTGCTGCCACTAAATAAGCCAGTTGGGGCTGTAACCCTGTAAGGACAAAGCAATGACAAATATATGTTACAAGGCTGTATACAGTGTGAAAAAAATAAAAAGTATTTTGAAATTAAAAAAAAAGTATTGGTTGTCTTTATGCTGGCTTTGCACTAAAAGGGCCCAATTTGATCACCATATACGAGGGGCTTTCAAATTACATTCTTAGCAGTTTGTATCTTCTGGACCACGGTGCGGGTAGAAAACAAGCATTGGCAAAGCACTCGTGTTGACTGCAAGTCTTTTGGTTTTGTCAATACTTGTTATATTTTGTCACGATTTATGCAAAATGTTATTGTTGGGGAAGCTATCATTGCCCGGTCAATCTAAAAAACATTGGTTAAAAGCAAAAATATATTTGGTCTCAAAACGCACACTTTGACGTTGTAGTCTCAGGCTCTAGAGGGAATCACTTTGTGTGTGAATGTGCTCCTTCAGAAAGGGTAGAATGTGGTCACTTGCCACCATTTGCTGAAGTGGGCAGCCCCATTACCCCATTTTATATGCTGTAGTGGGCTGAAGAAAATGTAAATTACATAATACCAGCCCAGTGAATGCAGACTGCTGGCTGAAAAACCCTGTAAGTAAGCGCATTACACAAATATTTTTTTAAATCCTGCCAACCCATCTACTACAGCTGTGATGAAAACTCCTCCTACCGCATCCTGTCTCCGTGTTTAATCATTCTTACTAGCACAGTAATTAAGAGAGTCATTGTTATCCTACACCAGTATTGAGTTACTTTCCTGCTCTCTAATGCCTCTGCTTTACTAGAAGGCCTTTTACTATTATTAATAGTGCAGTTTCAAAGCAAACCATTAGTGCGTCCATGTGTTACCCGTGAACGGCCAAGGCAAATCCCCTCCTGTGACGTCATTGGCAGAGGCTGGGATGAAGCACAGCTCGCAAGCATCCCTGGGCTGCAGCATCTTCGAGTGACTGACCAAGGGTGAATCAAGTTAAAAGAGAACAGGATCCTCTAGCGAAGCACATCATTAGCTGGGCGTCCCTGGGTGGATTATTGATGGCCTGAGCCCTGATTTGTTGGCCACAGATAAGACCACGACTTGCACTTTCATGTGCAGTGATACATGTTGCAAGTGTCCCCGTCCTTAATATGCATGACATAAACATGGGATAAAATGATGCACAGGATCACCAGGTAAACCCTCGCCCATTTCCTGCCCTCTTCTGACACACCTTTGTATATGGATCACCAGGCTTGCCCTGCCTTCTCACTGCTATTGCTTCTCTCGCTATCTTGTTTATTATTTTTGTCTTTATCTCGGTTGCTGGGAAGTTCTAACCTGCTCTTATAGAATTTGTATTATAACATGGTTCTGTACTTAATATTGTACCTCTGGGGTACATGGCTAGTCTGATGTTTGTACCACTAGTTCCAGTTGTGGTCTCATACTAGGGTCAACCCCTTTAGAAATCCTCTATCAGATGCTATTAGATCCTGGCCGCTACTTTCCTCCAGTATTTCTACTTAAGGTGTCAACTAATCAGTTAATATTTAAAGGGAAAAAACAAACGTTCTAGAATTATGGAGTTGTGAGTCTAAAATACGTTTTAAATGAGTGCACTGGGTGTCAATGGCCCTAGTTGTTCTTGCTGTATATTAAGAACTTTACAACAGAGCAATGATAAACTGGCGTGTAGAGACAAAAGTCCAGGATCCTCCTGTCCCATCCCTGCCAATGTTTCCATCTCTTCTGAGATTGCCTTGTTCCCCTACTTTTTATCTGTGTAGCGGCGTTTACGGGGTCCCTTGGGTCTTCTCCTACTATACATTTGGTGATCCAGAGTTGGCTGTGCTCAGATGTGGCGACTCTCGTTCGGGCTCCCACCAATTCAGAGTCACCTTTGACATAATGCACAAGCTCTGGCTGGTGGTTGCATATTGTAGTTTTTGGGGTACAGTAGCGGCACTGAGAGGAGGAGCCCATTTTGTGGCTGTACTTGAAAAGTTTCTGAAGACGATGTACATATTTTTGCAATATGGTTCACAAGCATCCGAATGCACGGTCAGTTGTTTTAAGATTACTTTCAGTTCACCTGTTGTTAGGGTTAATTGTAGCTGATGGTCAGCATGTATTTGTTTGAGAGCATGGTGGTTGTATGATGGAGGAATGATGCGGCCCACCGAGGCAACAATGGCAGTCCCATTCCCCGCTTATGTCACTGTTCATTCCAGGAATCTCTGGAGGGACTACATACAGTGGACCATGTCTGTGTGGAAGCGGAGTCTAGAAACAGCGCCTTGAACCCATCTCTACTCCTAACTACTAGAAAGTAAAATGGCCTTTCTCTAGCAAATTACAAGTACAGGTGAGCAGAGTGGTAACTCTTCCAAGTGAGTGAACTCCCTCCCTGCACCAACGTTCATTATTCCTTGAGCCAGAAGATAAGATTCAGCACCTGATTGGTTTGCAGCATAGCCAGATCCCAAGAAGCCTGTGTGGTCTAGAGCTAACCTTTTCTGCCCGTGGGGTGGTACTCATTGCTCTCTGTGCAGACTGTATTCTGTGCCCCCTTCGTTATCGAATTTGGTCCCCAAGAGAGAGGAGCTAATGCCTGGGGCTTCTAGGGCCACCAGGCTGTGAAATATTCCTATTTTAAGGGCCTGAGACTACCTAACCCTAAACCAGGGTATATATTTTGGGGCATATTTACAAGCCCCTTGCACGGCCGCTGCGGCACTTTTCATGTCTCTGTAAATACAGCCCCTTTACATGGCTGTTGCTGTGGGTGTTCCCACGCAACACCCATAGATTCTATTGCCTTCCCAGATTTACGTTTCGTAAATCTGGGAATGCGTCAGAATCCAACGCCTCCACGTAAGGAAGTGCAACAAGGAGAAATAGGGCCATATTTACAAGGAAGTAACGCATTGCGATGCCGCAAGCCATTTGGCTGCTCCATGCTGCGTTACTTCTGAAGCAAAACAATACAATATGACAAATCCCTCAGCTCTCACCTGCGCTGGTGCACAATTGGCTGCCATGCGCCAATGCAAGCACCCTTGCACCATGGTGCAAGGATGCCTGCTTTGCGGGTATGAGGTTTTTTGTGCAGGAAGGGGCACCTTCCTGCACAAAAACAATCATGAGATGTGTTTTCCTCTTTCTATGTGTGCTGCAGAATGCAGGGTCGGGCGGTCTGTGAGTCTGCTGTGCCCCAGGCACGAGTGTTTCCGATTCTTACAGTGGTCAGCAGCACATGGGCTGTTTCTCTTCTATGAGGCATCGACATGTGCTTACTGAGGTCTGATGTACGGTACATCACGGACCCCCCTCCCCGAGGAGTGCAAGGAGGGCCCTCTCACACCCAGGTGGAAGATGACATGACAGGGCCAGGAGGTTGGGGGCCCCTCTTGCATCGCAGGAGTGGAGTGGGGGTTGGAGCAATGCTGGGACCGGGGTTACACTCTATGGCTTTGGAACCACAGACCACCAGGACATATTTATGAGCGATGAGTAATGTAGGTATCGTGCATGCGCAATAAACAGTTTATAGTGAATAAACTTCATCAAGGCTTGTTTGGAAGTGGCATATCAAGCACATTTGTTGTTCGCTTTACCAAAGCATAAATAATGACACGAGTGTTTTTTTTACCCTGCACAAGAAATATACACTTTTTGGTGCTATTGCATCTCACGATTCAAGTCTAAACCACGAGCATGGGCTGTATAATGTGTGTGGGAAAGTATTCCCAAGCTTGCTAGATTCTATGCAGCAAGTTTGCACTTCAGGGCACTTCAACATGTTTCGTATCAAGTGGAGATGCTTGACCGCATTCAGCGAAACTGAGCCGACCACGAACATTCATTATTTAAAACTGTGACTGCAGTCGCAGGCCATGTGCCTTGACTTGGGTCATGCAATCTCTTAAAGGAAGATGTGTTTTTTTGCTTTCCTCCTGAGCACGGATCATGTGTCGTAGGCACCAAGGGGCATATTTACAAACCCCTTGCACCTTGTCTCTGCTATAGTAGGTGCAGTGCTGCCAGTCAAGAAGTAACCAGAACTCAAGTCTGCCATCTTCCTAGGACCCAAGTACAGAGAACAGCTAGAAAGAGCAAACTCTAACTGTAAGGGAAATTTGAAGAAGGAGCCTAAATTGAACACCACAAACGTGCTGTAACACAAAAGCATAATAAATAAATGTGCATATAAGGTTACATAAAATACTAAAAGATATCCTTCCCAAGACATTGGTCAGAAAGGATTTACAGAACAATGAGTGAAACTCTTTAAGTTACTAGCTAGGGTAAGAAGTTGAGGAAGAGGCGTGGTTCTGCTCTTTATAACAGGAATGCGGTGGTGGTGCGTTGCTCCGTACTGTGGCAGCATCACCACCACTCCTGTTCCAGCCTTTTTTCTTCACCAGCTCTTCATAGCTCGAAGTGATCCAATCCACTGGGCCAGCACAGAACGAGGAACATGAAAGCCCTTACTCACACAGCAGCACCTATAGAAAGGGAAACAGTCTGCATTCAAATACAAAATATATTTTATTCAAATGCTATCACACATATGGTGGTCTGCTGACATCATCAGGCCACCGTCCCTGTGAAGTTATCCAATCTGAGTGTATCGCAATTTGTGACGTCCTACCGAATGAATATTCATGCGATCGCTTGAATTGCGATTCTCTCCAAATGGTGATTTTTTTTAAACTGACCTATTAGTACATAGGTCAGTTAGCAAAATCGTAATCAATTCGCAAAAAGCTGGGCATTCCCTAGATTTTACAAACAGGCCGCATGGGGATAGCCGCTCTCTTGACAGCAACCATGCTTTCAGATACTCTACCTAATAGCTGCTTCTTTTTATTCTGTCCTCTGCTTAGTAACAGATGAGAAGAGGAGGACGGTATTACCAAACACTGCTTATGAAAATGTCTTAGCATGAACATTCTTAGAAAACCCTAACATGCACATTATAGATTGTATTCTCATGTAAAGCGATAATTGTGAGGATGTCATTCTATGTTCTTTGTTCCCCACGATGGGTGCATCACAGCGAACCCACAAATCCAGATAAACGGATTTTTCCTGTGTAAGGGGAAAGAGGTTGATCTCCCTGTTGCGGAGGATCCTTCTGAAACATCTTTTCTAGTGTCGGCCGGTAAGTTTAGGAGGGAGGGGGCGGACAGGACACAAATGCACACATACATACTCACAGCCATGAATTCATACGCGCGCACAAACACGTCCATTCACAACACTCACTACCAATCATTCATACATACACGCATGCGCCAAACATTAATAATATAAAAAACACACACTTACCTGCAACTCTGCCTTGGAGGTCCCAGGAGCTTGGGACTGCCTTCCTTCATTGGCTGGAGTAAAGGCAGCAGTCCCAACGTCATCAGAGAGGGGGATGAAGTCAGTGAGACTGCTGACCCCACCCCACAATGTGATGAAATGTCACTGAATGACCCTCGACCCTGGGGGCTTAAAACTGAAGCACCCAGGTGCGAGGTAATTAGTGATGTTACCCCTGGTCACTGAGGGCAGGGCCTCAGGGACCTTTGTTGAGCTAGGAGGTCATGCCCACGTTATCTGTGCCTTCCTGAGCCCAACAAAGCTCAGCCCAGGCAGCCAGGAGCTGCGCATTTAGCCTGTCTGGCTCCTGAGTGCCTGAACTGAAAGTGAACGTGTCTGTCAGTCTGACCTTTGTTCAGCCTGACAGACTCTGTTCGTGAGGGCAAAAGGTGTCGAGGAGGTGACCCCTGAGCCCCAATGGACCGGTCGCCGCTGAATTCTTTACTGTAGACAGGTGCTCACTGAGCCCTGATGATTGCAGTGTCTGACTGCATTACAGCGCCTCCCTGACCAGGCGGTGGCGCGCGCGCCAGCCCTTCCGGCACCCACGAGCCTGCGGCGCGCTCGTGAAGGTGCTCTTTGTACAGTAACCTACTTTGGGGCCGCTGGGATTTGGAAAACTAAACATTGTGCGCTCTCCTAAATACCACGGCCTTTGCGAGGACTCCCCAGGCGCCAGAATGACATTATTCCACGTTGTAGCAGAGCAGACACGTTGCAGCCCTCCTGAAAAAATGCCGCTTGATGGTCCAGCAGATAGTGCGCAGTGGCGTTGTATGGAGGCGAGAGGAGTGCGCGACAGGGCTCGGGATCGTGTTCCAATCCCCTGGAACGAAAGCTATCAGATTGTCACAATTTTTCGTTTTATCTTTTTTTTACTTTCGGGCACCTTTTCACTGGTCATGGGAGACTATTGTTGAACGGCATTCAGGTTACCAGTCAGAGGCCCTTTGTCTGTTTGTGAATAACTTAGTAAACAGAGCTAGTGGTGTGAGATCCTGGGGCGTGAAACTGGTTTTGGAGCTGATGGAGAAGATATAGAACGCAAAACAAGTGTCCAACTATTCTAAGAAGATGTATGCAGCGGCCTCAAAGGTAATGAACACCTCCGAAGAAACAGAACGAAATTAAAAGACATAAAAACAAAAGTTATGCTCAACTGGGGCCATAGATTTTCCTCTTCAGTTCAGAGTTAGGCCAGGCGCCAGATTACAGAGGTTTGACAGAGCTGCAAGCAAGAAGAAGCAAAGACTCGTTTCCACGTACAGATATTTACACCAGGGCAATAAAATGAAGCAGACTGAATCTGCTCTCTTTCTGTTTTATATCGTGTTTACATATTGAACAAGCATTTGCAATGCAATAGGTCTTCGTTTTTGTGAGAGTTTAATCAATTGGCATTGTAAATGGCAATGCCAATTTATCTGTTTTGATAATGAACACACAAATAAAAGATGTTGCCATTTACAACGCCATTAGCTCAAACTCTTGTAAAAGTGAGACTTATTGCATTTCAAAGAAGCGGCAGCCGTTGTTCTTGGCTTGGAAAGGGAAAGCGCGCATGGCGCGCTGAATGTGGCCGGAAAGCATGTCGTGCCTGAAGTAGGTGAAACTCATTAAAGAAAATAGTATTTAAAGACTAAATAAGGAGGAGGAGCTACGCCGTGAATCAAGATGGCCGCATAAGCTCCAGGCTCCGCCGACCTCCGCCAGCGGCCCGACTATCCTGTCGAATATCCTCTACCCACGCCCTGTGCCTGGCTGTACGAAGATTGCCTGATGCCAACGGTGCTTTCCCGGATTTCCTATCTTATTTGGCGACGAAGTTATGTCGTGTTCCATTTTTGGCCTACTCCCGGGCTGCCGCCGGGTCCTCGATTTTTGAAACACCCGAGAGGGACCTCATCAACATCGGCTGTGGGACCGCGATTGTGGCCGGTCTTCCAGGTCTGAATTATTTTTTCTGCTCTTGCTCTTGTCCTTGTTGATGGATGATGCCGGAGAAGAGACACTGTGACGTGCTGGGATCCTCCTGCACCGCGGTTGTGGGTTGTGTGCCTGAACCCCGTTTCACGGTCCCGGGGCCGACGGGCTGCACCCACGGCCGGTGTCTGTCCTGAGTGTGCCAGTTCGGGACGCCCTTGTTGCTGCGATCGCCAAATGTGTGCCCGGAGCCCGGCGCTGTGTGCTGGAGATTGTATTCCCCTCCGTCCTCTGAGCCCCGGGATGGAGGGGATGGATGGTGCACATTCATTGAGGTCCGTAATGGCGGCGATTGGGGCGCTCCGCTCGCAATTCACCGGCGCTTGTGTCTCCCTGGCGGCGAAACTGGACGATGTCTGCTCGAGGCCGGCCGCGGTTGCTGCAGTGCCTGCACAGGAATTTGCGATCCAGACGAGCGATTTGACCCTCCATCTGCGGGGGCCCGAGCGGCAGCCCGACTTTGCTCCTTTGAGAGTCGGCCTCACCTTTCCTTCATCTACTGCAGTGCATGGTCTTCCCTCTACGTCTCCTCTTCGATGGTGTGTCGTCGTTGGATGTCCTGTTCTTCATTGCCGAGTCTCATGGTCCCGTCGGAGGAGATCGCCATTTTCCTTTGTCCCGGCCAGTCTGCACAACGGATCCCGCCATTTTGAAACCGGCCCTTGCTCCACCTTCACTGCACTGGTCCACCATGGACGCTTTGACTGCCTCTGGTCGGATGTGGCTTGGTCGAGATGTGCTCCGGAACGGATTCGCACTGGTCAGGGCTGACTTTGACTTTGGAATTTTCTTGCTCCTTGCCACTGCTTTGAACTTTCTGAGACACTTCCTCGGTTTGCAACTGTTATGACTTTGGCGATATAACTCCTCGTGAAGCTTGCAGGGTTGACTTCTATTTCCCTAGGGTTGCTCCGTTTACTCTTGCCGGGATTGCACTGAATACCTCACCGGGCAGGGGGTGGGGGGGGGGGGGGGTTCTGGTGACTGTCCTCCCCGTGCTACTGCTGACTGTTTTTGCTTATTGATGATGATTGTGCTATGGGGGGGTCACCGCCGGCGGGGGGTATCAGGTGTCCGGGGGCTTGTTTGATTTCTCCTCCTCCACTTCTTCTTATAATTTCCCTTCTGTGGGGCAGTTCCGGGGCGACAGGCACGCTGTTAGTGGGTTAGGCCGTAGCCATTACAGGGGTGCAGGGTGGCGGGTGTGGGGGGGGTTTGTTATTTTAGTTTGTTTTGTTCTATGGTCTCTATCGCTCTTTTCCGGCTTTGGGAGGGTTCTTTCCCCTTTCGTAGGGTTGGCTGCCTCTTGGTCTTGCACCTTTCTTTTTTCTTTTTTCGGCTTCTCGACAAGCCACTGTTTTTCTGTTCTTGGGGGGTAGGCTCTCTGGGGTGAATTTTTGAAATGTGGATCATTGTAATGTGGTTTACTTTCCAGTATTATCGCCGTGGCTGCCCGGATTGTATAGTGGCTTTGGTTATAGCCTATCTCCGACTGTAATTGGGGTTGGTCCCAATCGTCTCCTTTGTGCTCCTATCCTGTGAGGTGCGATGCCCTTGTTGTTGCAGCCCCTACTCTTTTTCTAAAATTAAAAAAATGAAAACCTCATATCCTGTCTGCGAGCCCCACAACCGCATCTGGTATACCTTGATATATCCTGTTTCCTGAATGGCTTCAGTTTCTCCTGTTTTATTGATTGCTTTTGCGGCCGGCCATGATGGTTGTGGGCCTGCGCATGTATCTCCTTCTTTTTTGAATAAAGGTTTTCAAAAAAAAAAAAAGACTAAATAAGACGGACTGTGTAACAGAGGACCATTCCTCATGGGGGGTTACAAATGAAGACAAGGTGGTACTAAGAAGGGACCAACAAGCCTATTAACGAATCAGAAGCCAGCATTTAGGAAGGACAAAGACAAGTCAATTTCAAATATGGGGGAGAGTGTGCGGGGCTTCAAGTCCATACTCGAATACATCATATCTCACAGAGCAGCACTTGCACTGCTGAGGCTCAACCTAAATTTTACCTAAAAGGTATGTTTTACTTCTGGGTGTAACTGACCAAAATCGAGTTCACACCCAACAGTGCCTCTGATAGCCAAGTAGTTAGATGTTACAGAGGCAGTCTTGGTAGAATTTAGTCTACTACAGCGCTTGTGTGACCAATTTCCCTCCTTAACTGTTCAAGTAGTATTGGGTCTAATTGAGGCAGGATTATCCCATACATTACTAAACCTCAAATCCTCAAGCAATTTTTTTTACATACATTGTCTTGTGGTTACCGTTGGCCCCTTTTAAAGCGATTACTTATAGTAGCAATCTTAGATATGAGCTAGCAAGGTGGTTCCTAAATGAAATACGTTTGATACCTAGCACCTAGCTCGTGGTCCAGGGGATTAGGGGTGTACCATTTCCTAGCTTTAACAAAGAGCCTTAGCGGTTATTCTTTATTTTTCCCAGCTCTTTAACTTTGGTATGGCCCAAGGTTCCAGCAGTCCAAACTACTCACTCTCTCAAGACATAGCCCATTCCTGGGGAGTTGACTTCTAAGAGTGGGGGCAGGTTTAATCAGCAAGATGTTTATTTTTGAAACATTAATGGTCACCCTGTGCATACAGTGTCACCATAAGGTTGTTTGGGGCCCTGGGAAAACCATATTTTGAGCCCACCACTTCGGAGAAAACTTTGAATTTTATTACACCTCAACCTCATCTGCTAATTCAAGCCCACATAATGCCGAGCAAAAGTAGTTCTACTTTAACATTCAAACATGGGGGCCACACAAAAATAGCTGAAATATGTCTTGCCCACTGTCCCAAAAATCCTTAAGATGGCACTGGGTAGTGAGAGCAAGAGTGAGAGGCATAGGTAGGCAGGGAGAGTGGTTGAGATAAAGAAATATAGAACGAGAAAGATCACTGTCCCAAGGGAGCCCTGGGAAGATGTGGGCCATTGGCAACTGACCACTTTGACCATACTTGAAAACATAACTGTGCGCTTCAAGTTTTCAGATATGAAACAGAAAGACTGTATCATCTGCATATAGGGAAGAACGGGTAAGCAAATTTAGAACATGAAAGCTGGGCACCCTCAAATATGCCAGACTATCATTTAGAAAAATACTAAATAGGAGAGGAGCCAATACATAGCTTAGGCAAATGCCAATCCTACATTCTCCTGATTGCCAGTAGCAAAGACAAGCAGTTGTTGCGGTGTGATTTTTTTTATAGCTGTTAATAGGGAGTAGTCATTTGCCAATTGTTGTAATGTATTCCAAAACTTCGACCTACTGCCCAAATCAAAAGCTGCTTTTAAGTCAACTAAGGTCAGATATAGTGGAATTTCCTTTATAAGGACATACTTTACACAGTTGCCTGATCGATAGTTCTAGGCCCTTACAGAATTGGGCTTGGGTGTCTACTGGGATGTAATTTATGTCAACTCAGTACTGCATCAAAAGATTTTCCATCTCCATCCAACAAGGTAATCGGTTCGTAATTTACAGCATCCCTTTTATGCAGCAGGACTATACTGACTGATTGCCAGGATGATGTGATGGAATTACCTGCACTGTAGACCTTAACTAATAGACTGGGGTCTGCTCAACAAAAGACTACAGTGACCAGGTCTGAGTCTGGTGCTTTATTAACCTTCTGTGATTTAATAGCTTTCATCCCCTCTGGGAGTAATATAGCCATTCTAGGGGTAGAATCAGACATATCCCCTGTGTGCACGTTTCAGTTAAGACAGCAGGTTGCATGATTTGGCTCATTTCACAGTGTTAGGGTATCACGTTTTTTTTGTTTTCTTTAACTATTCCTTAACTTGTGATTGACAGTTCATTTTTTATTTCTCAAAATGTATCAAACCAGTCTAAATATCATTTCATATTCCTTCTTCTAGACTATTCTGTAGTTGATCGTTGTGCTGCAACGTTTCAAGTCTCTACCTCAAATAATTAGAGGTCTAATCATTTATCGCCTTTGGTTGCTATGAAACTGGCTTTAGAGTATCGGCTAGCTTTTCTAGTAATATCAGTATCTGATTATAGTGCCTTTCCAGGTTCCATTTTATACCTCTTGTATTATTATTTTACATTGTCCCTGAATGACAATAGAACAAGTCAAGGTTCGTAATTTTCATGGTAGAGTGATTAATAGTCAGACTGTCTATCAATGGGTTATGATTGATTTTTGATCTTTTGACCACCTTCATATTGATTACCCTTTTCCAGGACCCCAGATTGATTAAAACATAGTCTATCAGAATTTCATTACTTCCAGGACTAGAAGTATAAGGGGCAGAGCAGTTAGAATTGGTGCAGCCATTTACAAAATATAAAACACAATTCAATAACAAGGAGGTAAAATATTTCCCCCTTTGGATTTTTCTTTTTCTCCAGAATAACTGGTTCAGGTGCCTGTCTTCGTCCACTTCAGAAATTAGCTTTTCCATAACTCCTCAGAGAGGATCAATATTAAAATCAGCACACACCAGTGCACAGAACACTTGAGTTTCTGCATCAGTTATTAGCTGCCCCACAGTTTCTTTCTAGTGCCTCTATGATCAGCTGTTCCTTACAAGAAAAGCATACAATATGTCAACAGTCTAATTTGGGGGTGTAAGTCTAGTCAGTCTTATATGTAAAGCATTCAGTGGAGCATTGTGGGTTGGCAACTGCTATATTACATCGTAGTTGAATTGCAACAAACAATGCTTCTCCCTTCCCAATTAAGAGATCCTTGATTGTGTTTTTGTGCTGGGATGTGAATTTTCACAAACCCATCTAGCACGAACTCTGGTAACTCCCACGTCTCATGGGGGTAATATATATCCGCTGATTTGATAAAAGTCTGCCATTCCACGTCATCCATCTTTCCAATCAAGCCTGCAGTGTTCCAGGGAGCACTAGCAAACAATTAAAAGTTTGTTCTAGGCCAGTGGTTCTTAACCTGTGGTCCAGGAACCCCTGGGGAACCATGAAGCCTACCCAAGGGGTCCAAGACTGTAAAAGATAATAAAATATCATTAATAGATTAATGAATTATGTATAAATAAAGAAGCAAACTTGAAAACTGAACCTTTCAAAACGTTCTGTAAATGTGATAGGAATTTGAAATTGAAGGCTAAAAATACAGTTGGCATCCTCAGACTGATTGTGGGAGTTGTGAAATTAGAGAACCTCCAATCTTCCCATTAAAAATAAAATGTTCGGATATTCTTTTTAATATTTGTTTGTGAAATGAATAAAATATTGCACAATTTATGTATTTGTTCGATGAATGCTCGTTTCTGTATGTTTTTTATTATTATTTTGAGGTTCAGATCATCGAAAATGCTTAGGGTAGGGTCCCCGACTTCCAGTCATACTCAGTTGGGTCCTCAAATTGCAATAGTAATTCAGTGGTGGGGGGGCAAGTTCCAGTAATGATTAACTGGTGGTCCCTGGAAGCAAAAGGTTAGGAACCACTGTTCTAGGTTCCTCACTCCTCTATGATGGTACTTGAGATGGGTCATATCAGTGGACATAGCGATCATAATTCTAAACAGACTGTGAGACTGGTTAAGAAGGTTTGTTTTTTGTAGTACTCTTCGGGGTTAGCAGCCATATCCAAGATATTGCTGGTGGAGATTTATTTTCATGAGGATTACTTGATTGCCACTTATTTACCATTCTTGTATTTCGTTTGCCACATATTTACCATTCTTGTGTTTCATGTTCTTCAGAAGGATTTGGGTCTACTAGCTTCATATTCTGAGGGTTCTGTTGTATTCTCATTTAACTTATGTTGTGCTTTCACTTTAAAACTTGTGTTCTTTTCAGATCTTTCATTGCAGGGATGTTCCATGTTCTGGCTTAAATGGGCAGTTGCCTGCTAGCCTGGACAGGGACACCAACTTATCTCTGTTGTACTTAATAAACATTATATAATTTATTATAATCCTTTGTGGACATCGTATCTTCCCCATCAACAGCTGGCGACGATTGGCTAGCAGGGTGAGAGAAAGACACAGAGTGAGTGGAGCAACTCGGTTGGTGTGGAGAATCCCGCGTGTAAAGTGGAAAAAGAAGAAAGAAAATAAAAAAAAAAAAGAAGAAGGATTTTGTACAGACAAGAGAAACATTTATTTTACGTTCCTGGAAGAGTCGACTAGAGGAGATAGAGATCTTCATATTTTGAGGTGAGTGTCGACTAGGAAATTGAGAAGAAAGGAAGGAACGTGCCTACAGTGGAAAGTGGTTTTAACTCAGAAATCTGTTCAAAGAGGTCAAATCGTGATCTGAAAGAGGGATGACCATGGACTATGGTGATTCGATTTAGACCTGAGTGAGTAAACAGTCTAAACGGAAGAATTTTGTAACCAGTTTAGATGTGGCGTAATGTGCGACATTCAAAATATTGAAAGGACGCCTACCACGAGTTAATGAGCAGACGTTCCAGTTTGCGTGTGAGGCGAGTCTCATCGGAGTGAGAACGCGAGGAGCGTGGAACAACGTAGTAGGTGATGTGGTGCGTCCTAGAGCGGAGGAAGGTAGTGACGCAGCCCGCAAAGAACGTGCGTGACGTAGCAGCACGTAGCGGCCATTTTGTGTGCACAAGAGGGTTGCTAAGCAACGGAGATTGTCGCGCAAGGTGCGTACAAGGAAGTAGACGGAACGGACTGGAGTCGGTTCCTTTGCCACTGAATTCATCGAACAAGGAGTAGAATTGAATGCAGACTGGTAAAGATGTTTTTTTTGTTAAATTGAAGAGAACGCTTTTTATATATATCACATTTTTGGATTCATCTAGTTCGATAAAAAAGGGGGAATGCTGCTCGTTTGGAAGTGGATTCATCTGCATGAGACTGAAGAGCGGACTTTGTTTGGAGTTCGTAAAAGAGACTTCAGTTACTTTAGAAGGTTGATCTTAATTTTTGTGTGTTTGAGAGACATTGTATTGGCAATATGGAGAACCATAATGTGATAATGCCACCCCTATTTTTGCAGCAGAGTGGTGATCCACCCATTGAATGGGAAGAATGGATTGAGATCTTCGAAAATTATATTGAGGCATTGAATGGAAAGGACTTCAGTGCCACAAGGAAGAGGGCCCTATTGTTGAGTACTTTGGGGAAGGAAGGACAGGACGCATTTAAATTTCTACCTTCCGGTACAAATACAGAGGGTAGAGTCATAACAAACGTTTATTTGGAGGCTAAAGCAAGGCTAAAAAAACTGTATTCAAAGGACGTTAACATTGTTATGGCTCGACATAAGTTCTACACCCAACCGCAGAGGCAGGATGAGACAGTTGATCAGTTCGTCACTCGTTTGCGAGAGTTGTCCATTAAATGTAATTTTGGGAACATCAGAGATGAGATGATAAGGGATCAACTCATTGTACAGTGCAGAAATAAGAAGATGCAGGAGAAATTATGGGCCACAAAGAATCCTTCGCTACAGAATGCGATAGATATTGCAAAGGTGGTTGAGGAGTCGAGTGCGTGTATGAAGGAAATGGAGAGGAAGAAGGGTATGAAGGAGAATGTGTTGTGTGTGGAACAAGTTGAGGGAGTTGCAGCTATAGGCAGTAAAAAGGTCTATGAGAGGAGTGAGAAGAGTGTGGGGAGAACGTTCGGAAATGTTCCAAATTGCGTTGATCAGTATAGGAGTCGAGACAAAATGTGTTCGAGGTGTGGCAGTACGTACCATACTGCAGAGTACAAGAAGTGTTTTGCATTAGATAAGGATTGTAAAAATTGTGGGAAGCGAGGCCACTTTTACAAAATGTGCAAGTTTGTTACTAAAGGGAAAGTGGCTGTGCGTGCCAGTTTGGGAGCTGGAGTAGAGGGAGCTAATAACATTTTGTATGTGAGTGATGATGAGTCTAACATGGAACCTGGGAGGAGGGTGAGACCCAAAGCTATGTTTGTGATTGAGGGGAATGAGATTAGGTTGATGGTCGACTCTGGTTCATTTTGGACTATAATACCAGAGCGTTTGTTTAAAGAGAAGTGGCCGGATGCTATATTGCAACCAAAAGATATTAATCCCAGTGGGTACCAAGGGGAGAGGATTAACATCATTGGGTACATGCTTTCTAACATTATTTTTAAGAGCAGGTCGGTTAAAGGGAAGGTCTATGTGGCGCAATCTGGCCCACCAATTTTAGGGTGGGGACACCAGTACGACTTGCATATCATCATTAACCCGAGAGCAAAGGATCAAGTGATGGTTGTGGAGGAGGTTTCTACGAAGTCTATAGTTGATGGGATGTCTGATTTGTTTAAGGAGGAGATTGGAGAATTGAAGGGGTATGTACACAAGATCATGTTTTGTAGGGAAATAACAACTAAGTCCACTATTTGCTTATTATCCGAAATATTCAGAGAAGAAGGTTTTCTCATTAAATTGATAACGGATAACGGGACTCAGCTAACTTCTGATGAGTTGGTTAGGATTATGAGTGCTTGTGGGATTGTACACTGTAGGACATCATTGTACAACCCACAAGGAAACGGAATGGTGGAGAGAGCGAACCGTATGGTGAAGGGAGCAATCCAGATGGCTGTGGCTAGTGGTGGTGCAGTCAAAAATATGGTAGATTATTTAGTCTGGGCGTATCGCACCACTGAAAATCATTTGTCTGGGAAGGTTCCTTTTAGTGTGTTGAGGGAGCGTTCGGCTGGTACTAAACTTATTCCTTCTTGGAAGAAGGATTGCATTGGTTTGGCAAATTTAGAGAATGTCAAGGGAGCTGATGGGGTAGTCCAGGCTGGGAGGAACAATATAATGGTGAATGATTGGGTGAAAGTGAAACCTGGGCGAATCACTGGTGGGTTGACAAAATTTAGGGGGCCATTTAAAGTAAAGTCTGTTCATAATAGGTTTGTTACTTTGAGTAACTGTGAACATTGAAATCTTAGGAGGGTGGCCTTATACAAGAAGTGTATGGATGTTGGGAAAGATGGTATGCTTGTGAGGGGGAAGGATGTTGTTCATGTTGACTCTAGGGAAAGTAGTATTGGTGGTGACGTGGAGTCTTCGGAGAATGTTAAGGACTCCACTGCTTCAAGCCGGAGGAGCAGAAGATTGCCTGCTTATCTACAAGACTATTACTGTGATGATGCATGAGTTTTTGTTTTTATTCTTAACTCTTTTTAAGTTCAAGAAAATTTTATTGATAGTAATAAGAGAGAATACCAGGTGTCAAAACAAAGTACAACTTAATATCAAAGTAAAGAATCTGAGCAGAATAATACAATCATACAAATGCAAGCATTATAATGAAAGAAATCTGGGTACAAGATGAGAAAAAGGGAAAAGGCAAAGAAAAAATACGGTAAGCATAAAATATGAAAAGCATGAGAACATTGGAAAGTATTAAATAAAGTTGGTACAATGGAGGATAAGTGGAATGTATCGGGCGATTAAGGAGGTTTAGGAACTTCCTGTTGTAGGGGCGGAGGGTGAAACAAGCGTTTACTACATGAGTCCAGATAAAGTGTGACGGGAGTCCATAAGTCCATGTGTTTTGTAGCCATACATGCCGGGAAAACATGAGCTGTATCAAGTCTATGGTTATGGCATACATTAAACCACCACGCTTTGAAGGAAATTTTGGAGAAGTCTTTCCAGTTGACCGTTATTTGTTGGAAGGCAGCGGCAAGTAATAGATCAGCAATCTGAGGTTTTAGATCAACGTCATCCCAACAAGGAGAGAGACTACCCATAAAAACATGTGTGTGAGAAAAAGGAATAGAAGTGTGGAAAATTAAATTAATTTGAGCCCAAACCTGTAGCCAGAAATTACGAACATGAGTGCATAAAAATAACATATGAAATAAATTGGCTTGTGGTGACGAACAAGACCAGCATGTGTGGGGAGTGTTAGGAAAGCGTTTGTGAAGGTCAGAGGGAGTGAAGAGGAGTCTATTGTAAATAAAAAACAAAGTCTGAGTAAGGGTTGCTGCCCTAGAAGATTTGCGGAGTTTGGTCCAGATTTTGTCCCAGAAGGAAACCGGCCAGGAGACAGACAAATCATGCTCCCAAGATTCTTCTACTTTAGATTTAGGTCTCGGAGTCTCACCAGCGTGAAGGTATTTGTAAATAGCAGTAGCTTTTGGTGTAGTGCGTAAGAAGGAATGAAGTGCGGTAGTGGGAGTGGATGGAGCAGGAGGAGGGCAGGGCTGAGAGAGGTCATTGTATTTCGGTAGGACTGTATTTTTAAGCAATTGGTATTTGCGTGCAAAGGAAGTAGGTAAGTCATAGAGGGAGCGAAGGGTGTCAAAAGATAAGAAAGAGGAGTGAGAAAATAGTTGGGAGATCCACTGCAGACCTCGAGTATGCCAAGTTTTCCAAAAAAAAGGGTCTGTTACGGATGAGTAAGGAAGTATTATGCCATATGGGGGAGGAAAGGAAATCAGCAATGGTAGTAGGAGGTGAGTGCGTGGAAGAGAGGAGTAATTTAGTGGTAAACTTATGAATCGGAGTAGAGATAGAAGTGGGTTTGCGAGAGAAGGAAAGGTACTCAGCAAAGGAGAAGGGAGAAAGAAGGAGGCGTTCAAATTTGGTCCATAGAGGACATGGGGTGTCAGGGTCTTGTAGCCAAAAAGAAGCTTGTCTCAACTGAAACGCCTTGTGGTAGGCTGGGAAGTCAGGAAAGTTAGCCCCACCTTCTGATTTAGGACGAATCAGACGTGCTAGAGACATTCGCGACTTCTTTTTATTCCAAAGAAAGGACATTAGAATGGAGTTGATCTTTTTGAAAAATTTGGAGGGAACAGGGACCGGAATATTGGAGAGGGTGTAGAGAACAATGGGAGACAACATCATTTTAATAGTGTCGAGGCGGCCCCACCAGGATAGGTAAAGGGGATGCCACTTGGATGTGAGATCCGTTAATTTTTGAATGCATTTGGACATGCACAGGGAAACAGTGTCTGGGATGGTAGGGGTGACATGCATACCAAGGTACTTGATATTGGAGGGTTTCCATGTGAAACTAGAGGCGGCAAAATCGGGTTTGAATGTCAATTTAGTCAAGGGGAGGAGCTCACATTTATCGTTATTGAGTTTATAGCCAGATATTTGGGAATAAGCATGGACCTCAGTGAGAAAAGCAGGAATGGAAACGGAGGGATTGGAGACAAATAGCAAAATGTCATCCGCATAAGCGGCTAGTTTGATGTGGGAATCTGAGAGTTGGAAACCGTGGATGGAGGGGTTTTGACGGAGCTTGGAGAGGAAGGGTTCTAAGGCCAGATTAAAGAGAAAGGGAGATAAGGGACAGCCTTGGCGAACACCTCTTTTTAAATCAAAAAAGGAAGATATTTGGCCGTTGGCACAAACCGCTGTGCGTGGGTTAGAATAGAGTAGTGAAATTAAGGATATAAAAACAGGACCGAAGCCAAACCAACGGAGGGTGTGAAATAGATAAGTCCATTCGACCCTATCAAATGCCTTTTCGGCATCCAGGGCAATGGCCGGAAGGGGATGGGGTAAAAGGCGAGATTTGGAAAGAATGTTGAAGAGGAGTCTGGTGTTATCAGTTATAAAACGACTTGACAAAGCCCGACTGTTCCTCACCCAAGAGGTCTGGAAGAAGAAGGTCAAGACGTGCCGCAAGAGACTTTGCAAAAATTTTATAATCAATATTGACCAAAGAGATTGGCCTGTAGTTTTTGCAGTGTTGAGGATCCTTCCCCTCCTTGGGTATGAGGCAAATATGGGCATCTGAAAAAGAGCCTGAGGAAGAACCCAAGGAAAGGAAGGTACCAATGAGGGAATGGAGTCTGGGAATGAGGAGCTTTGAAAAGTGGAGAAAAAATTCTACTGTGAAGCCGTCTGGTCCAGGGGCCTTGTCTTTTTGGAGGGTTTGAAGCGCTTTGAGTAGTTCTTGTTGGGATAGATCAAGTTCTAAGTGAGAGAGGTCAAGTGGAAAGTGAGATGGTTTTTGAATGGAGGAGAAAAATGTGTCCAGAGAGTGGGAAGAAGGCTGAGTTTCAGAAGAGTATAAGGTCTTATAAAAGGTAGAGAATTCAGTGAGAATGTCTGCGTCTGTGTGTTTGAGATTCGAATCGGCGGCGTAGATTGATTCAATATCTAATTTGTTGTGTTTCACCTTGAGATAATTGGCTAAGATCTTGCCAGCCTTATTTTTGCCTCCATAGAACTTGGCACTAGATTTTAATAAGTACAGGGATGCATCATCCGTAGATTTTTTATTAAATTTCATCTTAGCGCTAACCAGGGCGGTTAGAGTTTGCTGTGAGCGGGAAGTGAAATAAGAATGCTCCAATTTCTTAATATCCAGAAGGATAGCCTTGGTAAAATCGCGAGCAGCTCTACGTTTTTTAGCAACAAAGCCAATGATAAAATCTCTTGCCGCCGCTTTAAAGGCATCCCAAATGGTGTGTTTGGGGACAGGGGAGTTATCATTTAGGGAGAAAAATTCATGGGAGAAGGAAGTGAAGGAGGTAGTAAATAGGGTCTAGGAGGAGAGAATTGTTGAAACGCCAGCGTTTAGGGCCTAGTGATTTGGGTAATATGTCCAATTGAACTAATGTGGGGGCATGGTCAGAGAGTAAAATTGGACCAATTTCTGCATGAGTGAGGGTTTGGGCAATATTGTGGGTAACAAAAATGTAATCAATTCGGGATTGGGAATGGTGACATGGAGAATAGAAGGTAAATTCCTGGAGTTCTGGGTTGCATAGACGCCAAGCATCAGTGAGCTTGTGTTGGGAAATAGCTTGAGAGAAGGATTTATGAGATTTGTTAGGGATGAAGTGTGCTTTGGAGTTCCTATCAAGAAAGGGATCTAGGGGCTGATTGCAATCTCCTGCTAGTATAAAATTATCATCAATGAATCTGGTGATGTGCTGGGAGAATGAGTGCCAGAAAGTGGGGTCACCAGTGGTAGGGGCATAAACATTTAGGAGAGAAATTGGAACATTCTTGATAGAAAGTTTGGTATATATCCATCGGCCTTCAGCATCGGATTCTTGGGCAAGCAGGGAATGAGCAAGAGCTTTGTGACATAAAATTGCAACGCCATTACGTTTACCACCCCCAGGAGAATAATAAACATCACCCACCCAACTTCTCTTCAATTTGACAGATTCTTCAGCAGATAAATGGGTTTCTTGTAAAAAAGCAATGTCCACATTCAAACGTGAAAGATGAGATAAAATTCTTTGTCGCTTGATAGGGGAGTTGACGCCTTTAACATTCCATGTAATTACCTTCAGAGACATATAATATCAGAGAGGAGGAAGAAGACAGAGGAAGAAAAGGAGGTGCGAAGAGGACCCAGAGTAGTAAAAAAGCCAAGGAGAATAAAAAAGTCGGTGAAAGTCAGTGCAGTATAACATTGAGTAAAGGGATGAGGAAAGAGGAAAGAGGATGAGGAAAAGGAAGATAGAAGCGAACAATGTGGAAAAGATGAGAAGGTAGTCCAAGAAATAGTTAGAATGACAGGAAGAAGACGGTAATAGAAGAGTATTCGAAAGGCAGGAGAGAGAGACACCTGTGAAACAAAGGAAATTGGGAAACTGAAAAGTGAAAAAGATACAAGAAGGAAAGTGAACAACCGGGAGGAGAAGGAAAACATACTTACGAAGGGTAGAGATGGGGAGGGTTGATCACCAGGGGGAGGATACGCGAGGAAATGGATGAGGGGGGAGCGCCAGGCAGAGGAAGCAAGCGTCCAATGCAAGCGAACCAACAGGTCGGGGGAAAGACGCCATACGTATTGTAAAACCTGCAAGAGTAAGGGAGGAAAAACAAAAATGCATGAGAGGAATGAAAGAAGATGAGAACAAAACAATGATGAATGATAAAAAGGTGTGCGAAGAAGTAGTAGTAAGCAATACGAACTAACGAACAGGAATACAAGAAAAATGACGGAGAGTGAGGGGAAGAGCAGGAAAATTAGGGTCGCTGGAAACGCGACAAAAACAAACAGTAAAACATTCAACAGTGCATGATAAGCATGCATAGTAATTGAAACTTCAATGCTGCGTCACACAGGGATCATGACGTGATCATCCAACCGGGATGCATGAGAAATGGGGAGAAGAGCACAGAAATTGAAGTCGCTAGGAAACCCAGCAAAAGGAAACAAACAACAAAAGGAAACAAACAACAGCGCAATCTGCAACAAGTATAAAACATATAGGTTAATTAGAGCATCGAAGCTACATCATGCAGAAATCATGGAGGGAAAGCTGACGAAGAACTGGAGAAGTCCATGTCAGATGCTTGTGTTGCGTTCAAGAAGCTGCGGAGACGAACAGGATCCTCGTAAGTCGTTGTCTTGTTGTTGTAAGTCACTCGAAACAGACAAGGATGAAAGAGGCCGTATCTGCCTCCAATGGCACGAAGTTCTGGTCGCATGTCCAGGAAGGCCTTGCGGCGACTGGCTGTGGCCTTGGCGTAGTCCTGCGCGAAGAAGAGATTGGAGCCTGACCATTGGTGGTGATGCACGGGCCGCTGAGATGACTTTGAGTAGGTCAGTATATTCTAAAAAGTACATGATGACACCTCTTGGCCGTGAAGAGGGAGAGGGAGTAGAAGGTAGGCGACCTAGCCTATGTGCACGCTGAATGTTAAGCGTTGTACCTTCAGGTAGATGAAGGAGCTTGGGTAAAAATGATTTGAAAAAGGCAATGGGGTCAGTCCCTTCACAATTTTCCGCCAGGCCGTAGAGACGAAGGTTATTGCGTCTATTTCGGCTCTCCAATTCTTCGACTTGTTTCTGGAGAGAGGAAATCTGAGACTGCATGTGTGTCACCTTGGAGGATGACTCCTGAAGAGATGTGAGAGAATGTTCTACGGTAGTCACCCTAGCATCCATCTGAGACCAATTATCAGTAAGAACTTGCAATTTAGAATTAGTCTCTTCCATAAATGGCTTGAGGGCACGGATCTCTTCTAATAACAACTCCATGGAGACAGCCGATGTGGATCCAGTCGGTGATGGAGGGTCTTTTTTGGGGCGTTTCGTGGTCACTTTCCCTGGAGGTTGGGTAGGCCGTTCTGTGTTAGACTGTGACATCTGGGTAGCGAGCGCTTGGGAGGCCTCAAGGTGCGCCAGTGCTGAGAAGACTTTCGAGTTTTTGATAAAAATACGACGTGGAGTCTTAAGAGTTCGAGGAGCTGTCCTTCGTTCCATACAAGAGAGATGGTGTTTGAAAGGAAGAAAGTCCAGTAGGAGTCAGTGCGCACCCGTGGATGTCTCAGAGTCTGGTCAGGAACACTTAAGTGAGGCAAGGTACACAAGCTCCAGAAAATGAAAAGAGAGAGGAGGAGCGGCTGTTTGTTTGAAGTAGGAGAGCCCAAGAGTCAGAAGATATTTAGAGCAGCCTTCATGTAGTTAACTGTAGGAAGCGACCCACGAATGAGTAAGGCAAAAAAAAAAAAAATCAACATAACAATGAAATGCTGATATTTGGCACAGTATATGACATAATAAGCTCCTCAGGCGAGGAGCAATGTGTAATAAAGCTGCACACGTAGAGGCAAACGCGCCAGCTTATTGTAGGGGAATGCCACCCATTGCAAGTGAATATATGCAGAGAAGCGCAATAGGTTAGAGTGCTGACATTAGAGAATATGCAGAGGCTGCGCTTACATGTAGGTTGCGTGAGGAGGCTGAGTTGCGCAAAATGGCCGCCGATGTGATGATATAGCAGAATGCGAGGAAAATTCACGAAAAAGCAGCTTTCCCCAGAGACATTCAGCAAGGTTGCTAACCTGAAGACAGAAGTTTATCAGGAGCAGTCGGCGTGAAGGGAGGCTCCTCGTTGGACAGGCATGTCCTGTGAACGGATGCTCCGTAGCGTGTGCTGAGGTGATTCAAGATGGCGGTCGCGGCTATCAGGGAGCCGCGTCCGCCGAGAAGTCGAAGATAGCGGGCGTTCCGCCGCTTGGGTGCTGCCGCATTTAGAAGCCCGGTGCTGTCTCCGGTGTCCGATTAAGGAATGTGGCGTTTGCAGGCGTCGGGAGTCGGAAGAAGGTAGCGAAGTCCCTCGACGACCTGGAGCGCTCACATGAGAGCCGCCGTCCTCGTCGGGCGCAAGCCACGCCCCCCTTTATTCTTAACTCTTCTTTAGTTGAGTGAAGGGAAGAAGATATGTTGTATTCTCATTTAACTTATGTTGTGCTTTCACTTTAAAACTTGTGTTCTTTTCGGATCTTTCATTGTAGGGATGTTCCATGTTCTGGCTTCACTGGGCAGGTGCCTGCTAGCCTGGACAGTGACACCAACTTATCTCTGTTCTACTTAATAAATATTATATCATTTATTATAATCCTTTGTGGACATCGTATCTTCCCCTACAACAGGTTCATTATTCTCGAGACGAGACAACATTTAATATACTAAGCACCCATTATCCATTCAGAGGCTTATATGAGTTGACATCTGTATAAAGATCTACAAGATAGAGAAGAATGTGTGTCCAAAGAGCTATCAAGTGCTGCAGATCTGATTCAATCTGAGGCACCCTTTCAGCTAGAGCTTCCGGGGTTGAAGTGGTAAAGAAAAGTACCAGTGAATTAAAGGGCGTGTCTGCTTGCCATAGGGGACAAGGTAAATTGATTCAAGTAGTTTGCGAGTAAGCAGTCAAGTGGCTCTGAGCGAGTTGAACATTTTTACCAGCAACTTGTGGCTGTGTTCTAGATTTTGGTTTAAAAGCCCTTCCCCTGTTGGGAAGTTTTGCTAATTTGCTCTTTTTCCTAAATTTTATGGGGGTTAACTCTGGTTCATCTGTTTTCATATCATTATTGTATGTTCTTTTCCTCTTGTGTAAGAATTTGGGGTACAGAGGAGGCTGCTATTGATTCCAGCCCGTAGCTTGAATAGTTGAACTAAGCTCCGCATTCACCATACTGGCTGCAGGCTCATGCTCACACTTAGTAAACATGGCTGGAATAATCAACATCTGTTTCCCCTTTCTGTTCTTGCATTTTTTCTTGAAACTCCTAATACGCATGTTGACTGCCGTTGGCGGTGCTTTCTTAGCTGTTATTGTTTCTTGTGTCCACGTTACTGCATACTTTACTTCTCCCCCCTCTGTTGCAGTGCTTGGGTTCTGGTTCTGCATGCCTATCATAGGTGATTGTGAAGGCCTATCATGTCTGCGGCTCCTTTGGGGATATGGCCAACGAAAGCACTGAAAAGACTTTAGCGGAAGAGTTATTTTGTCTGTTATGGTTGCAATATTAATTATGGACTTGAATTGAGTTAAAACTTGTAATATTGTAGCCAGTACTGTTGAAATATAAGCTGACCCTGCTAATGATTTTTCAAACAAAGAAAATATGGAACTCACTATTTTTTGCGGTGACTGCATAGCTTCTGGGCTGACAATGTCTCAATCTATCAGTCTGTATGATGCATTCATTGTAGGTCTCTGAGAAACTCAGTCTGCAGTGTCTAATTATGAGCTATCTATTTGCTTGACTTCTTCTCTTTTGGTTTTCAGAGCAGCCAAACCCTCAGCAGACTTACTAGTCTGAGGCTCAGATCTTAACACAAATGAGACATCTAGAAGGGTCTAATCGATTGGAGAGTTAGAGCTCACTAAGGGAAAGACTCCTGCGTACCTTAGGGGTGGGGTTATATGACAATAATTTATTCTGCGTATTTATGGATAGGTCCTCCTAGGCACTCTTGTTTTCTCTTAGCCTGTCATACGAGGTTCCCAAGCCTGCATCCGGGGTAGCTACTGTAAGCTCCTGGACAACCTGTGCAGTCTGTTCGTCCCTTGTTAAGTTGGAGTACTCACAGGATTTCTAAGCAGCGCTCAGAGGCTTTTGTGCTCTCATTGATCCTTGACCACTTGGCACATTAAGGGAAAATTGATTGGTAGTTAGGGTTGGTTGTTAGGGTGACCAGTATTGCTATGCCATTAGGATCTACTAGGACTTCAGATGAATATTTGTAAATCGCATTTGTTATAGAAGCTTTAGGTAAGGAGACCAACCGCGACCAACAGCCTTTTTTGAATCTTAAAGATCTTCTTGGTGCCAATACATAGGAGGGCAGCTTGTCAATTGTCATACCTCTGTATATTGGTAGTCAGTTTGTGATGCAATGAAATAAATCTATCTTAAACAGTGGCATGTATAGAGCAAAGCAAACAACTATTATTAATAGTGATTAAGGAAATTGAGCCAAAAGGCATATTAGGATTTGGAGTCCCAAACAGTCCAGAGGGGCGAAGAAAGAAAAACACAAAAGGACTTGGGGACTGGCTGTGCCACGTTTTCCACTTGCAATAATACAATACTCAAAAGTAATATATCAATACACATAATAATTAGTTGTAGGGCTGAAGAGCCACACCATGGCCAACCAAAAACCCTGGCTCCAGGGGAGGGACGAGCACGGTGGTATGATGGGTATCCTACAAAGCGAACAACCTTGAGCAAAGAGGCGAGTGTGGGTACAGATTCAGGCATGGCACCGGCACAAGTGCATTGATGCCATCAATAGTAGTAGGTATGAGAAGAGTAAGTGTGCAGCAAACTTGCAGTATGACGCCATGCTCTGCTTCTAATACAAGAAAAGGAGTGGAGGGATGCGATATGGATAGTGCAAATCTATGATGCTGTGATACTGCTGCAGCACTGTTCACTCTGTGCCATACCTATGTCAGCACAAGCACAGTCCTCTATGTACAAGGTGCGTTTTAGGAGTCTTACCACCTTTTGCCCCCAGAAGCTATTGAGAAACAAGGGGGGAATCATCTGGGTACAAGACTTTTGTTTGGCTATACGGTGGGTTCAACTCGACTCATAGTAGAGTCACAAGCCTCACCAGCACTACCTTCCTGTCAGCCACCTCACCTCCTCTTATGCAGCTCCTGCTTCTAGGCACTGCAGTGCACCCCTCACAACTCTGCAGCCGAAGCGCTGCAGGTCCCGAAGCACAGCGGCCACCAAGGGTAGGCAGAGCCGAAGATCACCCTAGATGTTGGTGTAATCAAATGTCAAGCAGAGCGAAAAGCTCTAGCTGCTCGCCTGAGGGGCAGAACAAACTAGAGTCTGGGCCCAAGACCTGATGTTGATGAAAAATGGAATAATGGTAAGTGGCCAAATCAGCCGGGTCAGGCGGTATGACACGCAAAGGGAGTGCAAGAGCGATAGATGTGGAGTGGGCCACCAGCTCGCCAGCTACCTCTGTGAATTCTTGCTGTGGGTGCAACTCACTGGGACGAGAAGCAAAAACCACTAGGCAGTGCTCTACCATAAAAACATTAAATGTATAAATATGTTCATTCATAAAGTACCTCATTGTAATATCATAGTGAGTCCATGGTAGTTCCGTTGTATTATTAGAAGTGATTTATATATTCTGTCTTTGGTTCCTGAAAATGGCATTTTGCATAATGCACTTTTGTTCCGCTGGAGCCTAATAACAACAATCTTATTTTTTTTTAAAAGGCAAAGAGAATAACAGGCGGTCTCTGAAAGTAGAGTTACGGTACATACTATGCAAACCAACTGTTGCCATTTCATGCCTCCATCTTTCTTTCCTTGGAAGCTCTCGATGTATCTTGGGATGTTGTCGGTTTTGTCCAGGTAATTGCCTGGCACAGAGCAGCAGAACCGTGCCTTGCTGCCTCTTGTTCCTCTGTGCTGATGTGGGAGGTTGGCAGGAGATCTGAGCTCCTCTACACTAACACCCCATGCCTCTTTGTCTCGTCCTGATTGTTTATGCTGATGATAATCTTCGAGAAACTCATTGTGTGTGGCTTTATCCCGACAAAAGTCCTGTTTTACATAATCACATTGAGGGCGCTGCCGCGGGCCAACACTCTTGTTTCGGCATGCGTTAGGAAGGAGCTAATGTTGAATGGAATAAACAAGGCCCATTTATCTCCCCTTTCTTCCAGTCTGCCCACTAGCAAAAACCAAAGTCTGCCATCGAGTCAGTACACAAGCTGTAGCTCAGTCACACAATGAGCATGTGCCACAATGAGAAGCTGCACACTTGAAATGATCCTGAAGGCAGACAGTACTCACTACGGGGGTCTTTTAGGATTTAGCCACAGGGAACTTTGCTATAAACCGCCTCAGCCAAATATCTCATTCCCAAGACCCATTTAGAGGTGGGAGACCCGCAGTCTGATTAGCCCATCCACCACAGATCTGCCACCTTTAAGGGCAGATTTACCAGTTTCTCACCAGCACAGGGCAGCAACCGCTAATGCTACGTTGCGTGAGAAGGAGAGCGCAGGAGAGTGCCATATTTACAGAAAAATAGCACTCTCCTCCGCTCTCTCTAACGCCGGCGCAGAAATGTGCGGCAGTGCACTATTGATACACCTTTGCACCATAGTGCAAGGGTGTCTCCGTAAGTCTAGCATAGGTTTTGTACTGGAAGGGTAGCCTTCCAGTACAAAATACTGTTCTTAGACTAACTTTAAATATTTACCCACTTTGTATGTGTGCTATGCTGTGAATAAAGGAGAAAAAAAAGCATGTCTCCTTCAAAGCGCCTATCTCAAATGGGCACTATTTTCTGGTGCTAAACCATGTCTACTCTTTTTAAAGTAAATAGAGTTTATCGTCAGAAACCTTGGATGGTTGCATGGGAACGCCCATGCACCCCCCATGGTACGCCTCCTTAGCACTAAGTAATGCAAAGCTTTTTATTACTTTCCATAATATTCTTTTGTGTCACTTTTGTCATGTAAACACAGAATTTCCTGTGTTCTAAAACACCCTAATTGTATAGATGTTTCTACATAACAAGAAAAATGCCAGATCTGCAAAGAGGTGGCTGGCAGTTGCCATTTCCGTTTTGTCGAAAGTGCTTCTGCCTGGTTGGTGGAAGCACTTCCAAGGTCCTGCTACCCGATTTTGATGGGAGACTCAAATTCCCGGTGTCCCTGACCAGTGGGTGCTGTGTCCCTGAGAGGGGTTAGCAGATCGAGTTCCTGCCCCCTCCCACCCCCGAAATCTGGCATGATTCGCACTCCGGTTCCGAGTATTTTCCCCGTCAGAGTGCTCTGTTAGAAGGGGTTCAACTGCTGTTCCTGAAGAAGCCAATTGTCCCTGTTCTGAGGTCAGAGTGGGGTAGAGGCACTTATTCGATTGTCTTTTTTGGCCCTAAAGGTTACAGGGGGTTTCTGAACTGTGATCAACCTCAGGCCCCTGAACAGGTTTGTCCGGGAGATCCCATTCAAGATGGAGACCCTGCAGCGTGTGATCCTGTTAATTCAAGCCGTCTGTGGGATGTCTACCTTGGTTCTTCAAGATGCGTATCTGCATTTGCCTGTAGCATTGGGGAACCAGAAGCTTCTGTGCTTCTCCCTGCATGGTCATCATTGTCAGTTTTGTGTCCCCCCTTTCAGTCTGCATTCCTCGCCCAGGGTATTTACCAAGGTGGGGGATCCCCTGGTGGCTCACCTGCACCTCCTGGGGGGTCTCTGTGTTTCTGTACCCGGACCACTGGCTGCTGCAGGCCCCATCTACTCTAGTGATGTCTTAACATCTGTCTTTGAATATACGTACGCTCGAGAGTCACAGCTTCCTCCTGAATTCTTCAAAGTGCCACCTTCAACCTGCCACCAGGAGGTCTTTTATAGGGGTGGACTTCGACTTTGTTCTGGGCAAAGTGTTCTTGCCTACCACCCGGATGCTGTCTTTGTTAGGGGTTCTGTCATCTCGTCCCTCAGGCCTGCTGCTTCGTTGGATGGAGGTGCGGGGCACATGGCGGCCTCGGTGTTCAAGGTGCATGGGCCAGGTTGCATCTTCATCCCTTGTTGTGACATCCTTACTGCTTTGTTCATTTTCCTGTTCGGGATTTGTCCTTGATGGCGCCGGTTTCTCCAGATGTGGTGCGCAACTTGCAGTAGTGGATGGACCTGTCCAACCTCTTCCGGTGCATGTGGTTGCATCCTGCACCACCTAACGTTCTGTCGACAGATCCCAGTGCCATGGGATGGTGGTGCGACTGGGTCGGTAGACCGTGCAGGCACGTTGGCTGGGGTCGGAAACCATGCACTCTTCCAACTGGAGGAACCTGTTGGCTGTGGAGAGAGACCTTTAGTACTTCAGGCATGTATGTTGGGTTGCAATGTCCTGTTGTGGTCCGACAATACTGTGACTTATGTGAATCATCAGGGCAGTACTCACAGTCATTCTTTGACTCTTGTGGCCTGTGCCATAGTGAGTTGGGCGGAGCTGCATCTCCAGGCCAATTCAGATCAACACGTCAGGGGCACTGACAATGTGGTGGCTAATGCCCTGAGTCACAGGTTTCCCTCCTCTCTGACGCTGTGTCTGTCTCCCAGGGTGTTCCTCTCATTTTGCCAGTGGTTCGGGACTCCCAGTTTGGACTTGTTTGCTTCTAGGACCAATGCTCTCCTGCCTTTCTTTTGTTCCCAGATTCCAGAGCAGGGAGCGTAGGGTGTGGAGGCCTTGTCTCTCATGTGGCCTCCTTGAATTCTGCATGCCTTCCCTCCTGTTTCCCTCATTCCTGCGTTCCTGTTAAAGATCCAGGGGGTGGGGGCACATGTGGTGGCTGTGTTCCCTCACTGGCCCGGAGGTCTTGGTTCCAGCTGTTGTTTAGTCTAGCGGTTGGTCCTCCTTGAATCTTGCTGCAGCATCCCTCTCCTCTGAGACCTTCCTTTCCTCCCCTGCTGCTCCCACTCACCTTAGCAGTCTAGAGGTTAAGCGGCTGTTGCTAGGTGGGTGGGGTCCACCTGACCACATTATTTCCATGATGCAGGGTTCACGTAGGAAGTCCACTTTGTCTTGTTATACTAAGCATTGATCTTCATTCGCCGGCTGGTGTTCTGTTCGTGGTCTGTCCTCTACTTCCTGTTATGTCTCTGAGGTTCTGCAGTTCTTTTTGGATGGGTTCCATAAGGGTTTTGCTCTGTCTATCCTGAAGGGCCAGTGGGTAGCTGTCAGAGCTTTCCGGGATTTAGCTTGTTTGTCTTCTGCGGATGGTCTGTTGGTGTCCTGTTTTTTCCGGAGCTTTTCTCTCTCTTCCCTGCTGTCTGGTCTTCGGTGCCTACCTGGGATCTCTCTTTGGTCCTACATGCTCTTCAGTTCTCTCCTTTTGAGCTTTTGTTGACTGTGGATGTCAAGTTCTTGTCTTATAAGGTGGCTTTCCTGGTGGCAATCACTTTGGCTCGGAGGATGGGGGAACTTTCTGCTTTGCGTTGTTCTGTCCCTTTTTTTAGATTTGTGGAGGATGCTGTGATTTTGCGTTTGGATCCTGGTTTTATTCTGAAAATGTCATACGTCTCAGGAGTTGGTGTTTCCTTCTTTCTACCCTTCACCTCTTCTCCTGAGGAACACTTGTTGCACTCTCTGGATGTGAAGCTTTGACTTCGTATGTGGACAGGTCTGCTGCCTTTCGTGCTTCTGACAGTTTTTGTGGGACTTTTGGTGTGCTGGCCCTGGGAAAGCTGCCCCTCAGCTGACCCTTGGTCAATGGATCAAGTCTGCTATTTCTTGAGCTTATCAAGGATCTTGTTTGCTGTGTCCTTCAGGGGTCTAGGCCTGGTCCAATTGGGTCTGGGCTTCCTGGGCCGCCTTTCACGGGGTGGCTTTCGATGAGCTCTGTTGTGCTGGGGCTTGGCCTCTTGCGTTTACAATTATTTGACATTGCAGATTGATTTGCTCTCTGGGTGACCTTTTGAATATTGGGTGTGGTGTTTTGCATACTGTGGAGCCTGCTGTTCCTCAATGAGTGGTTTTCATGCCATTAAAGTTCACTGTTGTGTGCTTCTCTTTCTGCTGGTGTGCCAAAGTCCTTCATGTTGGAGGGATCTGCTTTGGTATGCCTCGTGTTTTATTACTGGGTTGAGGACAAGGGGCAGAGAGGTAATGTCCTGATTACTGACTGGTAATCCTCATTACTCCTTTTTTTATAATCAATTGTAGAAACAAAACATATAAAGACAGCCATGAACTGCACAATACATCGAAGTCCATCATCAACAGACAGCAGGAGGCCTGATCCGAATATAAGGCCCTTAAACAAATTGTCTCATATGAGGAAGGTGAGCAACAATATAAGAGGAAAGCAAACATAAAATTCAAAACAGCAAGTTTAACCATTTGCACCACACCTTCTCAAACTTCTCAGGACAACCTCGGGCCACAAAGAGTGGCTCCTCTAGGACCGCGCACCAATCCACCCCTCGGCGCCATTTACGTACAGTGGGAGGCTTGGCTTGTCACCACCCCGCAGCGGGGAACAACCTTTACAAAGAAGGTTTTACAACGCGGTACTGTTACCACGCAACTTTTACAACGCAAGTCGTTACAACGACTTGCGCTGGGGGACGCTCCAGGATAGTAAATAGTTTAATTTACTATCCAACTCCTTCCCTACTATCCACAGGGACTGGAGTTGGAATAGCAAATTAAAATATTTACTATCCAGCACCCCTCAACGCAAGTCGTTGTAACGACTTGCGTTGTAAAAGTTGCGTAGTAACAGCATGCGTTGTAAAAGTACGCGTTGTAACGTCGTACATCCCCCCGCAGCAATATCTCGCTTGGCCACTGCCACTGTCGTGCCCAGGAAACGCTTGTCAGGTCGAGAGCCGCCCAAGCCGTCAAATACTCCTAGGAGGAGGCGTAAGGGATCATAGGGGACCTGTCACCCCAAAGTATGTGTGAGTTCTGACTCTATACCTGCCCAGAAGGAGGCAAGACCAGCACATTGGTAGACCATGTGGTAAAAATCAGCCAGCGCTTGGCCACAATGGGTACAGTCCGGGGAGGGGCGCAGACCTGCCCTGTGTAGGCGCACCAGGGTGAGATACGCCATGTGGAGGTAGTAAAGTTGAATAAGGCGTAGTTGAGAGGAGGTCGTTAGAGTTTTAGGAGCCATTAGGGCGTCTCGTCAGTCTGCCTCTTCCAGGGGACCCAGCCATCCCTCCCAGCGGGCTTGCAGCACCTCTAAGGTGGCAGGACCGTTATTCACTAGGGAACGATAGATCCGTGACACTCCCCCTCTACCCAGATTGCCCATCATGACCTTAGCTTCCAGCGGATTAAATTCGGGGAGAGAGGTATGTGGTGGAACATGTGTATTAATGGCGTGACGGAGTTGCAGATATTTATAAAATTGTGTAGGGAGAAGGGAATGGCGCTGCTGCAGATCGGAGAAGGCCCAAATGTGATCACCAACCCAGACGTCCACAAGGAGTGTTATCCCGATCCAGTTCCATTGTTGAAACCCTCAGAGAGCCGATACCTCGTGTAGCCATATACCGTGCCAAAGAGGCGTGTGTTGAGTGAGTTTCTTGTCCCATTATGTGTATCGCAGGGCAGAGCACCAGGCCATTAGGACCGCTCTGGTGATGGGCGGGGTATTCTGCAGAATAGGGGTCCCGTACAGGTAAGCCTGATGCTGAGGGAAGTCCATAGTTCTGAGCTCGGTTCAGTAGGCCGAGTCAGACCAGCCCCCAGCGAACCAGTCATGGATAACAATAAGCCGGGTGGACAGGTAGTAGAGGTGGAGGTTGGTCATCCCCATACCATCATCAAAGGTAGGTATCCGACAGCGGGCCAGGGCCATACGTGGTCTTCCACTCCCCCACAGAAACTTGGTAATTACCACGTCAAACTCACGAAACCAGCTACCCGGAAGATGAAAAGTGATGTTTTGAAGAATGTATAAAAAGCAATCCTCATTACTCTTAATGCTACTCATCCTCAACACAGTCATCCTTGCCACCCAAACTCCCTGTGTCAGGCCTTTGTTGTGCTCGGTATGTCAGGAAATGCTTAGTTCTGGCTATAGTATTATAGCCCCTGGTAGGAGAGTGGGTGGAGTTAGCAAGCGTTTCCTGTTTTTTCTTCCTGTTAGTAAATATTACCTCATATTTTATGACTGGATCAAGGATGAGTAGGAGTAAGAGTAATGAGGATTACCGCTAAGTAATCAGGACACCATAGCTGATACTCTGAGGTTAGCTCTGTGATCTGCCCCACTTACATTTTCACGCTTAGATTTTTTCTCTGCTGACATCATATACGAGAGCGTTTTTAGTGGATAATAAGTGCCAAAATAATGCAAGAAAACTGGCCAGATAGAGCATAATAACAATGGCGAGAAGGTCAGAGTGATGGGATGTGTACAACGTCAAGGCAGATGAGCTCCACAGACTATTAAAATGTGTATAGCACACTGGGGTAGTTTCTCTAAGTGGAGTGTGAACCTATCTACAGTAGATGTTTTGCATCAGCGCCTTGACTTTTCTGAGATATGGCAAAATGTTTGGTTATTTTTTTACTGCTTCATTAAAGGAAATAGGCTTAGATTTATGAGGATTAGTCTTCTTCTCCACTTAGCCACATTTTTCACTTTCCTTTGTGGCTCCACCTTCTAGGATTTTTTATCAAACAACATTGGTCCCCAACATTGAGAAATGTCAGCAAAAAATAAAATATAGACGGAGTCAATCTATATTTTTAGAAAGGCATGTCCAGCCGGACAGTGGTCTTTCAGAGTTTTTACTCAGAATTCATGTATTCAAATCACATAACAATACCTTCCAACAATCAACCAGTGTGGACCACAAGCCTGTGTCCAGTACCAACAGAGCAGGTACAAAGGGTTGATATAGACAGCAAAGAAGGGCTTTGTAAGGCGAAATCAGGTTACTCTATTAACAATACAAATGTACAGAGTATTTCAACCATGCACTTGGCATCCAATAGTAATCAAAATTCGGTTACAGTGCATACAAAGTCGACGGCGTTTCGGACCCCTAGTAAATGTCAGGGTCCATCATCAGGACAGATACAATGAAAAGCCTTAAAGCAATTAAGCCTCAAAAAGCCTAAAGGGGGGAGAGAAGAAATTTTCACATTAAGTACAGGAATAGCGTTAACAAAGTAAAGAGCTTGATAGGGAACCAGTGACTTCAGTGTGACCAGTGAGCGCAGCACTAGTCAATCCTATCACGTGACCTACGGTGGTTGGTGCATAAATACTCTAAAATCAGGACCTAGTGAACAGCCATGATGCTGTGAGGAGGGCGGAGGTTAAGTAAACACGGTAGTGAATGTTGTGAGGCAACACGAAAGTGAGTGTGCCCAGTGAAGCGGACAAATGCGGTAGAGCCCGTCGTGACTCAAAGGGGGGAATATACCGTAATAAGTGAGTGACAGATGGTCTAAAACGGAATACGTGATGTTATACGTGGTAGTTGGTAAAGTGTCGGCGGCGGGAGTAAAATTGGCACACAAGCTTACCGGAGCGCCTCATGATGTAGAGGCTTATCCCTCGATAACGGAATAAATAAACGTTCACCCTGGACCGGCGAAGGAAGAGAATGAAAGCATTAACGCGGTCAGCGTATAGGGATTGGAAACAATTAACGCGGCCAGCGTGTGGGTGTATAACTTACCCCAATCGGGTGGCGGGAGCCGCGGAATAAAATGGAATCCGTCGGCAGCCAGGAACCTGGGAATAAGGAGGGAATTACTAAAGTGCATCAAAAAACGATCAGCACGGGGGGCGAGGGAGATGGGGATCCGCTTACCGGGTTAGTCGGTTGAAGGTTCAATTTCCTGGCGTGCTCAGAGCAGAATAGCTCAGCCGGCAATATAATAGCTTCTGATTGGTCCAAGGGGAGGGCATAAAAATAGATGACGGACTCCCATAGGCGCCATCTTGGGGCAGTGAGGGAGTGATGGTGTAAGTAGTGACGTGAAGGGACAGTGACATGCTTGAAAAGCATATTAATAGTGAGGTTAAAATACCTATTTACAGCAAAATTCAAACAGCCCGAGTTCTAAACAAGTGACAAACTTGACAGAAAGCATATAGACAGTGCAGTTAAAATGCATATTTACACCAGAATACACGTCTGACTGCAGGGAGCACCTAGTTCTAAATAAGAGCAGTCCATTCATCTTGAAGGTTGAGTCCAGAGTTAAGACTGTCAGTCTTCAAAATCCATTTAAGTTCCTCTCTGTTCAAGAGGCGAGTGAGATCACCGCCCCTGGGTGGAATGATGATTTGTGAGATAACAGTCCAGCGGATATCATTCTCCGAGTGTCCTTTCTCCAAAAAATGTTCAACCAAAGGGGCGTTGGGTGTTTTACACCTGATGCGGCTACGATGTTGAGAGATCCTCAGCTTGACCTTCTGCTTAGTTTGGCCCACGTATATCAGGTTACAAGGGCAGAAAATGGCATACACAATGTTCTGACTATTACAGTTGGTAAATGTTTTATGTGCACTTCTTACATTGTTAAACACAAATTCCTTGCCATCAATAGAAAAATCACACACAACGCACGAACCACACCGAGAGTGCCCAAGGAGTGGGGGTAATTGCCAGTGATCATTAAGAGTTACATTTCTAGTAGATGGTAATGCTGCCCTCACCAATTGGTCCTTAAGATTTTTATTCTTCTTAAAGGCAAACAGGGGGGTGTCCCAATTAAGTACCCCTGAGTTTAAAATGTGCCAGTTCTTTTTTACACATTTTTTAACCTGGTTGGAAACTGGGGAGTAGGTAGTAACACATACCAATTTTTCAGTTGGTTGCTTGGGTTTAGGCTCAAGGAGGGTTTCGCGTAGACAGTACCAGGCTCTTTTCATAGCGTTCTTAATTAGGCGACGTGGGTACCCCCTGAACTGGAGTTTCCCTGATAGTATGTTGGCCTCACAGAAATAATCTTCCTTTTTATAGCAATTCCTTCTCAGTCTCAAGAACTGAGAGTATGGTAAACTGTCCCTCAGGGCCCTGGGGTGACAACTGTCATAACGTAGCAATGTGTTCCTCTCCGTAGACTTGCGGAAAAGGGAAGTGTACAAAATGCCCTCTTGGTGTTGAATATTTAGGTCAAGAAAGGAGATACTATTTTTGTTGTGAGTAATAGTAAAGGTAAGTCCATTGCAATTGTGGTTCAGCCAGTGCAAAAGACCATCGAGTTCAGAGATAGTACCACCCCAGATTAAAAAGATATCGTCTATATATCTCTTCCATTTCTTCAATCCCTGGTGAAAGGGGTTTGTGGGGGACAAAAACAGCCCCCATAGATGTAGAGTAAGAGTAATGAGGATTACCGCTAAGTAATCAGGACACCATAGCTGATACTCTGAGGTTAGCTCTGTGATCTGCCCCACTTACATTTTCACGCTTAGATTTTTTCTCTGCTGACATCATATACGAGAGCGTTTTTAGTGGATAATAAGTGCCAAAATAATGCAAGAAAACTGGCCAGATAGAGCATAATAACAATGGCGAGAAGGTCAGAGTGATGGGATGTGTACAACGTCAAGGCAGATGAGCTCCACAGACTATTAAAATGTGTATAGCACACTGGGGTAGTTTCTCTAAGTGGAGTGTGAACCTATCTACAGTAGATGTACAGTAGATGTTTTGCATCAGCGCCTTGACTTTTCTGAGATATGGCAAAATGTTTGGTTATTTTTTTACTGCTTCATTAAAGGAAATAGGCTTAGATTTATGAGGATTAGTCTTCTTCTCCACTTAGCCACATTTTTCACTTTCCTTTGTGGCTCCACCTTCTAGGAAGCAATATTATTTATAAACTCTTAAACCCAATGGTTTCAATGATTCCTAGCAGAAATACCATATCAGGCCCTGGGAAATCCCGCACCCCCACCACAGGGGTGGAGTAAAAAAATCCATATTTGTACATGAATGCCATTGTCGAAGATTAGTAGAAAATCAGTCATTGGAAATCCAGCCAAAAACTTCAGCAGCTCTTTTACAACTAAAGGACAAGTGTTTACTCCACTTCTGGCAGAATTACGGTACCACATATTTTTGAACATTTTTTCAATTTCACTCGCCTCTCAGCCAAGTTCTTTGAGTTTTATTTGAACTGACTTGACCGGTATCACACCGGGGTTGTGCTACACAAAGTGCCCTGAGGCACAATAGGCATGCGCATGTGTTTTTGATGTCACTGGGGCATTTTGGTGTTACAGAGGAGGTACAGACTCTTGTGAAGCACCTCCACTAGTATAGATCGCACAAGTGAACGTTTTGCACCTTCATGATGCCAAGGAGAATGTAGCTTATCTGCATGAGGTTATGGCCCCTTGCAAATGAGGGAACACCTTTGCCATGCACCCATGCAGTATGAAAGAGGCAGGCCATTAAGAGGCGCACTGATTGTGCAAAACACGTGAGCTGGCACTCCAGACGGTGTCCCATTGGGAGGAGTTACGTAGGGTTCATAGAACCCCCAGGAAAGGGGGTGTATAGTCACATAGTTTATCCACCTGTGGTGAGAAACCATGCCCCCTCTGAAAAAGCAGAATGTTCCCCTTGCACTAAAAGGAAAACTAGCAGGTTCAGACTGCCACTCTGCCTTTCAGGCTTCGCTGTTCTAATGCACTGTCCCAAGCGCATATTATGGTTGTAACATTCCACACGGTTCCGGTTTGCAGCGGGCGCAACCACCCAGTGCAAACTCTGTCCTTTGAGCTATATTAATGTAATATGACCTCAGAGAGAAAGGACAGCTATGCTTAATTGTGTGCAATCATGGCTCAAATTAAATAGAGAAACAAATGCAAAATCCTGATGGGAGGCATACTTGCAATTTGTCTAACCAAAGACAATCGCTCAGTGTAGCATTCCAACCCACTGTTGTTTTAACAACCATGCCACCTCAGACTAGGGGCAGCTATGTTTAAAAAAGCCTTGGTTCTACTCCAAAAGGAACTGTACAGTCAGGACTGCCAAAACAGGATCTCTTTGAGCCAGGACACAAGCAACACAAGACTAGTTTCAGGCATAATTGGACATCTTCAAACGGGTGCATCTTTGTTCCCGTGGCACAGTGAGCAAGAAACCCATGTGGGGCCTACCCAAGCCACTTAGGGTGTTACACCAAGCACACAAAAGGTGATGGGAAGAATGCTTGTACTTTGTCTCGCCATTGGTAATCATTTAGGTAGCATTCCTACCCATTGTTTTTTTCCCACCATGCCACCTCAGATTAGACCCACCCACATGCAGATGAGTCTGGGCCTGCTCCAATAGGAACAGGACAGCTTTGTTCAAAGAAAAGATAACAGAGAGATCCACACAAACAAGAATGCATAATAATTAATATTAATTGTTGTTGTTGATATCTGCAACCTTGAATGCATGAACATGTTCTATTTTGAATATAATTATATTCTTCATTCATTAAACCAATCGTATTTCACATTTGTATAGTAGTCAATAACTGCAGCATTTTTCTAACAACATTTTTCTTCTTTTGTTTCCCTTTGGCTTGAAGGTAGAGACCTTTGGGTACTTGTATTGGGAAAATCTCCTTCTGCACACACAGTTGGAATACCCGAGTTTAAGTATGTTGCCAACATGCATGGAGATGAGGTAAGATATTTGTCTTCTCGAAAAGCATTTACACCCAGTATGGAAACAATGACAGATACAATGGTTTAGGGTTATTATTTTGATAATTGATGGCAAGTGATGAAGATGGAACAGTACTGGATGGTATAGAGATACCTAATGAACTACTAGGAGGAAGCTTTAGTAGCGTTGGGTTTTTTAACTGCTACTTTGGCCCCGATTCTCAGCCATCTGGTAATGCCGACTTAGATGAATATGGGGTTTTGCACCTGAATCAGCATTACAAGTTAGGAGCAAATTTCCCACCAATCCGGTGAAAGAAAGTGACCTCTTTTTGCATGGTTGCCCCCACTTTTTGCCAAACTACTGATTTACTTTAACTGAATGTGCCCTGGGTTCCTGCCAAACAGGTACCCGGGCCTATGTTCTTTCCCTAAAAGTGCTTTAAGACAAATCTCAATTGCCACTCTTTGGCCACAGGTCAGTCCCTTGTAAATGGTACCCTAGGTACCAAGGGCACCGTGGCCAGGAAAGGTCTCTAAGGGCTGTACATTTACACACACACTTCCATTGCAGGCTGCGTGTTTTGGTGCAGAACAAAGTGGAGAGTCGACATGGCCCATCCCTATGCGCCATGCCTACAACCCACTGCCCTGGCATAGGTCAACCACTCCTCTAGCTTGGTGCACTATACCAGTGGTGAGGGTACTGGTGCATGAGCACAGTGCACCAGTACCCTACTACAGTGTCTAAGTCAATTCTTAGACATTGAAAGTGCAGTAATGCCATTAAGAGTATTTGATACAGGGAATTTGCCATTACGAACTCCACAGCACCATAATGGCTTTACTGAAAACTGGGGAGTTTGGTATCAAACGTCTCAGCACACTAAACCCACACTGATGCCAGTGTGGGATTTAATGAAAAATGAACACAGAGGGCATCTTAGAGATGCTCCCTGAAAAATGACCTAACACTAGTGCCGTGGCTGAGTGGCTGCTTGCTAGCTGCCACCACCAGACATGTTTCTGAACCCCTGGGTCGAGAGCCTGCTGCTCTCAGGAGTCTGAAACCATGCACATTCTGGGATAAGGTGCCAAGCCTCCTCCCCCAGAATGGGCAGGGTACACAAAGGGGAAACTTCAAAGCCTTGCCACCTTTGTGAGCTACACCAGCCATTTGCTGCTTCCAGCAACTGGCCCCCACCGGTTCTGACCCCTACTTTGGGTGGGAGAATCGGCATTAAAACCAAGTGAGGAAGGGAGGTGTGCCCACCTTCACAATCACAAATTATTAATTGCTAGACTGTCTGAGCCTGGCATTCAAGAATCTGCCACGACTTTACTGACATCATATCTCTCGGAGAGATCCTTCCGAGTTGAATTAGGCGAAACCAGCTCTCAAACTTTCGATCTGCAATGGGGAGTGCCGCAGGGCTCGTCCTTGAGCCCTACGCTTTTTAATGTCTATGTGGCCCCTCTGGCCGCATTGATCACACAGTTTGGGTTCTCTGTAATATTCTATGCAGATGATAAGCAAGTGGTCGTATCAATAACCAACAATGAGGATGAGATTGCCGACCGTTTTAAGAACTGCATGTCCCATGTCAACACCTGGATGCAATCAACTGTTTAAAACTCAGTTTTTGAGAGCCAATCCTCCGGTCTGGTCTCCAAAATGGTGGCCTACAGAGCTGGGTGAGTGCCCAACACCTGTTTCAAAGGCAAAAAATAAAGGGGTGACCTTTGATTGTCGGCTGACCTTTGACAGCCAGATCAGCTGTCTTACCGCCAGTTTCTGGGCCATCCTAAAAATGATTAGAAAGACCCGTTCCTTCATTCCCCCTGAGGCTCTTAAAACTTTGGTGACTGCCCTCGCCATTTCTAGACTAGATTATGGAAATGCCCTTTACGTGGGGATTCAAACACAATATCTGAAAAAGCTCCAACATCTGCAGAACACAGCAAAAAGACTGATTTTGGACATTACTAAACACAAATCAGTATCCCTGCAGCTAGGAGCTCTGCACTGGCTGCCGGTTAGGAAAAGAATAATCTTTAAGTCACTGTGCATCACGTTTAAGGCGCTCCAAAAAAGGGGCCCTTCTTACTTGCGTCACGGATTAAACACTATGTGCCGTCTAGGAACCTTAGATGTGCACAACTAAATCTGCTGAAATTCCCCAGGTTCAAGCAGGCACGATGGGGAGGAAGGAGCTTCTTGCTAAGATCTGCAAAATTTGGGAATCTTCTTCCACTAACAATTAAAAACAGCCGGAATCTCAAATCATTTAGGAAATCACTAAAAACATGGCTAATCCTAGCAGACCTTTAATTTTACTTCTGCACACCCCACCCTTGCACGCCCCTCTGAGTTTTTCAGCGCCAAGACGCCTCCGGGCATTCGTTGTGCATTAGAAAGCTAAAAATCAAATCAAATCAAATCAAACCTTTGCCAACCCCACACCTCAGGTGGGAGAATGGAGGCGAAGCACAACTCTCAGTCCCCGCCATCTTGCATATGGGGTACCCAACCAAAAAGAGAGTGGCATATGCCCCCTTCCTACTGGAGGGAGGCATAATAGTTGGTGTACCCACCCCAAGGAAGGGACCCATTGGTCCAAACCTTTACTTACCAGTAACGCCCCTAAATCTAGTATTTAGGTGCCACCCTGAACCTTGCCTCCTCAGACAAGCACCAACCAGAAGAAAAGAAGAAGAAGGACTGAAGAAGCCGTCCTGAAACTAAGAAGAGGAGGACGCCCACTAACTTGGCTAAGCCCTACTGGCCTATCCCCACCTTGAACCTGCTCCAGCAAAATCAGAGTGTGTCCTGCAGCCAGCAACCTCAAGAACGCGAAGGACCTGCCCTGTCTTCCAAACCCAAGACTGTCTCCTGTGAGCACCGGATTGCCTCACCAACAGACTCTAGGCCCCAGCCAAAACCCGTGTTTGCACCCGATGCCTATGGCCTTCGTTCAAGTGGCCCAACACCACGAGGAGGTCTCCACAGCGATCCTGACCTGAGATCTGGTGTACTCTCTGACCTGCATCGACTGTCCAAACCCCCACCACTGCGACCCGAACTGGTAAGAAAATCCAACGCCTAAAGACACCCCTGCAAGACCCGACGTCCCACGGCCTTGGATGGCCCAACTGATGGTGTCCCAGCATCCCCAGGACTCCCAACTTACCTCTCCAATCAGTGGTCCCCTCCAGAAGATTTTCGGCCTGAGCCTACAGTCTTTGTTGCAACGGGAGAATCCCCATTGAAAACAACAGGACACCCGACGGCAAAACAGTACAGTGCACCAAGCCGCCCCTGCACCACTGCACGTACTTTGGATGCTAAACCGGATGCCCCTTTGCCCTGAGCCTAACACCATGAGCTTTGCTCTCACAACTTTGTGGCCTACTTGTGAGCAGCCAGCAACCGGAGGCCCCTATCCCCTATTGGATAACATTGGGCCTCAGCACTCTGCACCTGGTCATCCTAGTGCCGCTTAGGGAGTGCAGCCTTGACCCTGGGAGAACCCTAGTTCTAACCCCAGAATACCAACTCCAACAAATAAGTACTTACCTGCAGACCGTCAACTTCATCTTTCTCCATAGGAATACATTGACTGTTTTTCCTTGAACATTTTTGTGTGGAGTTGGTTTGTGTGGAACATTGAAAAACTGGATTTGTACTAGAAGTGATTTACTTACCTTTTGTCTAGAAGATATCTCAGTGTGATATCTAGGCATTTCACACTGATTAGCAAAAGTAATCTGAAAAGTAATCTAAAAAGTAACGTACATAGTAATCTGTAAAGTAACTGAATAGTAATTTCGAACTGTTGTCTTACCTGTAATTCTACCAATTGCATTTGAACCTGCATTCAACTGTAAATCATTGCATAAGATTTTGCAAAGTATGATTTCACTTTCCTGCACCAGGCTTGGCTTGGTTCTAAGAAATAAAATAAATAAATAATATTTTTGATACCTGCAAATTGGTCTGAGTTCAGTCTATGAGTGTGTGACATCATTTGCTGCCTGTGTACAACAAATGCTTAACACTACCCTCTGATAAAGCCTTACTGTACGCCCACACTACCACTACTAGAGAGTAAGGTGCTATCTACTTTTACCTCTGCCTACCTTTGGGGTTCCACTGGACTCTGTGCCCACTATTCCTCATTTTGGTACAGTATATACAGAGACAGCTTCCTATATCGGGCAGTTTGACCCTGCCCAATTTTCACCACATTTCTAGTTTCGGAACTCAGATTGGGGGGAAAAAATTGCTTCATCCCCATTCTGATCTGCAGAAATCGTAATAGTTAATACTGTGTAGAGGAAAACCAAACCGTATGTTATTGGTAGTTCCCCAGACGGTATTACCACATGCAAATATCAGCTAACTCAGAATGTTGGCGTTAATGGTTAGCAAAAAGTTACATTCCACTAAAAGCATGACAAAGTTAAAGTCCATTCCATTCTTTGATACCTATTGTTTGACCATAAATAATATTTCAGTAGAAGTGTTGGACCGTGGTGAAAATTCATGAACCCTACCTGTGCCATAAACTAATGGAGTCAATTATAAAGAAGGAGCAAATGTATTGTTAGATTTGACAACTTTTGGTGTGTTTTCCCCTGTCTCCTGTCCTGTTTTTGACTGAGTGCTTGACTTCTGGTTTCAGGACTCTTGGCACTTTACCACTCCTGACCAGTGCTAAAGTGCATGTGCTCTGTGTGTAAAATGTAATGGAATGTAGTTTCTCCATGATTTGCAAATTTGATTTACTAGTTAAGGCCATATGTATCAACATATTTCCCAATAGACACAGAATGGGCAAAACCCCTTGATACATCTGGCCCTTAGTCCCTAGTACAGTGCACTGTGCGTGCCCAGGGCCTATAAATCAAATGCTACTAGTGGGCCTGCAACACTGATTGTGCTACCCACAAGAGAATCCCTACAAACCTGTCGCAGGTCCAGGGGCGGCTCTAGGCTCATGGTGGCCCTGGGCAGGGAGCGTAGGTAGGAGGCCCCGGAAGAGGGGGTCCGTGCGGGGTGGAGCGCGGAGGCCAGTGAAGAGGGGGGGTCCAGGGTGTTTGGAAGTGGAACAGAGCCGAAGGCCGCCAAATCCCTTCCAGGGGCCGCCACGCAAATATGTATCCATCCTCAGAAGATTATTATATTAAGGATATATTTTGGCATGGTGGCCCCTGGGGTTTGGTGGCCCTGTGCAGGTGCACAGCTTGCACATGCCTAAGACCGCCCCTGGCAGGTCTGCCATGGCAGAGCCTGTGTGTGCAGTTTTAAACTGCCATTTACCTAAGGTAGGCCCTAGGTTACCCCATGGGCAGGGTGCAGTGTATTTAAAAGGTAGGACATGTACTTGGTGTATGACATGTCCTGGTAGTGAAAAACTGCAAAATTAGCTTTTCGCTACAGTAAGGCCTGTCTCTCCCGTAGGTTAGCATTGGATCTGCCTTGCAACATCTTACAAATGTATCTTCCAACTGGGAGCAGTTAGAAAATTGCAGTGTGGTTTCTCTGGACAATTAAAAAACATCTTTTAGTGAAGTTGGTTTTTAAGTTGCAGGTCTGAAAATGCCACTTTTAGAAAGTTGGTATTTTACTACTTAACCATTCTGTGCCTCTGCGTGTCCCCAAAATACATACCAATTTACTAGTTAGTCCCTAGTACAGTGCACTGTGCGTGCCCACGGCCTATAAATCAAATGCTACTAGTGGGCCTGCAACACTGATTGTGCTACCCACACGAGTAGCCCTACAAACCTGTCGCAGGTCAGCCACAGCAGAGCCTGCGTGTGCAATTTTAAACTACCATTTACCTAAGGTAGGCCCTATGTTACCCCATGGGCAGGGTGAAGTGCATTTAAAAGGTAGGACATGTACTTGGTGTATGACATGTCCTGGTAGTGAAACACTGCAAAATTTGCTTTTCGCTACAGTGAGGCCTGTCTCTCCCGTAGGTTAGCATTGGAGCTGCCTTGTAACATCTTACAAATGTATCTTCAAACTGGGAGTGGTTTCTCTGGACTCACAATATAAAAACATCCTTTAGTGAAGTTGTTTTTTAAGTTGCAGGTCTGAAAATGCCACTTTTAGAAAGTTGGTATTTTTTTACTTAACCATTCTGTGCCTCTGCCTGTCCCCAAAATACATACCTGGTTTGGATGACAGTTGGGCTTTGTGAATTTACTCTAGATAGTCACACACAAAGGGAGCGAAGGTGTTTCCTTTATGCTAATGGCCCATCACCAGGCTGATGAGCCTTCCTGAGCTAGAGTGGTGGGAGGAGCTCACCCTTGCACCTGAATAGTGCTGTGCCTGTACCCTCACAAGGAGCTGCATACCCCCTGTAGTGTGTCAGGAGATAGGACAAGGAAGGGCAGGGTATTGTATGCCACAAAGATCTTTCTACTTCAAAGGCTAAAATAGGGATGCGTACTGAACCTCTGACATCAAATACTGAGCGGGAATGCTCAACAACCCTGCGCCATCTTAGGGGCCCGACGCATCACCTGAATCCACGGCGCCTCATCTCTTCTGCGCCATGCATCATCTTTCATTTTCAGCTCATCAAAGGTACTGTACTCATCAAAGGTACTGTAAGGGGGGTCACGTGATTACTGTATCCAGCCCGCGTTTTATCGCAGTAAGAATGAACTTTTGGATTTTGTTGAGATCACGCGTGACCAGACAGCTGCAGTTGGGGCTATAGACTTCTAAGCACTGCAGTTTTGATTTAATCTTTAAAAAATCACATCTTGACTGGTGTATGTTGTACTTTTGTCATTTTGGCCTTGTTTTACTCAGATAAATATTTGCTAATTTTTCCAAACTGGTGTGGAGTACTTTTGTGGTGTTTTCACTGTGTTACTGTGTGCGTGTGCAAAAATACTTTACACATTGCCTCTTTAGTTTAGCCTGACTGCTCTGTGCCAAGCTACCAGAGGCTGAGCACAAGTAAACTTTTAGTGTGTACCACACTTACCCTGACTAGGATTGTGGGTCCCAACTTGGACAGGGTACATACCTCTGCCAACTAGAGATCATATATCTAACAGGTATGATTTATTATTAGGCGTGTTTTGGTTAGTATTCCCCGTCAGTGTGAGGCCAGAGAACCATATGTGTTGGGAAATGACTGGTACCGTCTTCACTATAAACCTTGTGCTCCCTGTTAGAGTTCCCCAAGGCTCATGTTTTTCCATCTGTTGATCGGCTACTTTACTAATCTTACCCTGCCATTTATGTTAATGAGGTGAACAGATATTCAGGGGGTTGTGTTAAGTAAATTGTACCCATTATTAGTATATCATTTTAAGGAGCATAGTCAAAATAAGATATATTTTGAGATAGTGCTCAGATGCATCATATTAAAATGTATTGTCCTTAATACTGTTTCTTTTCGGCTTCCCCGTCCATATTGCTGACTACATTTTCAAAGGTTAACATCATGCCCCCAACACGCACTCACTCATGCTTTTTGACTCAGTATGGATTTGGGAACCAAGCTCCATGCCCTTTTATGCCCCACATAATTCTACTGAAGATAAATTCTCTGCAGCTCTTCATAGAGTTACTTATCTACAGTCATCCTTGTATGATTTTATCCCATAGTTCTGCTAACTATGAACGCCCATTCAGTGGTTCACATTATTCCCTCATTCTGGATAGTTTTGCTTATCGTGTGCGTTTTCCCATTTCTACTCAACATAGGTATTCCCTTTTCCTATGTTGTTCATACATTTCCTACACTATTTTAATCACATTTCAGTATCTCATCAACTTTCCACAGCTCTGCACAACATGAATTTTCAAGAATTCTTGTTACCATGATAGATAGATAGATAGATAGATAGATAGATAGATAGATAGATAGATAGATAGATAGATAGATATGTTTATTTGCACAATTATTTAAAATCATTGCAATTCATACACAAAGGACATGAAAAGGCACTTTCCACTCTCAATTAAAAAGTTAATATTAAAAAAAAGGAAGAACTTCATAGCTAACACAGCGGAGGTTCATGGGGAACATCTACTGGTAAAATTGAGTTTATTTTAATCATGAATTTTACAAATCGGGCGGCCATCTGAGATGAGTCCCCCTTCATACACTCCTCTAGGGCTTCTTGGCATGTCCGCACATTGAGAATTTTCTAGATAGGACACAACCAAAAAATTCGAAAGGGGAGTAGGATTCTACAGATGCACAAAACATGTATTACATTTTCTTCACCATTGCAGCGAACACGACACTGAGAGGGCGGATCTGCCTTATACTTCCGTCCATCCTTATACCCCATCAGGGGGATTAGGCCAAAACGTAGTTTCATTAGCTGGTGTTTCACCAATGGCTTCATAGAGGATGACAGATAATGCGGTATGGTTTTAAGATCATAAAGTTTTGACGCCCAACTGCCATGGGATAGATTTTTCATGGCTGATGCATCTTGTTCCACTGAGAAGATCTTTACTTGTTTAGTCAAAACTTTAGCAACCACCCCTATGGGCAGTGAGCTTGCCCATAATTCAAGAGCTTCTAGTGCGTCCTAGCAGAATATTAAAAATGTATTCCAGGATTGTTCAACAGTGACCGTATACAGCTCCTTAGTGTAGTGTTGTGACCCATTTTAGTTTTTGCACAATAGGCAATGAATCTTGCTTTCATGATCCAATGTTGAGAAGACAGGCAGAACTCCAAATGGATTTGGGCATGAGAGGTCGAGTTGGGTAGATGAAACACTCTGCGAAAACAAGCTGATTGCACTCTATCCAACCAGGTGAACATTTCCTCTTTAAAAATAATGGCGCCAAAAACTATAGTGGATAGTAATTTGGCACCTATCACTCGAATTAACGGGGTGAAGTCTGGAGAATGGAGAGCTTTCTTACTTCTTAGAAAGACCCCCTCCAGGCTGCGAGCCACACCTTGCATTGCAGTGACTTGCGGACCCGGGCTCCCTCTGTGGTCTAACCAAACTCAAAGATATTTATATATGGCAACTACCTCTATAGGTTTCCCAGCGATGTACCAGGGGCGCTGTCTTGCTCAACGCCTCAAGACTATCATCACGTTAGTTTTAGAAATATTAATCTCCAAAACATTTGTTTCACAATATGATGCCAGTGAATCAAGAAGTCGTTGAAGGCCCACCTGAGTTTGATCAAGAATCATGTCATCTGCCTATTGAATTGAGTGGATTTTAGCAGATGCGATTCTTGGTGGGAAAGCACGAGAACAGGCCAGCCACTCAGGGAAGTCTGCAAGGTACTAATTAAAGAGTAAAGGCGCCAAAATGCATCCCTGCTTTAAGCCTCTGTTGGTCATGATTTTATTGGTTGTAGTTGAACCAGCGGAAACTTTTATTTTTACCCAGGTATCGGTATAGAGAGCGATAATGGCATTCAATAGAGACTGCGGGATGCCCCATTTGAACAGTTTTTCCCAACGCCTGGGATGGACAACGCTATCAAATGCCTTTCGAAAATCAATAAAGCCCAAGCATAGCGATTTTTCCCTTTGTTGCAAGAGTATCCTCAATCATGTGGGCTAAGCAGATCAGATTGTCCTTGATGTGACAGCCCTTCTGGAAACCGATTTACGTGATATGTATTAGTTTACGGTCTTCTGCCCATTTGATCAATCTATACTACTATTATAAAGGAAGAACTTTGAACCTTTGAGGCAGGTAAACTCGGGAACCACAGCGCCAATCCACACACCCGATACATTGTTGTAATCGCCAGGGTGTGCAGATGGACATAGGCTATATAAACGTAATAAATCTACGTTATTTAAAAAATTAACCGAAAAAAAAGTAGTCCCTTGAAAGAAGCGTCGGCCGCGACGTGCGTGCCCGACGTGAGGAGTGCGGGGAGGAGCGCGAGGAGGACCGGCTGACATGGCGCGGGGAGGAGCGTTGAGGAGCGGCGGACAGGCGGTGAGGAGCGACGGACAGGCGGTGAGGAGCGGCGGACAGGCAGGGAGGAGCGATGAGCGTCCGATGAGGTAGGTTAGTTATTTATTTATTTAGGAGCGCTGAGCGGCGGAAAAATGAAGCAAAAATGAAAATCGGGAGCAAGAGGAAGCAAACGGAGCATTACAAAAGTGAGCCAAACGGTGCATTACAGGAGGAAAAAGTTACGTGTGCAGGTTACAAAAGTGTACATCGTGAGCAAGAGGAAGCAAACGGAGCATTACAAAAGTGAGCCAAACGGTGCATTACAGGAGGAAAATGTTACGTGTGCAGGTTACAAAAGCGTAGAAAATAAACATAGAGGTATAGGAGGAAAAAGTGATGTGTGCAGGTAGCAAGAGGAAGCAAATGGAGCATTAAAAAAGTGAGCCAAACGGTGCATTACAGGAGGAAAAAGTTACCTGTGCAGTTTACAAAAGCGTAGAAAGTAAACATAGAGGTATAGGAAGAAAAAGTGACGTGTGCAGGTAGCAAGAGGAAGCAAAGGGAGCATTAAAAAAGTTAGCCAAACGGTGCATTACAGGAGGAAAAAGTTACGTGTGCAGGTTACAAAAGCGTACAAAGTAAACATAGAGGTATAATACTGCAATATATGGAGGAAGGCTCCGGGGGACCCACGGACAACGTCGGGGCGGGCGGGGGCCCTGAAGCCTAATTGCTCCCGGACAACGTCGGGACGGGCTGCTAGTTCTTATAATAAGACGCCTGCATAGGCCTTCCCGTCGACGTCAAGGAGGACAATCATCCAAAAGTTATCGGGATTAGACCACTGGCCTTTTTTGTAGATTGGGACGAGGAGAGCGCCTCACCAAGAATGAAGAATAGGCCCGCCCATTCTGCATGCCTCAAATAGGGGGGCCAAGAGCGCTTCCCACTTATGAGTGGAAGCTTTATATATCTTTGTAGGTATACCATTTGGGCCCAGGGCCCCTCCTGGGCGCATTTGCTTTATAATAAGTGCAACTTGTTTAGGGGTGATCTTAATAGTGGGTGGCGTTCCAAAATGAGGATTAAGGAGAATAGAGCTGTGATAATTAGGCCAGTTGTTTCTGACGGGCTCAACGTAAAGTGCTTCACTTTGAACCTCCCAATCAGTGGGGGAGATATTTGTTACTGTAGATGGTTGATCTGATCTAACAGCCTTATTTACCCAGCTCCAAAACCTCTTTTGATCATTTGATTTCATGGGCAATTGTCTAGTGCTGTTCTTCTTTTATCCTCTGATAGGTGAACCTTGCCTTCCTATACTCTTTGCGAGTAATCAATGGTTTCTCTCGTAAGGATTTGTGATCTATGTTGGTGTATGTGCATTTGGTTATTTAATTTGTGTTTAATACTCAACATAGTTTGCTTGTGCTCACTAAAGTAGGGTATAGTTGAGGGGGAATTATTTGAACTTTTAAGTATCTTTATAGATAGATTTTTTTTAGGTCCTCCACTACCTGTTTCCACAATAGTGCCGTCAGCTGGTCGCTAAACTCATGGTTCAGGTTTTCTAAGAAGTCATCCACCTTCTCTACAATTGTTTCTTGTTGATCCAGGGTCCACCGTAGTTTTCTAATAGGCTCCAATATAGATTATTTCCCAACCAAGTAATTTTTTGGGCGGGAGCTCTGCTTGGATAGAACTTTGCACGTTAGGACGGCACAATCACTTTCCAATGAGGGGGTACCACAAATGCCTGAACAAGATGAAATTGGGCGATTTTAGGCGACTGAGATCCATATGTAATCCTAGGTAGCCATTCTGAAGGGGGATACATGGGTATAAGCAGGAGGCGAGTCTAAATCAAGTCTTCTGTTTAAAATGCGGGCCCTAGTTGGTTTAAGCACACTGCCACCTTTGTCCCTTGATTATCCTTCCGTTGGTACTGGCACCTTATATCCAGGATGGCCCACATTTGGTTGTCCAATGAGGATAGGAGAGAAGAATCCACTCCTTTCTCCATTAGGTTAGCATTAAAGTCTCCCATTACTAGCCACATATCGTTTGGGAAGTGCACGAGAAGATCTCTCATGATAGGGAGCATTTTATTCAAGGTTGACTCTCGCCTTGCCCTTTACAGAGTGCGGAGACCTTTAAGGCCAGGTTGTTCTTCAGAGCGATTAATACTCCTTCTAGCGCATGGCCGCCTACTTGAGATGCTATTGCACAAGATTCATAAACAGTATAGTCCACCCAGGGGATAGTTTGCAAGGACCAAATATTTTTTCACAAACAAAGTCGTTAATCGTTCAGCTTTTTCCTTGGTTAGTCCTCGGATATTGCCAGAACAGATTCTAAGGTGGTAAGCAGCATCTTTACTGGTTTTATGTCCAGTCGAGGTGTTATGTGCTTCAACCTAAGGCCTGAGAGAGGCAAGACCAATCTTGAGAGTTCTGTCGTTTGAGAACACACTGGCGGGAATCTCCTACTCTGGATGTTATTTATAGCGGGTTCTTTTTCCAGGGCATTGTTTGGGTACCCGCTAGAGAACCACACAGAACTGAAGTAGGCAACTGCCTGGTTAAATCACTGTTAGAGAAAGTTTGAATATTGGAATCCTTTGCGGCATTAGGAGTCTGTCCTTTAAAAACGCAGGGTACTTAACTTTGGTTGCAGGACTAATCTGGATGCCCCAATCGCCCAAACGATCTTTTATTCTTCAGTAGGGCAGAGGCCATATCTTTGCTGTAGAAGGTTACTACTGTGCTCTCATTTATTTGGCCCTGTTCTGGGGTGACAAAAGGCACACTTTCAATGTCTGTTAGCAGGTGGCTAAAATTCCTCCTCCGTGGATGTTTTTGCTAGATACAGAGGTGGTATTGGCTTTCGATTCAATGTCATCGGATCTGAGAAGCATAGTAACACTCTATTCTTTTTCCTAGCGTTGTTTAATTTCTTTAATTTCTTCTTGTTTTTCCTGGACAGATGTCCTTCAGCCGGGGGTTACCATGAATTTCACTTACGATTCTATCATTATCTCCTACAGTTCTGTGCACCACGTGTTTCTGCTACAATCCCGCTCACCATGATATGAGTTATTGATTTCGCTACTGCCATGGCCACTGGTGCAAGTCAGCTCTATGGCCTGTCACTTTCAATAACTGAACAGTAAGATACAGCCAAAATGTTGGTGCATTGCGCCATAATACTCATGGGCCCAGTGTCACTGCACCTACTTCACTATTGTTACCAACACCCCCAGTAGCAGCCAATCGTACTACTAAGTAGTGGGGAGGGGAGAACACAAAAAAAATAAAAGTATAAATAAAGAAAATAAAACGTACCTGCTCTGACGGCCGCCGCCTTGCTCCCAATCCTTGCTCCTTGTCTGGAGCTTGCTGCGCAATGCACGGGCTCACAGGTTCCCAGCTCCCAATCTGGCTATTCCCAGCATGTAAGCAGCACTGGGATTGGTCTGAATGCCTCAGTTCGGCGCTCCGACATAGACTAGGGAGCAGGGTTGGTTTCTCCACTCAGCTGTTCAACACAGTGGGTGGAAAGGCTAAGTGCGCATGACAGTCTTGCCGGCCACAGAGTGCTGGCAACCCCGTTCTGAGCACTTGGCAGTGCTCACCACTCCCCCCTCCTCCATGGTGCTGCAGCTGTAGCGTCAGGATGGAAGGCCACGCACCTCCCTCGGCTCGCAGCCTGCAGGGCTGAAAATAAAATGATCATAAAAATGTTTTATTGTCATTTTATTTTTGTCCTTTGCCTCTTCCGACTTTCAGCAGGGATAATGTGCTCACCATAAAGTTCGCTGATAAATCATAAATCTCATCTACTCTTCTGCTCATTAAAGGACTTATGTATTTCTGCTCAATGAGGCGTTTTACACATTGATTCAGAAATGAAGGCAGTAGGCTACAGACCTGCATTATTTGAGTGGAAATCATGGGATAGATGGCTGTCTGCTAGTCAGTTTTCTTTGTCTTCTATTCTGTGCACCTGCACAGTGAGGAGCTCAGCTCCCCTTCACCCAACACAAAATGCACCACAACTATAGACTACTTCCGAACGCGTTATGTCACAAGTCCCTTGATGAGGGACTTGAGCAGTCCAAGAACTTCTGGACAATCTAACTTGCCAAAAGTCCCCTGTTTGGACTCTGATCAATGCAACACACTTGCTGAATTTTTCAGGGAGAAAATAGATCGTATCTATGCTGGTTTCGATGCCCCTCCACGAGCATTGGACAATTCCTCCAGTATAGACCCTGACACCACCTTCCTCCAGGATACTACTACCTTTGCTCATCGCCCTCCCATTGACAAATGGGACCCGATCTCGTTAGAACTCTTTTTTGAACTCATGGCAAAAATCAAATCTGGCTCCCCATTGGATGCCATGCCCCCTCAAATTCTAAACACCCTTGACACTCCCGTCCTTTCACCTATCCTAGCCCTCTTGAACGCATCTCTGTCTGAAGCCACTGTTCCTGCAGTTTGGAAACACGCCATGGTGGTTCCCCTTCTCAAAAAAACTAACGCTGATCCCAATAACCCTTCTAATTTTCGACCTATATCCCTACTTTCTTGCCTGTCCAAGGTATTAGAAAAACACATTAACCTTTGCCTTTCCTCTTACATTGAGGATACGAAATTCCTACACCCGTCCCAGTCTGGCTTCAGGGCTGGATTCTCCACTGAATCCACCCTTTTAGGTGTCACAGAGGCAATCAGACAGCAGTTGGACAGAGGGGAGACGGTGGCGCTTATCCTGTTGGACTTAAGCGCTGCGTTCGACACCGTCTCCCATGACATCCTCCTCTCCACCCTAAAGGCTGCCGGTATCCATGGCACAGCTCTTGCCTGGATTGCTAGTTTTCTGTCCGCACGCACTTTTCAGGTCTTTTCCTCCACTTCTGCCTCCACTATCCTCCCGTCCCCACACGGTGTACCCCAGGGCTCCATCTTAAGCCCCCTTTTCTTCAATATTTATGTCAGTCCTCTCGCCTCTTTGGCAGAACAATCTGGTCTTTCTATATTTTCATACGCGGACGACACCCAAATCATTTTCTCTCTCTCCTCTAATAAACACGCCCCCATTTCATCTCTCCGATCTGGGCTCAGTAATATTGCCAATTGGATGCAGACCAATAAATTAAAATTAAACGGCGACAAAACCGAACTCCTTTTATTCGGTCCTGACAGCTCTCTGTGGGGCCCTAAACACTGGCCTCAGCAAATGGGTCCCCTGCCGATTCCAGCCACCAAAGCTCGTAACCTGGGAGTTACATTTGACAACCAACTGTCCATGAAGCAGCATGTTGTGAAAGTCTCAGCCACCTGTACTAATATCATGCGGTGGCTGAGAAAAATAGCATGGATGCTTCCGCCAGACACACAAAGAACTGTGGTCCAGGCTTTAGTAACCTCCAGGCTAGATTACGGCAACGTACTCCTCCTTGGGGCTAGCAAGGAGGTAATACGAAAACTGCAGGTGGTGCAAAACATGGCAGCTCGCCTGCTCTGCAACCTGCCCAGAATTGTAAATTGTTGTGTCTTGTAAGCTACCAGAGGTTGAGCACAAGTAAACTTTTAGTGTGTACCACACTTACCCTGACTAGGATTGTGGGTCCCAACTTGGACAGGGTACATACCTCTGCCAACTAGAGATCATATATCTAACAGGTATGATTTATTATTAGGCGTGTTTTGGTTAGTATTCCCCGTCAGTGTGAGGCCAGAGAACCATATGTGTTGGGAAATGACTGGTACCGTCTTCACTATAAACCTTGTGCTCCCTGTTAGAGTTCCCCAAGGCTCATGTTTTTCCATCTGTTGATCGGCTACTTTACTAATCTTACCCTGCCATTTATGTTAATGAGGTGAACAGATATTCAGGGGGTTGTGTTAAGTAAATTGTACCCATTATTAGTATATCATTTTAAGGAGCATAGTCAAAATAAGATATATTTTGAGATAGTGCTCAGATGCATCATATTAAAATGTATTGTCCTTAATACTGTTTCTTTTCGGCTTCCCCGTCCATATTGCTGACTACATTTTCAAAGGTTAACATCATGCCCCCAACACGCACTCACTCATGCTTTTTGACTCAGTATGGATTTGGGAACCAAGCTCCATGCCCTTTTATGCCCCACATAATTCTACTGAAGATAAATTCTCTGCAGCTCTTCATAGAGTTACTTATCTACAGTCATCCTTGTATGATTTTATCCCATAGTTCTGCTAACTATGAACGCCCATTCAGTGGTTCACATTATTCCCTCATTCTGGATAGTTTTGCTTATCGTGTGCGTTTTCCCATTTCTACTCAACATAGGTATTCCCTTTTCCTATGTTGTTCATACATTTCCTACACTATTTTAATCACATTTCAGTATCTCATCAACTTTCCACAGCTCTGCACAACATGAATTTTCAAGAATTCTTGTTACCATGATAGATAGATAGATAGATAGATAGATAGATAGATAGATAGATAGATAGATAGATAGATAGATAGATAGATAGATAGATAGATATGTTTATTTGCACAATTATTTAAAATCATTGCAATTCATACACAAAGGACATGAAAAGGCACTTTCCACTCTCAATTAAAAAGTTAATATTAAAAAAAAGGAAGAACTTCATAGCTAACACAGCGGAGGTTCATGGGGAACATCTACTGGTAAAATTGAGTTTATTTTAATCATGAATTTTACAAATCGGGCGGCCATCTGAGATGAGTCCCCCTTCATACACTCCTCTAGGGCTTCTTGGCATGTCCGCACATTGAGAATTTTCTAGGTAGGACACAACCAAAAAATTCGAAAGGGGAGTAGGATTCTACAGATGCACAAAACATGTATTACATTTTCTTCACCATTGCAGCGAACACGACACTGAGAGGGCGGATCTGCCTTATACTTCCGTCCATCCTTATACCCCATCAGGGGGATTAGGCCAAAACGTAGTTTCATTAGCTGGTGTTTCACCGATGGCTTCATAGAGGATGACAGATAATGCGGTATGGTTTTAAGATCATAAAGTTTTGACGCCCAACTGCCATGGGATAGATTTTTCATGGCTGATGCATCTTGTTCCACTGAGAAGATCTTTACTTGTTTAGTCAAAACTTTAGCAACCACCCCTATGGGCAGTGAGCTTGCCCATAATTCAAGAGCTTCTAGTGCGTCCTAGCAGAATATTAAAAATGTATTCCAGGATTGTTCAACAGTGACCGTATACAGCTCCTTAGTGTAGTGTTGTGACCCATTTTAGTTTTTGCACAATAGGCAATGAATCTTGCTTTCATGATCCAATGTTGAGAAGACAGGCAGAACTCCAAATGGATTTGGGCATGAGAGGTCGAGTTGGGTAGATGAAACACTCTGCGAAAACAAGCTGATTGCACTCTATCCAACCAGGTGAACATTTCCTCTTTAAAAATAATGGCGCCAAAAACTATAGTGGATAGTAATTTGGCACCTATCACTCGAATTAACGGGGTGAAGTCTGGAGAATGGAGAGCTTTCTTACTTCTTAGAAAGAACCCCTCCAGGCTGCGAGCCACACCTTGCATTGCAGTGACTTGCGGACCCGGGCTCCCTCTGTGGTCTAACCAAACTCAAAGATATTTATATATGGCAACTACCTCTATAGGTTTCCCAGCGATGTACCAGGGGCGCTGTCTTGCTCAACGCCTCAAGACTATCATCACGTTAGTTTTAGAAATATTAATCTCCAAAACATTTGTTTCACAATATGATGCCAGTGAATCAAGAAGTCGTTGAAGGCCCACCTGAGTTTGATCAAGAATCATGTCATCTGCCTATTGAATTGAGTGGATTTTAGCAGATGCGATTCTTGGTGGGAAAGCTCGAGAACAGGCCAGCCACTCAGGGAAGTCTGCAAGGTACTAATTAAAGAGTAAAGGCGCCAAAATGCATCCCTGCTTTAAGCCTCTGTTGGTCATGATTTTATTGGTTGTAGTTGAACCAGCGGAAACTTTTATTTTTACCCAGGTATCGGTATAGAGAGCGATAATGGCATTCAATAGAGACTGCGGGATGCCCCATTTGAACAGTTTTTCCCAACGCCTGGGATGGACAACGCTATCAAATGCCTTTCGAAAATCAATAAAGCCCAAGCATAGCGATTTTTCCCTTTGTTGCAAGAGTATCCTCAATCATGTGGGCTAAGCAGATCAGATTGTCCTTGATGTGACAGCCCTTCTGGAAACCGATTTACGTGATATGTATTCGTTTACGGTCTTCTGCCCATTTGATCAATCTATACTACTATTATAAAGGAAGAACTTTGAACCTTTGAGGCAGGTAAACTCGGGAACCACAGCGCCAATCCACACACCCGATACATTGTTGTAATCGCCAGGGTGTGCAGATGGACATAGGCTATATAAACGTAATAAATCTACGTTATTTAAAAAATTAACCGAAAAAAAAGTAGTCCCTTGAAAGAAGCGTCGGCCGCGACGTGCGTGCCCGACGTGAGGAGTGCGGGGAGGAGCGCGAGGAGGACCGGCTGACATGGCGCGGGGAGGAGCGTTGAGGAGCGGCGGACAGGCGGTGAGGAGCGACGGACAGGCGGTGAGGAGCGGCGGACAGGCAGGGAGGAGCGATGAGCGGCGGATGAGGTAGGTTAGTTATTTATTTATTTAGGAGCGCTGAGCGGCGGAAAAATGAAGCAAAAATGAAAATCGGGAGCAAGAGGAAGCAAACGGAGCATTACAAAAGTGAGCCAAACGGTGCATTACAGGAGGAAAAAGTTACGTGTGCAGGTTACAAAAGTGTACATCGTGAGCAAGAGGAAGCAAACGGAGCATTACAAAAGTGAGCCAAACGGTGCATTACAGGAGGAAAATGTTACGTGTGCAGGTTACAAAAGCGTAGAAAATAAACATAGAGGTATAGGAGGAAAAAGTGATGTGTGCAGGTAGCAAGAGGAAGCAAATGGAGCATTAAAAAAGTGAGCCAAACGGTGCATTACAGGAGGAAAAAGTTACCTGTGCAGTTTACAAAAGCGTAGAAAGTAAACATAGAGGTATAGGAAGAAAAAGTGACGTGTGCAGGTAGCAAGAGGAAGCAAAGGGAGCATTAAAAAAGTTAGCCAAACGGTGCATTACAGGAGGAAAAAGTTACGTGTGCAGGTTACAAAAGCGTACAAAGTAAACATAGAGGTATAATACTGCAATATATGGAGGAAGGCTCCGGGGGACCCACGGACAACGTCGGGGCGGGCGGGGGCCCTGAAGCCTAATTGCTCCCGGACAACGTCGGGACGGGCTGCTAGTTCTTATAATAAGACGCCTGCATAGGCCTTCCCGTCGACGTCAAGGAGGACAATCATCCAAAAGTTATCGGGATTAGACCACTGGCCTTTTTTGTAGATTGGGACGAGGAGAGCGCCTCACCAAGAATGAAGAATAGGCCCGCCCATTCTGCATGCCTCAAATAGGGGGGCCAAGAGCGCTTCCCACTTATGAGTGGAAGCTTTATATATCTTTGTTGGTATACCATTTGGGCCCAGGGCCCCTCCTGGGCGCATTTGCTTTATAATAAGTGCAACTTGTTTAGGGGTGATCTTAATAGTGGGTGGCGTTCCAAAATGAGGATTAAGGAGAATAGAGCTGTGATAATTAGGCCAGTTGTTTCTGACGGGCTCAACGTAAAGTGCTTCACTTTGAACCTCCCAATCAGTGGGGGAGATATTTGTTACTGTAGATGGTTGATCTGATCTAACAGCCTTATTTACCCAGCTCCAAAACCTCTTTTGATCATTTGATTTCATGGGCAATTGTCTAGTGCTGTTCTTCTTTTATCCTCTGATAGGTGAACCTTGCCTTCCTATACTCTTTGCGAGTAATCAATGGTTTCTCTCGTAAGGATTTGTGATCTATGTTGGTGTATGTGCATTTGGTTATTTAATTTGTGTTTAATACTCAACATAGTTTGCTTGTGCTCACTAAAGTAGGGTATAGTTGAGGGGGAATTATTTGAACTTTTAAGTATCTTTATAGATAGATTTTTTTTAGGTCCTCCACTACCTGTTTCCACAATAGTGCCGTCAGCTGGTCGCTAAACTCATGGTTCAGGTTTTCTAAGAAGTCATCCACCTTCTCTACAATTGTTTCTTGTTGATCCAGGGTCCACCGTAGTTTTCTAATAGGCTCCAATATAGATTATTTCCCAACCAAGTAATTTTTTGGGCGGGAGCTCTGCTTGGATAGAACTTTGCACGTTAGGACGGCACAATCACTTTCCAATGAGGGGGTACCATAAATGCCTGAACAAGATGAAATTGGGCGATTTTGGGCGACTGAGATCCATATGTAATCCTAGGTAGCCATTCTGAAGGGGGATACATGGGTATAAGCAGGAGGCGAGTCTAAATCAAGTCTTCTGTTTAAAATGCGGGCCCTAGTTGGTTTAAGCACACTGCCACCTTTGTCCCTTGATTATCCTTCCGTTGGTACTGGCACCTTATATCCAGGATGGCCCACATTTGGTTGTCCAATGAGGATAGGAGAGAAGAATCCACTCCTTTCTCCATTAGGTTAGCATTAAAGTCTCCCATTACTAGCCACATATCGTTTGGGAAGTGCACGAGAAGATCTCTCATGATAGGGAGCATTTTATTCAAGGTTGACTCTCGCCTTGCCCTTTACAGAGTGCGGAGACCTTTAAGGCCAGGTTGTTCTTCAGAGCGATTAATACTCCTTCTAGCGCATGGCCGCCTACTTGAGATGCTATTGCACAAGATTCATAAACAGTATAGTCCACCCAGGGGATAGTTTGCAAGGACCAAATATTTTTTCACAAACAAAGTCGTTAATCGTTCAGCTTTTTCCTTGGTTAGTCCTCGGATATTGCCAGAACAGATTCTAAGGTGGTAAGCAGCATCTTTACTGGTTTTATGTCCAGTCGAGGTGTTATGTGCTTCAACCTAAGGCCTGAGAGAGGCAAGACCAATCTTGATAGTTCTGTCGTTTGAGAACACACTGGCGGGAATCTCCTAGTCTGGATGTTATTTATAGCGGGTTCTTTTTCCAGGGCATTGTTTGGGTACCCGCTAGAGAACCACACAGAACTGAAGTAGGCAACTGCCTGGTTAAATCACTGTTAGAGAAAGTTTGAATATTGGAATCCTTTGCAGCATTAGGAGTCTGTCCTTTAAAAACGCAGGGTACTTAACTTTGGTTGCAGGACTAATCTGGATGCCCCAATCGCCCAAATGATCTTTTATTCTTCAGTAGGGCAGAGGCCATATCTTTGCTGTAGAAGGTTACTACTGTGGTCTCATTTATTTGGCCCTGTTCTGGGGTGACAAAAGGCACACTTTCAATGTCTGTTAGCAGGTGGCTAAAATTCCTCCTCCGTGGATGTTTTTGCTAGATACAGAGGTGGTATTGGCTTTCGATTCAATGTCATCGGATCTGAGAAGCATAGTAACACTCTATTCTTTTTCCTAGCGTTGTTTAATTTCTTTAATTTCTTCTTGTTTTTCCTGGACAGATGTCCTTCAGCCGGGGGTTACCATGAATTTCACTTACGATTCTATCATTATCTCCTACAGTTCTGTGCACCACGTGTTTCTGCTACAATCCCGCTCACCATGATATGAGTTATTGATTTCGCTACTGCCATGGCCACTGGTGCAAGTCAGCTCTATGGCCTGTCACTTTCAATAACTGAACAGTAAGATACAGCCAAAATGTTGGTGCATTGCGCCATAATACTCATGGGCCCAGTGTCACTGCACCTACTTCACTATTGTTACCAACACCCCCAGTAGCAGCCAATCGTACTACTAAGTAGTGGGGAGGGGAGAACACAAAAAAAATAAAAGTATAAATAAAGAAAATAAAACGTACCTGCTCTGACGGCCGCCGCCTTGCTCCCAATCCTTGCTCCTTGTCTGGAGCTTGCTGCGCAATGCACGGGCTCACAGGTTCCCAGCTCCCAATCTGGCTATTCCCAGCATGTAAGCAGCACTGGGATTGGTCTGAATGCCTCAGTTCGGCGCTCCGACATAGACTAGGGAGCAGGGTTGGTTTCTCCACTCAGCTGTTCAACACAGTGGGTGGAAAGGCTAAGTGCGCATGACAGTCTTGCCGGCCACAGAGTGCTGGCAACCCCGTTCTGAGCACTTGGCAGTGCTCACCACTCCCCCCTCCTCCATGGTGCTGCAGCTGTAGCGTCAGGATGGAAGGCCACGCACCTCCCTCGGCTCGCAGCCTGCAGGGCTGAAAATAAAATGATCATAAAAATGTTTTATTGTCATTTTATTTTTGTCCTTTGCCTCTTCCGACTTTCAGCAGGGATAATGTGCTCACCATAAAGTTCGCTGATAAATCATAAATCTCATCTACTCTTCTGCTCATTAAAGGACTTATGTATTTCTGCTCAATGAGGCGTTTTACACATTGATTCAGAAATGAAGGCAGTAGGCTACAGACCTGCATTATTTGAGTGGAAATCATGGGATAGATGGCTGTCTGCTAGTCAGTTTTCTTTGTCTTCTATTCTGTGCACCTGCACAGTGAGGAGCTCAGCTCCCCTTCACCCAACACAAAATGCACCACAACTATAGACTACTTCCGAACGCGTTATGTCACAAGTCCCTTGATGAGGGACTTGAGCAGTCCAAGAACTTCTGGACAATCTAACTTGCCAAAAGTCCCCTGTTTGGACTCTGATCAATGCAACACACTTGCTGAATTTTTCAGGGAGAAAATAGATCGTATCTATGCTGGTTTCGATGCCCCTCCACGAGCATTGGACAATTCCTCCAGTATAGACCCTGACACCACCTTCCTCCAGGATACTACTACCTTTGCTCATCGCCCTCCCATTGACAAATGGGACCCGATCTCGTTAGAACTCTTTTTTGAACTCATGGCAAAAATCAAATCTGGCTCCCCATTGGATGCCATGCCCCCTCAAATTCTAAACACCCTTGACACTCCCGTCCTTTCACCTATCCTAGCCCTCTTGAACGCATCTCTGTCTGAAGCCACTGTTCCTGCAGTTTGGAAACACGCCATGGTGGTTCCCCTTCTCAAAAAAACTAACGCTGATCCCAATAACCCTTCTAATTTTCGACCTATATCCCTACTTCCTTGCCTGTCCAAGGTATTAGAAAAACACATTAACCTTTGCCTTTCCTCTTACATTGAGGATACGAAATTCCTACACCCGTCCCAGTCTGGCTTCAGGGCTGGATTCTCCACTGAATCCACCCTTTTAGGTGTCACAGAGGCCATCAGACAGCAGTTGGACAGAGGGGAGACGGTGGCGCTTATCCTGTTGGACTTAAGCGCTGCGTTCGACACCGTCTCCCATGACATCCTCCTCTCCACCCTAAAGGCTGCCGGTATCCATGGCACAGCTCTTGCCTGGATTGCTAGTTTTCTGTCCGCACGCACTTTTCAGGTCTTTTCCTCCACTTCTGCCTCCACTATCCTCCCGTCCCCACACGGTGTACCCCAGGGCTCCATCTTAAGCCCCCTTTTCTTCAATATTTATGTCAGTCCTCTCGCCTCTTTGGCAGAACAATCTGGTCTTTCTATATTTTCATACGCGGACGACACCCAAATCATTTTCTCTCTCTCCTCTAATAAACACGCCCCCATTTCATCTCTCCGATCTGGGCTCACTAATATTGCCAATTGGATGCAGACCAATAAATTAAAATTAAACGGCGACAAAACCGAACTCCTTTTATTCGGTCCTGACAGCTCTCTGTGGGGCCCTAAACACTGGCCTCAGCAAATGGGTCCCCTGCCGATTCCAGCCACCAAAGCTCGTAACCTGGGAGTTACATTTGACAACCAACTGTCCATGAAGCAGCATGTTGTGAAAGTCTCAGCCACCTGTACTAATATCATGCGGTGGCTGAGAAAAATAGCATGGATGCTTCCGCCAGACACACAAAGAACTGTGGTCCAGGCTTTAGTAACCTCCAGGCTAGATTACGGCAACGTACTCCTCCTTGGGGCTAGCAAGGAGGTAATACGAAAACTGCAGGTGGTGCAAAACATGGCAGCTCGCCTGCTCTGCAACCTGCCCAGAACTGCCTCTGCCACGGTTTCCCTGCACAGCCTTCATTGGCTGCGCATTGAATCTAGAGCAAAATTCAAAGCCCTCTGCTATATGCACCGGATTAAAACAGGCAATTCCCCCCCCCCTATCTTTCCAGTTTAGTTCACCCGTACTGTCCAGTGCGCACCCTTAGATCCTCCTCTCTTGGCACCTTCTCCGTGCCCCGTTTCAAACGCACCAGAGTTGGTGGTCGCTCCTTTTCTTATCTGGCGCCATCACTATGGAATACACTCCCCATCTCTTTGCGCTTTGAAACTTGTTACCTAAAATTCAGGAAAGGCCTGAAAACCTGGCTTTTCTCTGCCTAATTGTTCATCACTTTGTCTTCCTGCTTCTTTTCCTTTGTCAGCGCCGGGAAACCCTAGGGTATCTGTGCCCTCTACAAACTCAAATATAATAATAATAATAATAATGAGTATGCTGGTATCTCTTCAGTTGTGTTTCTACTTCCACTGATTGCCCGAACTAGACCACCAGTGTGAGAGTGTTTTTATAGAAGAGGGTAAACGGTTTCCTTTATTTGTTTCATATTTTGTTGTTTAATTTTTATTGCGCCCGCCTATGCCAGTATTGGTTTCTTTGCACTTAACTTTAATAGTGGATATCAACAATCCAAGTTCTTTTTATTTATTTGCTCAAGAAGCAGCTCCTCGGCAATCTGTAGATATCGCTCCTGTCATGCTTCGCCAAAATAAAAGTATAGTAGCCCAGACTCAGTTATACTAAGGGGGCTTTGACAGCGGGGCTTGGCATCCTGGAGTAGGCAGAGCTTCCATAGCAAGATTCAGAGCTGGTTGTGACAGGACATAGGCACTGCCTCAATTTGTGATCCAATGAGAGATTCTCCTTTGTTTAGATCACCAAGTTACTAACCTCTTTATCTGGTGGTGGGCTAGAAACCAGGACTACAGAACAAAGTTGAGGTGTCAGTATGGAGCAGCAATTGACTGTATTTCAGGGATTTCCTAACCTTGGACTTGGAATCCAAGAGGAGTAAAACACTCTTTCATCTCCCACCACTACCACCAATGACCAAATACACAGGACTATGAGGGACCGTGGTAGGCACAGGGAATAGGGGATGAGATGCTAGACATAAAAGAGACACTGGACTCCACACTGACTCATCACACTTGCTGGTCAGAAATGTCTGCAGGCTGTTATGGATGTCTAAAGACAAAAAGATATCTTCAGTAAAGTGCCAGAAGAGCCCTGCACGTAACAGAAATAGTGAATAGATGTACCGTGGCAATCTTTCAGTATAGACAACTATCTGTAGTTTGGTGTGGAATATGTAATTCCTGCAACGAGATATACAAATAATGAGTATCGTCAAAATATGTTCACTAAACATTTCTCCCTGTGAAATTAGTAACTACCTAAAGCTTCGTCACAATGCACTTTCTGTGGAAGATGATTTAGAATTTCTACTTGTCTTGTGTAGTACTGCAAGGTAATTAACAAATGTTAAATATTATAATATTCTTTCATTCGCAAAGAGTATTATCAACATCGAATTCTAATATCTTATGCATTGACACATATATACCATGAGGAACAAAAGTACATAGCCCTGGCTTAATGGTCCTTCCTGTTTCTTCACAGGAAGCCTTCAAGCAAAATGCAACAAACTCATGATCTCATAAGTGTTCATATTGACGTAAAGCCCCTCAGGTCCAACTCCATCTTATGTAGGCTCTAACTCCATCTTGGTTCAGTTTGTTATCCTGCAACAACTCGACTTACAGAAACACCTCTTTGTATTCCTAAAGTCAGTGGCGTAGTTAGGGGGGAGCAGGGAAGGGGTTCGGCCAGCCTCGGGCGGCACGAGTTTTTGGGGATGCGACCTCCCCCGCTATCACCTGGCATCTCGGGCAGCAAGAGCAAAGCCCAGGCATTACACAATGCGTTTGCCGCAGGCGGCAAACTGAGAAAATGCTCGCCAGCACCCTCCCCGCTCTTTACTGCGGCTGCCATGGGGTTGCAAACGCAGGGACAGCCACAAGCGCCCACAGGGCTAGCTACGCCACTGCCTAAAGTCCTTCAGTGCAATCCAAGTAAGCAACTGCCCATTAGCAGACAACATTTAAAATGTTTGTAGCAACGTCCCAGCTATAGCATGGTTGTATCATAACTGCTCAGCATACATGCCATGGGCCTCGAGGGAAGCTATACCCAAGTATTCCCAATGGCTGTCAGGCCTCCAGACTATGTGAGAGTTCAAGGCCTCCTGAGTTTGTTGTCAGGACACTATCGCTTAGTACATACTCTACAAATGTAGAAGCTCAGTACAGAGTTCAAACAGCACCAACACTCTGAAGGGAACACTTGCTGCTTCTTCCTGGGAAAAACTCAGTGTGAGTGGCTTTGGAGTATAACTCCCTAGCACAAGTTGTAAATGATAAGCAATACCTATAGCCATGCTTCCTGATGCCACCGCTCCCAGGTAACAAATCCCTCATGCAGGTTACAAGGAATGAAAAGGTCGAAATGTTGTGGTACTTGTTAAGGATTGGGTGTTATAGTAGCCCTCTTGAATGCGTCAGTCAGCTTCCGTCTGAGCATACTGAAGAATTATTAACACCTTGGCTGCTGTGACTTTTCCCCTCCTGTGCTGAACTTGTATGAATACTATTGTTTCATGACAAGCTCAGCTCGTCATAAGCACAGCTCGAAGGGGTTAAGCAGTTGTGCTACTGCATCCTTTGATTGCAGCACTTTGGCTAAGTTCCACTCACTCATTAAATGTGCCTGTATCTATGCTGCCTATTTATCAGATGATGGGCGGAGCGCTGAAACTTTTCAGACACTCACCCCTAGTCACAGATCTGGGTTGAATCCATCATTGCTCTTTACCTTACTTCGCCACTCCAGTTCAGACCCAGCCATGTGCAAATCAGTCTTGTCCCTGTGCCTCATGGGAACAGTCCAGCCCGAACTGCCAAGCCAGTTCTTTTCCTGGGATCACTGACAGAATTTCGACCTCATAAATATCGACCTAAGGAATATCGAGTCCTCAATATCGAGGGCAATAATATCGACATCCTATCTACAACATGGTAAGTACAAAAATATCGAAAAAATAATATAGATGTAAAAAATATCGATGTTAAAAATATCGATTTTTTTTCTTTTAATATATAAATGTAAAATTAAGTATATAACACTAATAAATAAAATCTACATATTTAAAAGTATCTAATAATGTTTAAAATTAATAAATACTACATATATATCAATAATACATTAATTAAATATATACAGTAAATATATATTATATATGTACTGAACAATAAGTATTAATAATTATTTTACTAATTTATAAACTAATAAAATATATTCTAAATTACTAATACATTTACAAACATAAAACAATAACATAAATAAAATGTAACTAATATAAAAAATAAAATAAACATTTAATTTTTTTACAATTAATTATGTAAAACGTTGGATAGCGTAAGGGTAAAAATTACTATTCCCACTCCAGAGAGTGCAACAGTAGGGAAAGCGTTTGATAGCGTAGGGGTAAAATTACTATTCCCACTCCAGAGAGTGCAACAGTAGGGAAAGCGTTGGATAGCGTAGGAGTAAAAATTACTATTCCCACTCCAGAGAGTGCAACAGTAGGGAAAGCGTTGGATAGCGTACGGGTACAATTTACTATTCCCACTCCAGAAAGTGCAACAGTAGGGAAAACGTTGGATAGCGTAGGGGTAAAAATTACTATTCCCACTCCAGAGAGTGCAACAGTAGGGAAAGCGTTGGATAGCGTAGGGGTAAAAATTACTATTCCCACTCCAGAGAGTGCAACAGTAGGGAAAGCGTTGGATAGCGTACGGGTAAAAATTACTATTCCCACTCCAGAGAGTGCAACAGTAGGGAAAGCGTTGGATAGCGTAGGGGTAAAAATTACTATTCCCACTCCAGAGAGTGCAACAGTAGGGAAAGCGTTGGATAGCGTAGGGGTAAATATTACTATTCCCACTCCAAAGAGTGCAACAGTAGGGAAAGCGTTGGATAGCGTAGGAGTAAAAATTACTATTCCCTCTCCAGAGAGTGCAACAGAAGGGAAAGCATTGGATAGCGTAGGGGTAAAAATTACTATTCCCACTCCAGAGAGTGCAACAGTAGGAAAACGTTGGATAGCGTAGGGGTAAAAATTACTATTCCCACTCCAGAGAGTGCAACAGTAGGGAAAGCATTGGATAGCGTAGGGGTAAAAATTACTATTCCCACTCCAGAGAGTGCAACAGTAGGGAAAGCGTTGGATAACGTAGGGGTAAAAATTACTATTCCCACTCCAGAGAGTGCAACAGTAGGGAAAGCATTGGATAGCGTAGGGGTAAAAATTACTATTCCCACTCCAGAGAGTGCAACAGTAGGGAAAGCGTTGGATAGCGTAGGGGTAAAAATTACTATTCCCACTCCAGAGAGTGCAACAGTAGGGAAAGCATTGGATAGCGTAGGGGTAAAAATTACTATTCCCACTCCAGAGAGTGCAACAGTAGGGAAAGCGTTGGATAGCGACGGGGTAAAAATTACTATTCCCACTCCAGAGAGTGCAACAGTAGGGAAGGCGTTGGATAGCGTAGGGGTAAAAATTACTATTCCCACTCCAGAGAGTGCAACAGTAGGGAAAGCATTGGATAGCGTAGGGGTAAAAATTACTATTCCCACTCCAGAGAGTGCAACAGTAGGGAAAGCGTTGGATAGCGTAGGGGTAAAAAATACTATTCCAACTCCAGAGAGTGCAACAGTAGGGAAAGCGTTGGATAGCGTAGGGGTAAAAATTACTATTCCCACTCCAGAGAGTGCAACAGTAGGGAAAGCGTTGGATAGCGTAGGGGTAAAAATTACTATTCCCACTCCAGAGAGTGCAACAGTAGGGAAAGCGTTGGATAGCGTAGGGGTAAAAATTACTATTCCCACTCCAGAGAGTGCAACAGTAGGGAAAGCATTGGATAGCGTAGGGGTAAAAATTACTATTCCCACTCCAGAGAGTGCAACAGTAGGGAAAGCGTTGGATAACGTAGGGGTAAAAATTACTATTCCCACTCCAGAGAGTGCAACAGTAGGGAAAGCATTGGATAGCGTAGGGGTAAAAATTACTATTCCCACTCCAGAGAGTGCAACAGTAGGGAAAGCGTTGGATAGCGTAGGGGTAAAAATTACTATTCCCACTCCAGAGAGTGCAACAGTAGGGAAAGCATTGGATAGCGTAGGGGTAAAAATTACTATTCCCACTCCAGAGAGTGCAACAGTAGGGAAAGCGTTGGATAGCGTCGGGGTAAAAATTACTATTCCCACTCCAGAGAGTGCAACAGTAGGGAAGGCGTTGGATAGCGTAGGGGTAAAAATTACTATTCCCACTCCAGAGAGTGCAACAGTAGGGAAAGCATTGGATAGCGTAGGGGTAAAAATTACTATTCCCACTCCAGAGAGTGAAACAGTAGGGAAAGCGTTGGATAGCGTAGGGGTAAAAAATACTATTCCAACTCCAGAGAGTGCAACAGTAGGGAAAGTGTTGGATAGTATAAGGGTTAAAATAACATACTTATAAATAAACGATTTTTGTAATTATAAAAAAATAAACTATTAAATAAATATAAACCATATACAATACCTATACATAATTATAAAATACATGCTTAGCAAAATATATTTAACCTAAAATAAATGTAAAATAATACCATTTAATAATATTTAATTACCAATTAATAATTAATTAACAATTATATTATTAACAATACAATTAGTTTTAATACATTAATAATTAATTACATTTACATTACTTCCCACCATATTTCCCTGTAAAACCACTACCCACAACATAACACATTCATCCATTTATGAATTAATGAAAAATAATTAGCAAATAATGAAAATTAATTAACTATTAATTAAAATTAATTAAATTTATTTTATAATTCCTACTAATTATTAAATAATTAACGATAATAAAATTACTTCTCACCCTATTCCCCTATAAACCCACATCCCGCTACAGAACATATATATCAATTAATCAATTAATTTAATTTTTTTCCAATTAATTAATAATAATTAGCAATTAATTATAATTAACTAATAAATCCTACAAATTATTAATCAACTTACCATAATTAAATTACTTCCCACCCTATTCCCCTATAAACCCACAACCCGCTACAGAACATATATATCAATTAATTAATTAATTAAAACTATTTTCCAATTATTTTCAAATAATTACCAATTAATTATAATTTATTAATAAATCCTACTAATTAATAATCAATTTACCATAAATAAATTACTTCCCACCCTATTCCCCTATAAACCCACAACCCGCTCCGGTACTAAAACATACAATTTTCTTATAAATTAATTTATTATTATATAAAATTAATACACATATAATAGTAATTATTTTAAATACTTAAGTTAAACATATAACACATACATAATAAAAAATTTATAAAATAATACAAATATCGATATTAGTGTCATCGAAATTAGTAACATCGATATATATGCTATCGATATTACTAACTTCGATATTACTTACATCGATATTGAGAATTTCGATATTACTTACCTTAGGGTCGATATTCTGTCCTACGATATTCTTGACTTCGATATTATGCTCCTTCGATATTTCAGACTCGATATTATGGTAGGTCGATATTTCCAACTCGATATTTTGACTGTGTACCCTTTTCCTGGACCGGAAGCAAGTGTGGTCCCTTGCTCACTTTGGCACTGGATTCAAGCTAGCCTGGTTGATTAGGGGTGTTACCCTGAAACCGGTCCCAGGATGCTTGTTTCCAGACCAGTGAAGACCTGGCTTGGTTGTTTAAAAAACAGAAACAACTTGGGACACCTGGCGAGGGACTGTGAGCAGGCCACTGGGTGAGTGCGGACAGCGGGGCTGCGAGCGTGCAGGGGACTCCATTGCCCAGGAGTCCCTGCAAGACCATTATCCCACTTCCGGTCCGCTCTCCCTGCTGCCGCCCCCCGCCTCCCAGCAGTGCTAAAAGCTCTTGAATCCACCCTAGCAGCGGGACGCACTTCAGCGCACGGAGGCACTTTGGAAATTGACCTTACCGACGGAGGGCGGCTTTTCCAGCATCTGCCACCACAACTCGCCGCACCCGCTCCGCGGGTGCCGCTTCGCCCCTCTGGATCTTGGGACACCTGGCGAGGGACTGTGAGCAGGCCACTGGGTGAGTGCGGACAGCGGGGCTGCGAGCGTGCAGGGGACTCCATTGCCCAGGAGTCCCTGCAAGACCATTATCCCACTTCCGGTCCGCTCTCCCTGCTGCCACGCCCCCTTTTTTATTCGTCCACTTATTTATTGACTCAGCCCTACCGCAGCGCGGGACGCAGCCCGGGGCGAAGACAGGGCAAAGACCGGGCCGTTTGAGGCCGTTCGAGGTCTGAGCGGTCTGGTCTGGGCCCCTCCTCTTACGCCCTCCTCCTGCAACTTGGGATTTGTGTCTGTCCATTCTTGTTGCCCTGGTTGCTACCCATAGTTAATTCACATGTGTACCCGCGTTACACGTGATAGGGCGGCCAAGGGAGGGTTGGTCCAAAATGGGCCCATGGACGATTTCATCACACGGACAAACAAGGCGATAGATCACGAAATCAACAAATTGCAAACTAGAGTGTCCCTTGACTTGGAAGCGGCTAGGAAGCTGTCACTCGAATTTGCTTCCCACAAGAAATCCTCCCTTGGACACATAGCTTCTGTTACTTCTCCTAATCGCACTTGTAATCGGGAGGGTGTTGTAACGTTGGTTGATGTTCACGATATTCCAGCTTCGTTCATCCCCCCCACATCTTTAGGCCCACCCGCTCTGCCTGACAGCTTGCCCATCGTTGTGGGTAGCCCTCCCGTTCCCCCCATCTCTACCTTACAATCCTTTGACACCTCTTTGGCTTCCACTTCATACGGTGGCCTTGATAGTATCCCGGTGAATTTAAACAAGAGAAAGCGTTCCCCCAGTCCAACCTCCCCACGGAAAAAAATGACAACGCAGGGGGGTAACTTGTCCATCGTTGATAATACATTAGCTGATGGCAGTCCCGATACGTCTTATTCTTCCCCACTGGCTCCTTGTGGCGAAAATAATGTGGGGAAAGCCCCTGTAGTTTCTGGAAGCACCTTACCAACTGAGAGAATAGATCCGGGTTGGAATAACCAAGAAGGGAGGGAGAGGGAATTTATAGGAGTGGTTTGGGATTCTCTAAAAAATCTTCTATCTCCCCTGGATTTAAGGCTTTCTCGAATAGAGAACAACCTCCTCGAGATGGAGAAAAGCATCATTGCCTTAGCCACTCTTGGCCTGAGAGGCCTTGAACGCCAGGGTTTGATAGACAGTAACATGGTCCCCCAGGTTCCTACCCCACCTCCCACAGTTATTCCTGGTTTGCCTCCTAATCCTATCGTGCCTTGTCCTACCCAGCCTATTCCTAAACCCCGCACCAGGAGTGTTATTACTGCAAATCCGCCCCTTCAGCCCAGGGCTAATACCTCAAATGCTCCAACAACACAATCACATATTAGCACCAAGTCAGCTGCCCCGAGAGCACAGAATTCCGTTAGCTCTAGTTCCCGACTTGCCCAGGCCCCCCAGAATAAATCTTCTACTCGTTCTTTTGGGGGTCCTCATACCAGGAGTAATTTTCGAGGAGGTTACATCGATCTTCCTCCTGAAGCTAATGATTATGTGGTGGTTTTGACGGGTGTCCCGGAATTAGAGATTGGCCATCACGAACACCAGCATTCCCTACATAACAAAGTCATGCATTGGCTCAATACTTATAGACCTATCCCAAATGGCAGGAGGAGCAGAGTCCTAATGGTACGTAGAGTTCCGTGGGTGGGAACCACAAGGAAATCGACCCCCGGTGACTGTATAGTCGTAACCTTTGATGATGTCTATACGGCCAAACACATCTGTTCTCGTGGGAATCAAGATTGGGGCTCCTCCATTGCCCCGAGGTCCTTGTCATTCTTTTATCCTCCCCGTGCTGTATGCCCGCAGGGGGGTAATTGGTCTACGGTCCCCCAACAGCCCAGTTGGGGGTACCCTCCCAAGGTGCATAATCCAAACAGTGGTTGGCTTGGTATTGCAACTTCAAACAGGTTTGGCAGCCTTGAGGATGTCGACTGACTCCTAACGCCCCCAGTACCAGCACTACTAATTAAATCCAATAGCCTTACACTGGAGGCTGGGAGATCCTCTCTGTCGACTACCTTGGGCGTGACTAGTACTGCCCCTCCGACCCAGTCTTTAACCCAGGTCTCTCTTGTACAGGATCTGGTGCACCTTCCCACAACTGACTGCTCTTCTAATATCCCCTCAGTTTTAAGCATGATAGCCCCCGATTCCTCGCCATCTGCAGCTCTTCTCCAGTCTTTCCGGGATGGTGACATCCATGCCGTTTTCCCAGTTTCTGCGCCCCAGTCTGGCGAGATCTCGGCAGGCATTTCCCAGCTTAAGATTCTAAGCTGGAATGTGGCAGGGCTTGCCCGGAACTTCGACAAACCAGACTGGAATTCTTTCATGGAGCCTTTTGGGATCTTCCTCCTACAAGAAACCTGGTGCCTGGAGCCTGTGCACAGGGTAGGCTTTACGACCTACTCTGTGCCAGCCTCCAGGTCCAAAGGCAGTAAAGGCCGTCCTTCTGGTGGCCTTCTTATCTGGGTCAGTATATCGTTGGGGCTCATTGTAAAACATATAAATACCCCATCCCCAGATCTTCAGAGACTCACTATTCAATGCCCGGGGGGCAAGACTCTAGAGCTTTTTAATCTGTATCTCAGGGGAGCCAGGGCGGGGAACTCTTCCCCCTTGTTCTCAACTGGAGTTGAAGAGGAGCTCACTGGCTGCAATAATGACTCCTTCATTGTCTTGGCCGGGGATTTTAATTGTTGTTTTGAGCCTCTGGCCAGTGATGACATTTTGGACACATGGGAGGATGACGTCAAGAGAGGTATTCCCTTGCTTGCTCTTGACCCCATTAAGAAATGGACACAGAATGCCATTGATATTAACGCACTCTGCTTGGAATATGCCCTCAGAGCCACTAATGGCCGTTGCAAGTCAGATACTGGGGGTGTGCACACATTCAACAGGGTTGGTCACACCTCCAGAATTGATTACGTATTGCTAAACTACAACCTGTGGGAATATGTCCTTGATATGGTCGTCCAACAAACCACGGATAGTGACCACAATCCCTTGGTCCTATCGCTTGCTCACCCGTGGGAGACAGGGGCTTCAGCATTACCCCGGCCAACTTGGAAATCATCCCATGAAGTTGCTCCATCTAACTGCGGGAGGCGATTGAAATGGGCTAAGGTTGCTTCTGACGATGCAAGAATGGCTCAAGTAAAGACCATAATGATGGAAGCAAAGTGTGTCGTAGGCACGTTGGATTCCGACACCCCCATTCTTGTGCCATTTGTGGAGACCATTGTATCACTTAGCAATCTATTCTTGGTTCCTCAGGGGAGGGGTGGGTCCAAGCGGAGAAACAAGACTAGGGGCAGAGATCAATGGTACTCCCCCGCTTGCCGTCTGGCAAAAAGTGAGCTTATCCTGGCGGTTAGCACTAAAGACCCGGCTTTGATCTCATTAGCTAGGAAAAACTACAAAAAGATCCAAGCTGTGGCAAAGGACACGCACAAAACTAATTTCTGGAGCGATTTAATGGAGGCTGGCTCCAGAAAGGATTCAAGGGCTTTCTGGGCTCTGATTAGAGGCAGGGACAGGCCTGTTGATTCTCTGCTAACATGTAACATCACAGGGGAAGTCTGGTTGGCCCATTTTTCAAAACTCTACTCTAACTCCTTGGGGGTCTTGGGTCCAAGTAGGGGTTCTAGTTATATAGTGCCAGATAATAGCCCTCACCTTGGCCCCACTTTTTCACCGAGGGAGGTGGAAATAGCAATTAGGTGTATCGTCCCTAATAAGGCGGCAGGCCCAGATGGAGTCCCCGGTGACTTGCTTCGAAGCAACGTAGAGGTGTGGAGCTTATATATTGCTAAACTCCTGAATGAGGCACTGGAGGGTGGTGGTTTCCCGGATTCTTGGAGGGGTGCGGAAGTCGTCCCCATTTTCAAAAAAGGCTGCAGGGACGACCCTGCCAACTACCGACCCATAAGTCTGCTTGACTCCACCCAGAAGGTAGCAGGGAAGGTAGTGTTGGGTAGGATTCTGCAGTGGGCTGAGGAAATGCAGGTTTTGTCTGACTTTCAGGCCGGTTTCAGATCCGGAACCGGCACGATTGAGCTGACATTCCGTTTCCTAATGCTTTATTGGAAAGTGGTCAAGCTAGGCAAGGGCAGTCTGTATCTCGCCTTAATCGATCTACGGACTGCCTTTGACCTAGTTCCACGTAACCAACTGTGGGCTGTACTTGAGGGTATGGGTATGCCCGCGTATTTGTTGGCCTTAACCATCAAATTCCATGAAAGCAATTTTGCCCAAATCAGATGGGGTCTGCAGGGCCTAAAAACCTCTCGGATTCCTGTTGACAGGGGTGTCCGCCAGGGGTGCGTGCTAGCTCCCACTCTGTTTTCTCTATACCTAAACGGAGTGGTAGAGCACCTTCTCCAACTACCAGCAGATGCTCCCTCCCTGGCGGGCAGGAAGATACCAACACTCCTGTTCGCAGACGATACCCTGCTGATTTCGAAATCCCCGATGGGCCTCCAAACCCTGCTAACGAGGTTCCAGGGCTTTTGTGACGCAAGGGGCTTGGCTATCAACATCAGTAAAACCAAGTTCCTGGTGCTGAATCCCCCCAGGAAGACAGTCCACCCGCCATCCCTGGACTCAGTACCATTAGAAAGGGTTAGGGAATTTGATTACCTAGGAATCAGACTTTGTGATTCCATGAGTTGGAAGGCGCACCACCAAAAAATCATCTTGACACATAGGAGGGTCACGGGCGCCCTCCTAAAAGAACATCGCGCCTCATCCCTTAAACCCATCGGGGTGATACTTGATATCTACAAGGCAAAAGCTGTGAGTGCGGCATTGTATGGGGCTGAGTTGTGGGGTACCCAGAAATTTGATACTCTATCCCATCTGGAGAACAAGTTTCACAAAGATCTAATGAGGCTCCCCCACAGCTCTCCCACTCTACCTCTACTACTTGATACAGGAACACGATCCATAGCCGATCAGGCCAAGTTACGTCCCCTCCTTCTGTGGGCCCGTATATGGAATGTCCCTGAACTTTCAAGTTATGCGGATGCACTAAGCGAACTTCTCTCAACCCCGGGCTGGTGTAAGATCGGTTGGCTCCTGGGAGTAAAGCGCCTTCTTTGCGATTTAGGCCTGGATGACGCTTGGGCCAACAGATCTTCACCACCCAAACAGCTGTTAAAGAAAATATTCTGGATGTGGGTGGATAATGAGAGAGCGATCCATTCGAATCTGTGCAGATCTGCTGTGGAGTTTTTGGTTATCAAATGCCGTCCTTTCAGAGAACCCTACCTTGATGTGATTTTGAATCCAGCAGATAGGGCGTTGTACTTTAAATTTAGGGTTGGGGTTTTGCCTTTAGGCACAAGGACAGCCAAATGGAAACCACCTTGGCAAACCATAGAAACTTGCCCTTTTTGTGCGACCAGGGATGAATCCATTCCCCATTTGATGTTCGAATGCCCAGCCTATGCTGCTCCTCGCCGCAGATGGCTGAAACCGCTCTGCACGAGGCTGGGCACTCGGTCACACTCGGAGGCCCTACAGCTGTTAAGATCAGACCCTCACCCACTGCTTGCTTGTGGCCTGGCAAAATTCTTGGGGTGGGCTTGGAGGATAAGAGCCGCGAGGAGAATGATCCTCCAGTAAGGGTGCCAACTTACACTCTATTGGCCCCGCTGTTTATTGTTGCGTCCCCTTTCCTTTATTTTTTCCAAAGATGATAATTACGCGTTTGTATAAATGCTTTTAGAATGGATGCTATTTACTATGTTGTATATTTTATATTGTCCTTTTGAGATCTGTCAGTTTTGATGGCCAAATTGTATAACTGTTCTCATGTTTACATTGATTTTTATTGTAATGCTTTTATGAAATGAAATATTTCGAAATAAAGCTATACAACAGCAACAGTATATGATGCAGGCATGACAAAGAATTTAATGTGTGATGATTCCAATTTCTTTTGATAAGTTAAATTGTCCCTGAGTGCAATGCAAGCAGAGGCAGAATAATACATCAACAAACCAGTAGCAGGAGCTGATGTTACGGTGGGTGGAGACAAAGCATACCCTGTGTATATTGTAAAGAATATGTAACAACTGGTCAGCAGACAGCCGAGTTGTCAAGCCGAACGTAACAATATAAATTTCCCCATAAACCTACAGTTTATTCTGATGTCTGTTCGATTATTAACAAGATACAGGTTGTGTTAACTTACCTGCTCCATATGAAATCCCTCTACCATTCTGCTTACCATGAATTTCTCTCACCATTCTGCATATTCTTATGAATAACTGCTACATGTGCACTTTGTATAAATGTGTATTCTGCTCACTCAGAAATGTCCACTCCCACAATTATGTCCAGCAGTGGTCACCAATGTTTAGCTCATTATCGGCATGTTGCTCTCAGCCCCAAGTTGTTGCTCAGGATTTCTCACCTTCTTCTTTCAATACCAAACATGTTTTACATTTTGAATAGGGTGCCTTCCTGATTGACTTGTTCGACTGCCTGAATGCTCGTACACCCCATAACAGGAGTGTACAACCTTTGATGGATGGGCTGGAGAGAGAAGCCTTTGGGCAAACACCCTCTTTACAACAGACACTATGGATGGCAGGCGGGGAAAAAGCACAGGAGTAAATTGACCACTCTTCCCACTCAATGGTGGGCCATGGGCCAGGGCTCCTCTAAAGAGGCCATCCAGTAAACAAGGCAGGCGATAGCAATACTGGATCAGCTGCTCCACTCATGACCGGCTATGGTGCCTGTGCCAGTACAACAGCTGACCAGACCAGTCAGCCTGTGCCAGCCCTTTCAGATAAGCCAGACACAATTTCTCCCCACATCTGAGCTGAGCCACAGAAAGGCAGCCAATGGGGCAAGGTCCACTGCTCACCCACCAGTACACATTCCTAAGAGCTGGCTGTGGCATCATTGAATGGAATATTTTTGAAGAATTATTGAGTGGAGAGTGGCTTAAACTGGGCAATTTGAATGGATTGCATTATTACAAACCTGGGAAATAGTATGTTCATTTTGAAGGTTAAATATGCTGGGTGTGTGAGCTAGGAAAATAGCTTAGTGAGCTAAGCATCCTGTTCAAATATCTATTTACAGCTCCAAATCATAGGTTCAAATCCTGGCAGGGTTGGCTAAATCCATCACCCTGATGGCTTTGAAAAATTAGTTTTGGGTAATTTCAAGTGTTAATACAGTGATACTAAACTGGAAATGTTTGACATGAAGAGCTGTACAGGAGTTACTTTGGAAGTAGTAAATGTGTACTAATTAGGTATGCACATAAAGTACGTTGAACTGTATTCTGACAGAGGCACAAGAGCATGGAAAAGCTGTGCACATTAACATTATTTTTTAGGAGAAGAACCCCCAAGCCTGGAGGATAGTGGTGTCTAATTCTTTTTAATATTTGAGCCAATATAGCTTGCCTCGATTTTTTGACAAATGGCACTGGGTTAATATGTTTATAAATGCAGCATGTACATCTAAATATCCCCAAACTTTAGAAAGGATCTAAGTATCAAACCTCCGTGTAGACTGGTCCTTATGTTGTACCAGAAATGGAATAATGTTACTGATTGATCTAATATGTATAAATATTGTTAGAGATGGCCCTTTCTGCAGGGTCACCCCAAACATTTTGCCTTCCTCCTCCCCTTTTTCTGACCTATTTTATGTTGGTTTTAGGACTCTGTGCACTTAACCACTGCTAACCAGTGCTAAAGTGCATGTGTTCTTTCCATAAAACATGGTAACATTGGCATATCAATGATTGGCATATTTTATGTATCTATACATCCCTAGTAAAGTGCACTATATCGGCCCAGGGTCTGTAAATTAAATGCTACTAGTGGGCCTGCCATCACTGACTGTGCCCCTCACTCAAGTAGCCCTTTAAACATATCTCAGGCCTGCCACTGAAAATAACTCTCTTGGCAGGCCTGAAACTTCCTTTTTCATACATACAGGTCACCCTTAAGGTAGGCGCTAGACAGCCCCAAGGGCAGGGCACAGTGTATTTAAAAATTTGGTAATGTGCTTTTAAGATGTACATGTCTAAGTAGTGAACAATTCTTAAATTCTTTGTTCACTACTGCAAGGTCTATCTTGCCCATAGGCTAGCATTTGGCTTACCTAATACTATCTCATAAGTGTAATTTCCATTTGGGACAAGATAGAAATGTCGAGTTCGGGGTCTCTGGACTCACAATTTAAAAAAGCTATTTATGGTGAAGTCGAATTTTGAATTGCAAGCCTGAAAAAGTTGGCATTTTCTTACTTTAGCCATTCTGTGCCTCTGCCTGTCTCTGAATACAAGTCTGTGTTGAGTGACAACTAGTTTTTGTGCATTCTCTCTAAACAGTCACACACAAAGGGAGCTGAGGTGTGACATTTGCATCCAGATGGCCCATCACCAGGCTGATGGGCCTTCCTGTGCTAGAGTGGGAGGGAGGAGCTGACACCTGCTGTGCCTGTTCCCACCCAAAGAGCTGCATACCCCGCCCCCTGTAGTGAGGAAGGGCAGGGACCTTGTGATCTTCAAAGACCTCTTTGTAGTCTCCATCACTTCTAAGGCACAACTAGGTATAAGTACTGGGCCCCTGCCACCACCAACTCAGCACACTCTGGATGTAAGGACACTCTGCCAGTAAGAAGAACTGCTGTGCGCTGATAGAACTGTCACTTTGCTGGATTTGCTGGACTCCTGATCTGCTGTGCTGCCTTGCTGCCCCTTGCCTTGTGGTGAGAAGAACTGGCCCTGAATCTCTATATCCCAAGAACCAAGTGACTCCAAGGGTTTGCTGGGTTGCCTCCTGTTCTGATGTCTCAGGGAAATCAAAGACTTCATCCAACTCTGCATTAGCGGCTGGACTCTGCCAACTCTGCATCCTGCCCTGCCAACAGGCGCAAATCCAGTTCTGGGCCTTCAAGAGGGGTTCTGCATCTGTTTTCTCCAAATCCCCATGCATTGCCTGCATTGTGCCAGCCGGGACAAATTCGATGCAGTGCCGGTTGAAGGACATCTCTGCGTGGATTAAAGATAATTTGGGCCCCGACTGCGAGGCTTGAGGACTACGCATCGCCTCCATCGTAAGGGGTTCAATGACGACATGGGACCCGACTGCGAGGCTCGATGATGACACATCGCCTCCATCGTAAGGGGTTCGATGACGACGTAGGACCCATCTGCGAGGACCGACGACGATGCATCAGCCCAACTGCGTGATTCGCAACAGACGCAGTTGCTCCTCGACATCGATGCATCTTCCGGAAAGGTACTGTTTTCAGCTTGCCTGCGCAGCTTATGTGTCTGACACACGCTCCATCCCAGTCAGTTTGACTTTTCAGATTTGACCCGGTTCAGCACGACCTCAAGTAACCCCTAAGTACTATTGACTTTTAAGCACTAGATTTCAAGACATTCTTTCAAAATGAATAACTCTGGCTCAATTCTTGGATTTTTGTCGTTTTGGTCTTGTTTTGTTCATTAAATTATGCTCTGTTTTTCTAACATGTGTGCAGTATGTATCAGTCTACCAGAGGTTGAGCACAAGTTAATTTAGGTTTTGTATATGACTTACCCTGACTAGGATTGTAGTCTCTATTTGGACAGGGTGCAAACTTCTGCCAACTAGAAACTCCATTTCTAACAAACATCAACAAATCTATTTGTCACTATATTGTCCAAAAATCAGTTGGATAAAGCAGCCAAAAATAATATTTAAATCTTAGCTTGCTTAGATAAATTATACTGGCTTAATGTGCTAAGTAAAATGCAGAATTCCCAATACGAGTTCACCAAAATGCTTTAGGTACACCCTCCGAAGTCTCTTAAAGTAATTTTAATCCCTGAAAATGTTAGCTAATATTATTCTCTTAACTTGAATAAAATGCACCACGTGCTACTAAATGTTTTTTTTTTTTTTTTTTTTTAAAACCTTTATTCAAAAACTGCACAAAGCTATTCAGCCTAACATCCCGGAGGCAAGGCAGCATTTCAAATCAGGAAAGCAACAGTGCAAGAATTGGTACAGCAGAACGATGAAGGTTGATTTTATGTTTTATAAGAGAAACACAGAGAAAATAAAGAAGAGAAAAGAAGCGCCAAACCCGGCGCAAGGACACCGGCAATGGAGTGTGAGAAGCAGTGAGGCGTTATGAGGGGGTCGGGAGGGTATAATGGGCACGCATATGACCAACGGAACGAAGAACTATGAGTGGGGAGAGAGGAAAACACAGGATAGTATATATATAGCATTGCAGTTGGTGTCTCAAGCTACGGCACAGGTGCTCCTCCAGCGGAGCGGATTTCGGGGGTACGCAGATGTCTCCACTGTATGCATTCCAAGCCCCCCACAGTCTCTGCCACTTTTTAGGTTTACCCCTGGCAACATACACGGTCTTCTCCCGAAACATACACCAATCCATATTGGCTTTCCATTGTACAACCTTAGGAGCTGCCTCAGCTCCCCACTTCTGCGCGATGTCACGTTTAGCTACCATGTTGCCAAGGGTTACCCATTGGGTCTGGGCCACGTTGTGGTCCGTCGGATCCCAGATGTTAAGGAGGCATCTCCTGGCTTCCGCATGCACCGCTACCCCAGTCACCTCATTCATGATCGAGTGCACGCGCCGCCAGTAGGAGGCTATTGCGGGGCATTCCCACAGGATATGCATGAAAGTGGCAAGAGCACCACAGCCACGACGACAGAGCCCATCGACGGAGTAGCCCATGTGCACGAGTCTGGGACCAGTAACGTAAACCCTGTGCAGGATTTTGAGCTGCACCAGTCTGAGACGGGAAGAGATGGCTACCTCCCTAGGGGAGGACACCGCACTCTGCCATTCCTCATCATCAATTTCTAACCCATCCCGCGTCCACTGGTCCCTCACACCCAGGAGGAGATCGGTGCGGACATTTATGGATTTTTTATAGGACAGTGAGATGGCGCTGTCCGGCATATGGCCGTCCAGCACCCTATCCTCCAATGGGGAGCTGCCAGGGATCGCCCCCTCCTCCGGTTTAGCGGACAGCAGTGCGTGCTTAAGCTGGGCATAACGGAAGAATTCCGCTTCACCCAGTTGGAATTCTGCCTGCAGCTGGGCAAAAGTCTTAATCTCGCCACGCGACAATATGTCCTCCACCCTGGAAATGCCTATCAAATCCCACTTGTCAAAACCCTTGGAATGCCACAGTGTGCCCAGGATGTCCGAATCGTACAATGGGGTCAACTTAGTCAGTCTACCTTGCCATCCCTGAGCCTTGGTAATTGCCCGCCAAATATGGACCGCGGTTTTCGTTGGACCAGACATCCGCCTGTCGAGAGACCTCGAGTAGAGTGCCCTGTAGTAGTTCCCACCGCCCAGAAGCCACCTATCCATAGCGTACCCTGGGTTGTTATCCGGACCGTACAGACTGTGGTTGATAGCCGCTAGCTGGGAGGCCCAATAGTATCTTCGCACGTCAGGTAGCGCTATCCCCCCATCGTACCACGGTAGCGTGAGCTTCGTGATGGCGATTCGGGGTCGGCCATCCCAGAGTAGGGCACGTTGCAGGCTCTCGATCTCCCGGAAGTATCGGGCTGGGACCGGATCCTGGGCGTTTTGCAGGGTGTAGAGGAACCTGGGCAAGGACATCATTTTAAACAATGCTGCGTGCCCAAGCAAGGAGAGCGGGAGTTTGCGCCATCCCTCCACGCCTCGCCGAAGACGGAGAAGAGGGGGAAGCAGATTATGCTCGTAGCGTGCCTTCGCGTTACTGGAGATATAAATCCCCAAATACTTGAAGCCCTGGCTCGCCACCTGGATACCGCATCCCCTAGGGAGGCGCGGTGTTCCCCCTTTCAGGACATACAGGTACGATTTGGTCCAGTTGATAACTAGGCCAGAGTACCGACCAAAGTGCCTCAGCACATCACAGGCTACAATTAGGGACTTGCAGGGGGAGGAGAGGTACAGCAGGATATCGTCTGCGTATAGAGAGACTCTGTCTTCGAAACCAGGGGCCCACCTGATACCATGCAGATCAGGATGGGTGCCCAACAGGGCTGCAAGTGGTTCAAGCGCGAGTACGAACAGGAGGGGCGACAAAGGACAGCCCTGCCTGGTGCCCCTGCGAAGAGCAAAGGTCGCGGAAACTCGACCGTTAACGGCGATGTTAGCCAGCGGTTCGGCATATAGAAGTTTAACCCATCCTACGAATTCCGGGCCAAAACCGAGCTTCGCCAACACTGCCCACAGGTAACTCCACTCGAGAGAGTCAAAAGCCATCGTGGCATCTAAGGACGCCAGGACAGCCGGCTCCTCAAGCGTATGGGCCCTAGCCAGGGCACCGTGAAGTCGACGCAAGTTGAGCAGTGTTGCGGTGTGGAATAAAGCCCGACTGGTCCGGATGCACTAAGTCGCCGATAACGCCAATCAAACGGTTGGCGAGCATCTTGGCGAGAATCTTAGGCTCTGCGTTCAAGAGAGAGATGGGACGGTATGACCGGCACAAATCCCTCGGCTTCCCTTCCTTGTGGATGACCACAATGGTGGCCAACCTCTGGTCAGGGGGAAGTAGGCCCTTCTCCCGCGCCTCCAGGAACATATTGCGCAAGTGTGGGGACACCACATCCGGTTTAATCTTGTACAGTTCTACCGGAATACCGTTGGGACCAGGCGCCTTGCCAGACCTCAAAGAGCGAATCGCCAGCGCGACCTCATCCACGGAAACGTCCCTGTCCAGATCATCTCGATCTGCGTCCGACAAGCGCGGAAGATCGATGTCAGAAAGGAAAGCAATCGAGTCGGCCTCAGACCGATCCGAGACAGAGGTATAGACGCCCCGAAAGTAATCTGAGAAAGACACAGCAATGGCGCTCGGGTCAGTGACTATCACTCCGTCCTCTCCCAGGATCTCAGGGACGACGCGGCTAGCCCTCTCCTTCTTATCCAGCCAGGCCAGCAACTTCCCGGCCTTGTCGCCGTCGTCGTAAATCCGACCCTGCTGTTCCTTACCCAGGACGAGGGCAGCATTAGTGGCAAGGTCACGGTACTCCGATTGCTTAAGGGAGAGGCTGTGCAGCAGGGCAGGCTCGGGACCCGCCTCTAACCTGGAGTCCAGCTCCGCGATCTCTGCCTCGACGCGCACCATGTCGGCATCTCTGAGTCTACGGGCCTCCGCTATGAGAGTAAAGGCCTCTCCCCTCAAAACAGTTTTAAAAGCTTCCCACAAAGTGACGGCCGACGTAACCGACCCCACGTTTTCCGTAAAGTAGAGGTCGATGGCTTTAGCCAGGAGACTACGAGTCCGGGGGTTCCGGAAGTAGCATGGGTTGACCACCACTGGTCTGTCCGACATAACGATATTAAAGTCGAATGAGACCCACAGCGGGGAATGGTCAGAAATGCCCCGTGCCAAAAAACGGGCCTCGGAAACCGCCAGCGCGTGAGCCGCCAGGGTAAGGACGTAGTCGATTCTGGAAAGGCTACCGTGAGTGCCAGAGTGAAAGGAATAGTGGCTCTGGGTGGGGTGCAGGAGCCGCCAACTATCCACCAGCCCCAGTGTCTCAAGAAAGGTGGGCAACCATAGCTGGTGCTTACGGAGGTCTCTAGGCGGATGTCGGTCCACAGATCCGGAGCAAACCGAGTTAAAATCACCCCCCACAATCAACAACCCCGCGGGCAGATTCAAAATGGCGCCACCAAGGTCCTGGAAGGTGCTAGTCTGCAAACCCGGAGGAACACAAACTGAAACTAGTGTCAGGGCACGCCCCTCCCATCGCCCCGCAACAGCGGCGTACCGCCCTCTCTCATCAATCACAGTAGAGTCAATCTCAAACGGAAGGGACATACGCACCAAGACACCCGCCCCCCGAGATCCCGAAGAGAACCCCGAATGGGCCACCATTTTAAACCCCTTACGATTGAGTGCTCTACACGTATTTGCAACCAAATGCGTCTCCTGCAAGAGAACAATATCCGGCATATGTCTTTTAAGCAACTGCAGTACCCCCCCTCTCTTAATACGGTCACCCAAGCCATTGACATTCCAACTAAGAACTTGCAGTTTCCTACCCCCCATCGTCATGTCCCAAGTCCCACCCAACCCCAGTAAGCCTCAACAACAAGTGAAACATAGCAAAGCATACGACCCATTGCCTAAGAGATAGAAGAAGAGAACAAAGAAAACACACATAATCATCCCCACAACCACCCCCCACCCTGCACCCCTGCAGTAGACTAAACCCCCCCCCCAACCAGCAGTGTGCCTGTCGCCCCATAAACTAACTACGAGAAAGACCCCAGAGGAGTAAGGAACCCTCGCGGTCCCCCCCTGCCACCCTCCATGGAAAAACAGGAGAAGCAAAAGTGCAAAAGCTTTGGCATCTGCAGTCACAGTCAACGGGAACACCAACCGCTAGAGATAGCACAACAGGCACTATTCTTGGAGATCAGGGCCACCAGAGGCGCCTTCGGAGTGTTCTTCATGTTCTTCTCGGCGTTGCGACAAAGTGTCCAGCCAGTCACTCGCAGACTCAGGCATATCAAAGAACAGGGCTCGGCCATCACGCTCAATCCGCAGTTTAGCGGGGAACAGCATAGAGTACTTGAGCCCCATGTCCCTGAGGCGCCGTTTCACCCCCGCAAAACTCTGACGTTGTCTCTGAACGGCCCTGGTGAAGTCCGGGTAGAAGTTCACATCTGCATTCTGGAATTTAAGTGGCCCATGTCGCCTCGAAGCTTGAAGGATCACATCACGGTCCCTGAAATTAAAGAGTCGGGCAATGATGGGTCTCGGTGCGGCACCCATCTTCGGAGGGCCGCCAGGTATTCTGTGGGCCCGTTCAACCGAGAAAAAGTGGCTCAGCCCGGCTGGTGCGAGATGAGTCTTCACCAAGTCTTCCACAAAGAGATCAACAGCCGCTTCCTCCGCTCCCTCCGGTATTCCGATGATGCGGACGTTCTGCCGTCTAGCACACCCTTCGAAGTCCTCCAGCCATCTGGAGAACTGGTCATTAACCGACCTCAGGGTGCGGACCTCCGCTTGCAAGTCTGAAACATCAGTCGTTAGGCTGGAGGTCTTGATATCGAGGGATTTCACCCGATCATTAGTTTTGCCCAAGTCGGCCCTGATCAGGTTGAGATCGATGGCCAGGGTGTCCACCTTATGTGTCAGGACCTCGTGCTGCTTATGCATCTCAGTCCTGATGCTTGTAATGGCCCCCATGATGTCTCTCAATGTGGGCTCCGAGCCTTCGGGCGAGCCCGCACGTAAGGAGTCCTTTGATTGAGCCACTACCGAAGGGGAGGTCCTTTGCTGGGCATATCGGTCGATTTTATTTGCCTGTGGCTGGGTCGTCTTCCTGTTGCCCCGGTTAGCCGTCCTGTCGGGGTCACCCCTGCCGGCCATGATGGGTTCGGAGAGAACAAAGGGCTACACAGCGAGGATGAAGTAGGCACTTGTGTAGGCAAGAGTTGTAGCTACCACGAAGGCCAAGCCAGCAACAGCGACTCCGCAGCTACGCACACTCTGCCAGCAGAGACCGAAGGGTCTCACTTCGCATAGCAATCAGGCTTCGCATCGTCTCGACCACCAGCCGCCCACGGGACAATGGCGCATCCCTGGCACAGAGTTCAACACAACGTAACTTCGTCTAGAAACGTCGGATTTGGAAGCGGAAAGCAGTTCCCGCGTCTGCGACCATTCACCAAATGGAATCCACAGCTATGGAACAGGATAGTCTCCAGGATGTTCGCGGAGGGTCGGAGGGTCCGCGGAGCTCCGAGCTTACGCGGCCATCTTGCTTGCCTGCGAAGCTCCTCCTTCGCTACTAAATGTTTTAAACAATCATTGGTCAAGAAATTCTACATGACCCCGAAAACTGATTTTTAAGTTCTATAATGTGTTGCCCAATGTTGTTTGACCAAAGTGCTCAAAGATTCACCATTTTCTACTCACGCCGTAATTTTAAAAGCAATCTTACATAGAGGGATATTCCATATTCTAGTTAATATTTTTGGCAATTACTCTAAATGAGTGAATATGCACATATTTCTAACATTACATTAATTACAATTATAAATCATGGAAGAATCATTTTATCATCATCTGTTCTATAATACGTTCCGTCGTGTTCTGGACGTTGCTCAACACTTTTTTTGACAGGCATATGTTGCTCTGTGTCCAGAAAATTACCGTCTGTTGCACACCATGAATTTCTTCATATTGCGCTCACCACAAATTTCACACAATTCTGCTCATCAAAAATATTCTTATAATTCTGTTTACAATGATTTCCTCCCCAATTCACACAACATACATTTCCCCCTGTCTTATAATTAATTATGTTCTTACTTTTGCCAAAATGCCACTAGCTTTATCTAAAGCAGTGTACAGGCTACATAATAAGAGATCACACATGAAGGATGTGCTTACTTCTGTTTGTCATTTGGACATAATTGGGTGAAACGGCTGGAAACATGTATGTGTTTAGGATGTGTTTAATAAGGTTGCAGGATTGCATTTGGGATTCCAAACTCTACATTTAATTTGAGCAATCATGCCCTCAGTTGTAGAGTTTCAAAAGTATCCAGACTCACCAAAATTCTGATGTGCGCATGTCACAATCCTCCACTGCCATATGCTTTCCTGAACAAGGGCTTTTGCTTCTCCTCTTTGTAATTTCAATTTGATCCCATCCTTGGTTTTACTACACCTGGTTTCAAGAAAAAGTAGCGTGAGAGTGAAATCCATACTTAAGGTGTGGCATAACACTTGGCAGCTTGCAAAACTTTAGGACACATTTTATGCTGCCCTGTCACTCAAGTGTTGCTTTTGCAGGTCATTGGCCGGGAGATGCTGCTGTACTTGATCCAGTACTTTGTGCAGAACTATGGGACGGATCCAGTTGTCACCGGAATGATGGATAACACCCGGATCCACATCATGCCCTCCATGAACCCGGATGGATTTGAAAACAGCATTTATCTGCCTGACTGTGCTTACCAAACCGGAAGGTAAGACTGCGAACGAGGTCACATTTTAACTACATATATGTCACATTTGAACTACATACATTTTAACACATGCTAACTACAATACTGACCAGGAACAAGTCCAAACAACGTATTTACTTTCTTTTCTATAGAATTAAATATCGAAACAAAAAGGGAGAGACAGGTGTATTTCACTTGGACTTCTCAACATAAAATGGAACTACCCGGAGTTCCTTTCTTGTATTTTGCACGGTCTACATGTCACTGGTGCCCAGCTCATGTTTGGGTCAGGTTATGTACCTCCGACAAGGTCTAACGAGAGTGAAAACGGTACCACAAGCAGATTTTAATATTTTCAGATGGTATCTAGTAATCTAAAAGCAATAATACGTTGTTATCATGACGAGCGTTTTTGTAATATTCTGGCAAATTGTGGGTGACATTTGGATAATCCAAACAGTAGTGTGTATCGGTGGATGGATGTGTTAGGACGGTAATGCTGCACCGGCGCCAAGGGGCGCAGTGCGGAATTGGTTATCCCCGGGATTATGGCGTTTTTGTAATGAAAGCCTTGGGGATTGGGGCCATGTGCGGTGTCACATCGTTGCGGCATCGTGAGATCTTGTGTGTTTTTTAGTCGAAGGCTCGTTTAAAATGTCGTGTTCTGCGCTTTCCAATAGGATGTAAAACATTCCGACCCTAATTTGAGAGCCTTAAAAACTATTCGGCTATTTACATAGTGGTCGGCATATCGTTATACCCACGTGGTTGCATGAACTTAATTGTACTCAAATGAACGAATTTCACACATTGTGCAAATGCATGTCCCTCTCCCGTGGTTTTGGCTCTGTTTGTGATTCTTCGCATCTGGAGTGTGTTGCCCGCGGCCTAGAAAGTTAAAGATGAAAAGATTACACGCGCGCTTGTGGAGTAATCCAGTATGTTTGGAATATGATGCCATCAGGAAAAGATCAGTAAGGGCCCTGTCCCGCGGTGGAACAATAAATATTTTCCTTAGCATATTTAATAAAGCAGTGTTTCAGCATTCTGGGTTCCCTGGATAACAGGAATTCCTACTCTTGGTTACTGAACTGTGGGCCATAAAGGGTCATGTTCGGCCACTCCATCTAACCAGTACAGTTGAATACCTTTGCAAGAAGTCCGACCAGGCTGCTGTTCACTGCTCAAAACACAAAAACATGCATTCTGAGGGCCTCCTGTACATTGCATTGCGCCGCGGGTGCATCTTTTTTTTGACACTCGGGCGCGCAGTTTGCCTGCCCATATTTACAAGGTCACCTTAAGGCACCCTGCAAGACATTTCATGGCCTTGTAAATATGGCCCCTTTCTCACATTACTCTGTGTGAAAGGGGTGATCCGTGCGTGTTGCTGTGGATGTTACTACACAACATCCATGCAACCTGACACATCCCCAGGTTTACAAAGTTTTGTAAAGCTGGGAATGCATCAGAGTCTTACGCCTCCCCAGGAGAGACATAGGAGTAGCGCAACAAAGAGATATACTATTATGTCTCCTCGTTTTATTTCCTCTTTCTGTGAGTGCAGCTGCATTCTGCAGCAGCACTCATAGAAAGAGGAAAATGCCATCAACAATTGTTTTTGTGTAGGAAGGTGTCCCTTCTTCACTAAAACATTCATCTTCACAATGAAGGTACCCTTGCAACATGATGCAAGGAAGCCTGCGCTGGCGCATTGCAGCTAATTGTGCGAAGAACACACACAGATTCGCCATATTGTTGTTAATACAACGCATCCCTGTGCTTTCAAAATGCCGCAGCTCAGCGCAGCAAAATGGCCTGCAGTCTGCACTGCATTATTTTTTTGTAAATGAGGCCTGAGTGCCTTGTAACTCCTCAGGGCACACAAAGCTGACTTCTAGTTTGATTAAAAAGCCCAATTAATATTAAGCAATGTGAACAAGATCATTGTCATAAACGCATGCACCCATGCAAAAAGTTAATACAGTTTGAAGAGAGTAAATTATTTGGATTACTTTTTAAATGTATGGTTGAACAGGTAAGTAGCATACATACATGGCTCAGTGATAACTACATATCGGCAGGGATGCGCCAGTTATTGTGCGTCACGGCAGACACCTGTTGCGCCACCATGGATGCGCCGCATTTACAATGCGGCGCACCATGGGGCAAGAATAGACAGATGCGTGACGCATCTGATGCCGGAAAGGTGAGGCATTGTGGAGTTGCGTCCAATGCGCTATGCAGCTCCAGCAAGGCTCGGTGTGCCCCTATGCCTAACATGTTGCGTCAATCCTTACGTCTGCTTCAAGCAGGCGCAGGGTTTTGACGCAGCATGGCCATAAAAGTGACTGAGTGAAATCTTGTCGATTTCACTCAGCCACTTTTAGGAGGCGTTCCTGCGCCAGAACGCCCACATGTGGTGCAGGGCTTTACAACGTGACGCATCTCCCTCGATGCGTCACATTGTAAATACCCTGCAGCATGGCGCTGGCTGTGTTGCCGCTGCATCATAAAAGTGACGAAACGGCGGCGCAAATGTGGCGTACGGGGCTTATAAATCTGCCCCCATAAGTTTAAAATAAAATTTGACATAATACTACTGTATTTTTGTCATCAGGTTTTTCTGATATGCACAAATGATGAACTGACGCTACCTGGTGATGGCGGCATTTTCAACTATTAAACTCAATACCGTGCTATCTTATTTTATATTGAGTTATTTTACTGGGGACCTGTAGCACAGCCGTTTCCAACTTCTGGTCCCTCAGCACCTAACTTGCGAGGACTTTTGTGTCTGCTGCAGTGGTCAAAGTGGGCGGGATCGGCAGGAAACAGCATGCCCCTACTTTTTCAATTTGATGGAATCCATTTACCTACTTTTTTATTTTAAAAATGCGTCCCAGGACAGCAGAAATTTCCAAGGGCTATAGATAAGGCTTGGCCTATTCGTGGCAGTTCGGGGGCGGGTGGGGTGGGCAGAGAAGTAAAAGGACTCTGTCTCTTCCGTCTTGCCCAGATAAGCCAAGGACAGTGTCCACTTCTCCTTCGCTGCCAGTGTCAGCCGCCCCCACTCTCTCTTTCTTCCTCTTCTTCCCTCTCTTTCTGTCTCTGTCTCGCTTCTCCTCACTTGCTGAATGAAAACAGTGACTTCAAGAAATAGCTCTTACCCTCTCTTTCCTCTCCTTTCCTTCATTCGCTCCCCTGAAAAAATGGATCCAAAAAAGAAAGAAACACTTTTGCTGGAAATGTCTTTTTCTGCCATTTTTCTATTCCAAAGTGCAGCCTTGGGATGGAGAGAAAACAAGTTTGAAAATACGAAAAATAACTAAATAAAGCAAGACAGAGAAGTCACAAAGTGGCCAGATTGGTTTTATTCATACCCAAACACATTAGTGCCACTTGACAGAGATTGCCAGTGAAGCGCTACTTTAATTTACTCATCTTTCTTTGAACAACATTACTTTCCCCAGGTGGGAAGTGCACCATTCCTGGAGGTACTGAAATACCTGGTGGATGCAAGGAGTGGAAAACATTTAAGGTTGTCCTTATACGCTGTTTTCCTTATTTTAGTTAATAAAATATGTACAGCTGCTCTGTGTTCAGGAATGTGGTCTTTTAAAACCATGTTATGCTTTGTAAGGATAGAAGCAATGGACATTGAAATGGGTCCCTTCCGTTCCTTACGTCATTCCTTAACTTTTCAGGCAAAAACACACATTGAGTTCTGAATAATGAGTGTCAAATCTTTATGGTAACCATATTGTTCCTGCTTATATTTCACATGCTTTACCACATGCTTTAATTTAATCTTCCATTCCCTGTGAGTGTTTGCTTTTCCCAGGATGCTATAAAAAAAATTCCACTCTTGTCTAGTGCATGAATTGGAATTGAGTCGCATCCATGGGTTTATAGTGGGGCACAATTGGGTTATTGCTGAAGGCAGCACACGTGTTTCTCTGTGTGGCAGGATGGTGGGGCAGTGTGATGTTTAGTGGGGAAGAGGATGTGGCACTGTAGCCAGAACTGGCTAATTTTGAACTGGTAAACCAGGTTCAGCCTTCATGACCATTCCACCAGACCACTCTCCTGAGAGAGCACATTCCCATGCTAGACCTTCGAAGGCACGCTAGATCTTAGAAGCCCTGGTGTCTTAGCACCAGCAGGTGGACCCTAGTGGTGGCAGGTGAGGGTTAACCTTGAAGTCCTATCCACCACAATCCATACTATAGTTCACCTCCAGTCCTGCGGGCAGGCCTACGAAGCAGCACACCCTGTAGCAATAGTGACCCTGTAACCGAGGTCACAGGACCCTTGATGCCAGTCCGTCTAACCCACTGGTACCTCCATTGGCCTTGTTTGTAAATGTAAATGCCATTTGTAAAGCGCACAGCTACCTCCAACGGAGGTGTCCCGGCGCTGTCCATATACCGCTTAGGAGCCCTTTCTGGTTTTTTCCTGTGGAATGTCCACTCCTGGGCACCCCCAAGGTGAAGCCAGGCATCCCAGCGCTGTTGGGGCCGTTGTGGAGATTAAGCAAGCTATTGCCCAGAGTTGCAGAGTGGGACCCATGATTAGAATAGGCACCGAGGCGAGAATGATCAGGTCCGAGGAAATTGAGCACAAGACCCGCCGAGGCGGGTATTGAACCCTGGTCCCGGACCAAACTTCTGCATCAGGGTCTGCCGCTCTAACCATTTGAGCCACACTTCTCCACTCCACACTTTCAGCAGTAGTAGTGCAACTCACCAGGGATCGGCAATGCAGGATTTGTATGCACATCAAACTAAGTTTGAAAACTTCATGGTCTCTCTGCCTCATGCACAAGCACTTTTAACTTGTGTTGCCTGCTTTCGGTCCACTGGAATTATGCTGCAATGGGGGACAAAAGCCTTTGACTACCTGACAGACATGAGAACATTTTCATTTGCACGAAAAAGTTTCTGCCTGCGTCCAATAAAGGAGAAAGTTACTTGTGTTCAAAAGCTAGGCAATAGAGCATAATATTCACTCCTTTATTTGCATGGAGAGGGGTTGGCCTAACGGCTAGGACGGTCGACCTCGAATCTGGGAAACTGGGTTCGAGTCTCGGCAATGATGCTGAGCAACCTGTGATTCTGGGCAAATCACCTAATCTCCCCGTGCCTAAAAACAAAATCAAAAATTAATGTGTCCTCATGTAATGCAATTGGTGCTATGTAAAGTGCTCTGATACCAAATTCGGGTCAAGTTCGCGCTATATAAAACTCTGTAAAATACAAAATAAAATAAAAATGGTTAACAGCACTATCCGTATTACCTCCTACGTAATAGAAACAAGAATCTAAAACAAGTCGTGCAATAATTGCCTGTCCTCCATTGCAGTGTCAAGAAATCTCTATATTAGTCAAATTTTTATTTAACAAGATGCTAAAATGCTGCATTTTCAGATTATTTACTTATGAATTCAATTCAATTATAAACAGTCTGTGTTGTGTAGAACACTACAACACTGATATTCAATATCCAAATGAACTTACTCATGCATGCACTCAATTACTATCTATGCATACATGTATCGAGAAACCACACAAGAAATAGCGCCAACCAAATCAGACTAATTAAAAAAAATGTATTTGCTGACTGGGCAAAGAATTATTTTCAATAAATATAGGTTGCGCTCAAGAAGGGTGAAGGGTGAACAAGTAGGGAATTGGTGGTGGTGGATAGTGAAAGTGCAGATCATAGGAATAAGGATAGATACAATTAGATACTTTTAGAATCACTGGTAATCAAAACCAGACAATGGAGACCTGTCCAATGTATAGCATTCTTTTTTTTTTTTTCTTTTTTTTTTCGGTTCGGTTCAAAAACTTTATTCGATTCAAAAAAAAGAATCATAAAAGTCAAGCAATTACATTTACAGATATGATTTAGAATTCGTTTTTAAAAGACAGTCTTACAATTAAAACACTAAACCAGTAAAACACATTAGTTAATATGATCACAGATAGAACCCATAACTTTTACTTTCAATCAAATTGTGATGATTCGTAAATTATTCGTACCAGGGTATGCATTAAGAGGGCAAAGGAAAGAAAAATCACGATACAACAATATACATGGGCAAAGACAAAGGTTCTTGGGGCCAAATTAACCATACCGTTTTCTAATCAAGAGTGACACTCGTATAAAGTTTAACATCGCACAACAAACACCAGATGATGACAAAGATAACAAGTAGTCATAACCCTCATTATAATGACATGGATGCTTTTCCTTCAGAATGGGCTTAATAAACCTAATTCTCGGATCCTTATATAGGGGACAAAAGAGAACAACATGCACCGTGCTTTGGCTATCTTTGTTGTTACAGGGACAGGGGGGCAGTCTCTCACACCAACCCCCTTGTTTAGGAAACGCAAAAAGAAAGTGCAAGATGTTTAACCTAAACCTTGTCAGATAGAATCGCCATTGCACATGATTTGTGAAGGTTAAATAAAACTGGTGCTGTAAAGTAACCATAGGACCGTAAGGCCTAACCAGGGAATGTACAAGTGAGGATTTCCAATAACTTGATTTAATGACAGTTTTAATGTCTCCCTGTATTTTTCCAGGGTTATCGAAAATGTCACCCAAACCTATTTTATGGAGCATTTTCTTGACATAAGATAGCCAGGGGATCTGTTTCATGTTTTCCAATTTTAAACAGTCCCGGAGGATATCTCTAGAAAGCTGTAAGTCCTCTGATAGCCATATTTTGCCCCATAATAGTAAGGGGGAAAGGCGAATGGTGTCACTCACGTAATTCAGACCTATTTCATCATGGGCAAATTTATTTGAAGAACCTGATGGAATAGCCAATACACGCTTTATAAATTTGTTCTCCATGATTTGTATTGTGTCAGGGCTTTCGGTCCCCCAAACCCCGGCCCCATAAGTAGCTACCGACAAACATTTTGATTTGTACAGGGTTTTTAAATGTGTAACAGGTTTTTGACCTAATTTGCCACAGAAGCGAAACAGACCTTCTATAGAGCGACTGGCACTCTGGACTCGAGTCTTCATTAACGGGGCCCAACTTAATTTGTTATTAAAAAGGTTTCCCAGATAGTTAAAATTTTCAACCTTTTCGATGGTAGAATTGTTTACTACAAACTTTCTGGATTTGGTCCCCTTTGGGCCACAGACCATGGCAAAGGATTTGGTGAAATTTACCTTCAGGTCTAGGTCCAACATAAAGTTGTGGAAGGCATCAAGACAGTGCTGCATGCTGTTTCCTGTGAGTGTCATAAGTACCGTGTCGTCGGCATAAGAAAGCATTGGTATGCTCCTGCCGTTGACCTTTGGAAAATCATGGCAATGGTCCAACAGGTACTTTTCCAGGCCGTTGGTGTACACGAGGAACAAAAAAGGGGCTAATATGCATCCTTGTCGAACGTCCTCAGTTGAGAGGATAGATTTGGTTTTCTCTCCCCCTGGCCCGAACCTTATGGCTACAGTTGTTGATTCATGCAGTCTACGGAGCAAGGTGACCAAGGGTTCCTCGAAGCCCATAACCCCCATCATTTGCCACAACTTGCTCCGACACACAGTGTCGAATGCACTTGAAAGATCCATGAAGGCAAGATGGATGGAAGAATTCCTTGCCTTCATGTACTTCCCTATGATTAGGGCCAGGTTCAGGCACTGTTCAACAGTACCTTTACCTTTTCTGAACCCATATTGGGAATTCACAATAAGGCCCACCGAATCTGCCCATGTTTCCAGTCTGGCTAAGATGACCCTACCCAGTATCTTACACGATGCATCAATTAATGAGATTGGGCGATAGCATCGGGGATCAGATCTATCGCCCTTCTTAAAAATCGGCACCACTACTGCCTCCTTCCATGATGCCGGGACACGGCCAATAACAACTGCTCTAAACACGTTTTACAACAGGGGGGCCCAAACCTTGACATTGTGCTTGAAGAAGTCCAAAGGCACTAGATCGGGGCCGGGGGCCTTTAATGATATGCCTTTCGACAGGGCATCTTCCACCTCTTGCAGGGTAAGCGATGAGCTCAGGGACAAAGATGATTGAGAGACCACCGACTCCCTAGCGTCTCCTAGTGATGATTCATTGGGTAAGATTCCATGAGGGTTAAAATTTTTCCCAAAATGTGATTCCCATGTTTCGCATGTGATCTGCATCACAATATTGTCCTTGCCATTACTTGTAAAGAGGGGGCGATTAATAACTTCCCAAAAAAGCCTGCTATCCTTTAATTCCGAGGCCTTTTCTAGATCTTCCCAGGCTAGGTTTTTTAAATCCTGCTTCCTTGTTCTTATGGCCTCTTTGTAGGCCAGTCTGGATGCTCTAACCAGCTCTTTGTCCCTTGGTTTTTGTTTTAATGCTGCTTTCAAGGATCTATGTGATGCCGAGCATGCAGCATCAAACCATCTGGGGCCTAACCTTTTGTTTTTCCCAATTGGTTTTATGAGGCGCTCGGCTACATGGCCACATAAAGATTCAAAGTTCCCTATGACCTTTTCGGGGTTAGCTGTGGATGTTAGACATGCCTCATATTCGGAACTATATCCATTTAGGATCTCTGCCTCAAGACCAGCTGCGTCTATTTTGCCCCATTTGAGAGTAATTCCTTGGTTCCTGTTATACTTTATAGGTTGCTCCCAGACAGGATGTTTGGGTTTAACAGGACAAAGCAGGGATAAGATTAGAGGGTTATGGTCGCTGGCAGCATTAGCAATTACTTCCAACTTGTCAACATAATGAAAATACCCACTAGACACAATTGCAAAGTCAATAAAACTCATCGTACCTCTACTTCCCTGAAAAGTTGGTATCGGAGCCGAATTTGGACCAACCCAGGGCTCCGCTATACATAAATCATTTAGGATAATGATATTATTTAAAGCGTCCCCCTGGGGTGTATGTTTGAAATGTGTCAGGGGATGATCATGAGAGTCTTTCAAGCCACACACCTTCGAGTCCCCATGGCTGCATAACGAACAGTTGAAATCTCCCACCCAGATGACAAAAAGTAGGGGTTGTTCGTGGCGTGCCCTGGCTATAGCCTCCTCCAATTTCGACATTACAGTTGTCTCATTATCATCAAAGATGTTATAATACCAATTAATCAGTAGCAGTGGTTCAGGGAACAAATTGACCAACATTAGCAATTGAAACCATGGGGTGTCAACTATCTTAGAAGTTACAAGTTTACATAGTTTTAAAGAAATCGCTGTCATTAGTCCACCTTTTGCCCTACCCGCTTGTGAAGGTACCGCTAAGACATTAAATGATTGAAAACCCTCAATATTCTGAGTGGATCGACTCCATGTTTCCTGGAGACACAGAATGTCGCGGTCTCCCACAAAGTCTAACCAGGCCTCATCCTCTAATCTTGAAGCAAGCCCAGCGATGTTCCAAGAAATTAGACACAACCTTAATTCACTTTGATTCTTTCTGGCTGGTTCAGGTATTGCTTCCAAATTTTGCCTTAAAGTGGTTGGACTTAGTTCACTTTCTTGGGTAAGGCTAACCTCAGGGGCTTGAGGGTTAGAAGTACGATCGTCACCTACGGAAACATTCTCCCGCAAGTTATCGTTACGACTTTCCCCTATTCTCCCTCTGGCTAGGCTCTCCTATTATCAAAGCATCACCAGGAGAATTTTGTGGTAGTCAATCTAGCTCCTCCATGCCCAGAAGTGGGTCAAAACGGTTTCTTAGGAGGATGTTACTTGGGAACCATCCTAGATAGTCTTCTCCCTGAAATCTTGGTCTTGGGTCATTGTACCAAGTTTGCAAAGAATTGTTGTTATTATATGTTGATCCCCTAAAGAAGCCATCACCCTGTTGCAAAGTTCCCCAGTTGTTTTGGTTTGGCCATGCGGCCCTATTTCTCCGGACCCACCCAGGGTATGTATCACTATGAAGGGTCTGCCCAGTGATCTTGTGAATCAAGGTCGGGGGGACAAAATTCAGATTTGGATAGAAGTATTCCAGACCTATACATTGGATATCCCCAACTCTAGCAAATCTTGGTTTACGACAGATGATATCTTTTACCCAGGTGTCACTGAAATTAATCAGGATACAGTCCCCCTCTAAGTCCTTCTCACTTGGGCCCACCCAGGGGACTCTACGCACACTGAGTATTTTTGTTTTAGAATCAGGAGGAAGTGGTCTATTATTATTGAGCCAATATGTTGCTTTGTTTTTTAGCTCCTGATTTGATTCCGTTTTATTGGGCAAAACTGGGGGTACTCCTGTGAGAATTACCATAAAAGGGACTGAGTCTGGGGGCAGGTTTACGGGTGGTAGTTTCTTTTTGTGTGCTCTTTCACTGTCTGCTGCAGGTCCCTGTGAAGGTGTTGGTTTGGGCCCATGGGTAGTTCCCTGTTTAGAGGTAGTTACTTCAGATGTTAATGCTGTACTGGCCATATTTTGGCTTGGAGGCCCCACAGTGACCGCCACTGCAGGTTTGGTGCGTGCTAATGGTACAGGTTTGGTTCGTACTAAAGGGACCGGTGCTGGCTTAGGGTCAACACATGCAAGTGTTTGAGGTGTTTTACTAACATTTTTATTCTCTCCCCCTTTTCTTGAGTTACTATTGTTGGCGTTACTATTTTTGTTATTGTTAGTACCCCCCACCTCAGATGATTTACTCTTATTTGCTAATGTTTCAAGGGAATGGGTGTTAAGTGAGATAAGATGTTCCAATTGGTCTACCTTTAGATTAACAATTTGGGTTTTCTCTAGAAGGGGCAACAAAAGCATCTGAACCAATTTCTCAATTTTCCCCAAAAGATGGTCATTATTATTAGTGTTAAATGAAAAGATTTTCTGTCCCGCATCAGCTAAGTGGGTGCCCTTTTGTTTGGTGGCATTTGCCAAAGCTCTGGGTGCAGCTGTCTTCGCTAACTTGGTTCTAGTTCCTTTTCTATGGTTTCCCCCTCTTTTCCGTTTATTCGGATTGTTAGATTCACGCTCACAGTCTACTGCTCGGTCTTGTGTGGGGATGGGCCCATTACTGCTCAAGTTGCAGTCTAGGGTGCTATCCCCCGTGATACCAGATGGAATAGGTATAGGAGTGAGTGTGGGTGCTTCATCTTGGGAGTCCCCTAAATCTGCTAACGTGATTGTCTGGGAGTCAGAAATTACGACTAGATTTGGACTAGCCTCCAGGTTGCTATCTGCACTCTGCTCAGGGATAGATGCCTTATTGGGGGTAATTGTAGAACCAATGCGTCCCAAAGAGGAACGTTTTCCTGTTATTAGATCTAAGGACAAACGCTTTTCAGTAAGGGCAATTTCTTTTTCTAAAATCCCCGTTGCCCGGGTTATAAAATCATCTAAGGTTCCAGTGGCTTTCCCATTATTCGTTTTTTACAGTTACCTGTCTACCCTTCCCTGAACGCAAGGACATCATGTGGATTTGGTATATCGTTATTCCTATCTATAAACAACTAAATATATAGTACTACGTCTTAAAACCAACCAATTGAAAAAGATCTGAGATCACTAATGAAAGAGAGTGGGCCCAACCCGACCTTGATCGTCCTTGGACGGCCTTAGACGGTCCCGCCCTTGTCCCGGGCTTCTCCCGGGACGCTCCCGCGCCGCGGGAATGGTCCGTTGGTTTTATAGTGGCCGGTTTTGGGAGGGGCGTATCCTGCAGGGAGAGCTGCCCAGGTGGGTTCAATGAGGGCGGGCGGTCAGGCGGGCGCTCCTGGGACAGGTAGTCCTGCGCCTCCGCCTGCTCGCAGCCCTGCACAGATGTCTCCAATTAAACTCTGCCCCTGTGATAGCCTCCACGAAGCGGGACCCGCGCAGCGGGTTCCGCGAGTTGCTGCAGTGCTGAGGGAAAGATTTCCACCAGTTCTCCCTCTGATCTGGAGTCAGGTGCGTGAAAGGTAATCCCGCTGCTGCTCTAGTCCAGCAGCCTTTTCTTCGTCGTGAGTGGGAGCGTGTCCTGCAGGGAGAGCTGCCCAGCTGGGTTCAATGAGGGCGGGCGGTCAGGCGGGCGCTCCTGGGACAGGTAGTCCTGTGCCTCCGCCTGCTCGCAGCCCTGCACAGATGTCTCCAATTAAACTCTGCCCCTGTGATAGCCTCCACGAAGCGGGACCCGCGCAGCGGGTTCCGCGAGTTGCTGCAGTGCTGAGGGAAAGATTTCCACCAGTTCTCCCTCTGATCTGGAGTCAGGTGCGTGAAAGGTAATCCCGCTGCTGCTCTAGTCCAGCAGCCTTTTCTTCGTCGTGAGTGGGGGCGTGTCCTGCAGGGAGAGCTGCCCAGCTGGGTTCAATGAGGGCGGGCGGTCAGGCGGGCGCTCCTGGGACAGGTAGTCCTGCGCCTCCGCCTGCTCGCAGCCCTGCACAGATGTCTCCAATTAAACTCTGCCCCTGTGATAGCCTCCGCGAAGCGGGACTCGCGCAGCGGGTTCCGCGAGTTGCTGCAGTGCTGAGGGAAAGATTTCCACCAGTTCTCCCTCTGATCTGGAGTCAGGTGCGTGAAAGGCAAAAAACTTAGCGGCTCTATATAAATATCATTAATGCTATTCAGAGTTTTTTCCTTACATTGCATTGTGGGAAATCTATTTTTCTCTTACGTTTGTGTATGCTGTGACGATAGGAGGAGGGCAAGGTAGTATAGCCAGTCTATATGGTAACAGCAATGTGGGAGGAGATTACGAGTCCTAGGCGGTTAAAAGAAGGGTGGAATTCGCATGTGATGATTGACGTTGGTGAGATGCGGACGGACTGATTTTAACGCCTTGGCAGGTATGAGAAGCTATGTGTTGAGACTCATTTGGAGCAACATGGACTGACCTGAGGTCTCTGGAATTCTGGTAGTGTTTCTAATAACACTCATCATTAACGGATGGTTTCTACACATGGTGTTGAAGTCACTGCACACCCCTGTTTTATGTACCCCAGGCGAAATTGGGCCATTGGGTTCACTCTTAGATTATGCACCTGAGTAGCCAGGCCTGGCACCAGGCATAGGTTGCCATACCCAGTCCTGAAGATGACTCCCAGCTGAGGTTCAAATCTCCCTTCTTGCATCAGCCGAGTCAAAACGTCCACGCTCTCCACCTTCACAAGACCTGTACCTGCTTTCTATCCGATATACCATTGAAATATGCATTGAGTACACATTGTAAATTTACAGATTACATGTAAATGAATGCTATACATCGGACAGGTCTCCATTGTCTGGTTTTGATTACCAGTGATTCTAAAAGTATCTAATTGTATCTATCCTTATTCCTATGATTTGCACTTTCACTATCCACCACCACCAATTCCCTACTTCTTCACCCTTCACCCTTCTTGCGCGCAACCTATATTTATTGAAAATAATTCTTTGCCCAGTCAACAAATAAATGTTTTTTGAATTAGTCTGATTTGGTTGGCGTTATTTTTTGTGTGGTTTCTCGATACATGTATGCATAAATAGTAATTGAGTGCATGCATGGGTAAGTTCATTTGGATATTGAATATCAGTGTTGTAGTGTTCTATACAACATATACTGTTTATAATTGAATTGAATTCATAAGTAAATTGGTCACGGCCCATTTTTTCATTCCCGTATTGCACCCAGGTCCGTCTTGACTTTTTGGGTTACCCCATTATCCATGATGGGCATTTTCAGATTAATCCTCCACCATAGCTGAGCCACAGATATCGGCACTCACCAGAACACAAGCCTAAATGTGCACTCTTTATATAAGAAATGACATGCTTTTTTGTCTGTGTATCCCAATTAGAGTTGATAACTGGTCTTCAGTTCAAGTTTTGCAGTTTCCACACACTTTTCATGAGGAAACAGGGTTGGAGGACAGTCTTTTACATTACCCATGTATAATTTTAGTGCATCCTAAGAGGCACTGTGAAAATGTAAGGCTTCAAACCTGAAAAAGAAAAATACAGTGTTTAGGATTGGCCTGATTACTTACTGGTACTCTTGCATTACTGTCGAGGATGGGAGAGAGGGTCATAATGGCTGGGACCAGTATGAGTAGGACCAAGAGTAATGAAGATTACTGGTAAATAGCCCAGATTTTCCCGATTCATACACCAACTTAAAGATTTCCTGATCTGAAATTGAAATCTTTGTCTCATATTTCAAGGAACTGGGTTTCCAAAACATTTCCATGTGCTTTAGGTGAGGTATTAATTAAATCAATGCCCAAGGGACACTGAAATAAGTCAGATGTCTCTTAGCTTTCAGCCATAGCTTGGGGTATGCTTAAAAAAGTTGGCAATACTTTCTGAATGCCTATCACTCTGAATTTCTGAAGGAAAACCATCCTGTCCTAAATCTTGCTCCCATAATGATCCGATGTTAAGATGGTACCATCTGACCTTTATCTTTGGTGATCATAAAGTCATAATCTTTTAAGAATGTGCACACTACTTCCAGAAATTCCAGTGCTTTGGACTGAGAAGGAGCACCAAGGAGCCAATCGACCAGGTGCGGAAATAGTGACCAGCCTTTCAGATGGAAAAGAACCACTACTTTCATTAAACCCTGGGCAGTGATCTCAGCTGTCTGAAGGGGAGGACGTGGAACTGATCGGGATTCTCCTGAAAACAGAACCTCAGATACTGCTGGTGACTGGATGTGTCTGATACTTGAAAGTAGGCTATGGTCACCATAAAATTCCCATCTGGGATCAATGCAATAATCATCTTTAATGTCTTAATTCTGATATGAATCACCATTACCCACTGATTTATTTATTTGAGGTCAATCACTATTCTGTATCCTCGTCAACAGAGGGCCGTGGAAACCAGAGAAATTATGGAGAACACTACATTCCCCTTCTTCAGAGGTAGATATCGAACCACTGCTTTTGCATTATGAATCCTTTTCTGGATTCACATGGTGTGCATTATTCGGCCATCTATTGGTTGGATCTGGAACAGTCTCTGTTTCCCTTTTTTCCCCCTAATTTATTTATTTGTGGGTGTTGTTGACCACCTTTTGGTGCTAGGTCCATCCCCTGTGTGACGTCAGTCAGCACCTTGGACGTTCCTGTGCGTGGAAGCCATCTTCAGATAATTTTTTCTGCTGTTGGTTCTGGAAGCAAAAGGAGAATCTCAGAAGTTTGGGAGAAAATTCCCGAAAATGTTATGGCTTTTTGGGAGGAAAATGGGTATGCACAAACCTTAGTAGACACGCCTGGCTCAGAATTTCAGGCTTCAAGGAGGAAGTCCAAACCACAATAATTAATAAGCCTTTTACTGCTGATGCCTTGTTTGGCTTAGAGGTAGACGAGTCCTTACAATAATTTAAAAAAGACAATGAAACAGCAAGGGTGATGGGTGCTCTACAGTACAGAGGAACCTTCAGAAGTGGAGGAAATAACCTCACAGATACCGCAGGAAAGGGAAATCTTGCTGCAGGGCAGCATAAGCAACAGCAAACGCAGGGCAGTGGACAGCAAACAACCCAACAGTCAGGATACCAATCCTTGCAACAATACACAAGACAGACTTTTCATTGCAAAAGAAAGGCTAGAGGACAGTCCGCTAGGGGTGGGAGGAACAGGCTCCAAGTGACTCGGAAACAAAGTTGGCCCCCACATAACACTAGTGGGTGGCAGGATAGCGCAATTACCACAAGAATGGGAAAGGATCACCATGGGCACTTTGGTTTTAAACGTGGTGCACCACGGCTATTGTATAGAGCTAAAAAGTATTGCACTACCAATACAAGACCTCACTCTGCGATCAATTCTATATCTTAGATTTATAAACATATTCATCCACACACAACACTTCAAGATGAGAACACTACAAGAAGTAACCCCACTATTCCAAAAGGGGGCATATATGGCAACTTTAGACTTGAAGGCTGCATCCAAGAACATAACCTTAGGGACACCTTTAAAAACAACACCTCCCTCAGTAACCATCACAACAGATACGTTGCACAAGGGGTGGAGAGGTCATACAGAAAACGCAAGAATTCGTGGTCAGTGGAGCATCCCAGAATCCATAAATCACATCAACTTCCTACAGATGAAGACTGTGTTATTAGCATCGAAAGCCTTTCAGGCACACATCATAGGGAAAACAATACTAATTCAGATGGACAATAGAACAAATATGTGTTACTTGAACAAGTTTGAAAGAAAACAGTCATTCACCGTAAGCAAACTAGTGCTAGAGATATGGCAATCAGTAATACCACGGAGGCTCAACCTACAAACAATCCACCTACCGGGAAAGGACAACCCAGCAGCAGATCAACTCAGCAGACAGAACAGCACCTCACACGAATGGAAGATAAGACAAAAGGGCCTAGCCAAGATTTTCAAGCTCTGGGGAAGGCTAACAATAGACATATTCACAACAATAGAGAACAGAAAATGCCAACTTTTCACCTCCAGGTGTCAACACCACCAGGCAGAAGGGAATGCCCTGTCACTAAATTGGTCAGGGAGGTTTGTCCAAGCTTTCCCCCCAATCCCTCTACTATGCAGAGTACTGGTAAATGCCATGCAAATGGGAAAAAACATAATCCTCATAGACCCTCAATGGGTGAAACAAACGTGGTACCTAGACCTGCTCAAGCTGTCCAAAGGACAGATGATCAAGATCAAGGAGGAATGAGACCGTCTCACTATGCAAAAGGGACACGTGTTCCACGCGGAACCAGCAGCACTCAGCCCAGCAGCCTTGTGCCTGATGCATAGAATTTGGGCACCTAACCTTTCTCCAAAGAACAATGGAGGTACTAAAGGAGGCAAAAAAACTAACAGACAATGCTACGCAATGAAATGGAGAAGGTATGTCCTATGGTGCCACGGCAACAATGTCCTAGACTCAATTGTCTACACAGGAAACAGCAATAATATACCTCACTCAGTTACTAGACAGTGCAATTAACTATTCATCACTCAAGGTGCATCTGGCAGCTATTGTGGCTTACACCAGGGGTGCATCATGTAAAGGTTTTTTCACACCACCAGCCATCAAATGATTCCCTGAATGTTCCAAAAGAATAGCTCCTCCAAGGAAGGCCCCAGCCCCTGTGTGGAGCTTAAACACTTTACTGACACAGCTAATATCAGAACCATTTGAGCCTATGCATAAAGCAGAACTATGGCATATTAAACTATAAACTGCCTTCTTAATAGCAATAACATCACTACAAGGAGTAAGTGAACTCTGAGCGTTAACTATTGAGGAACCATATATGCAAATTCACAAAGACAAAATAGTTCTTAGAACTAATCCTCAATTTCTACCCAAGGTGGTAAGCAGATTTCACCTGCATCAAAGCATTCAGTTACCAGTTTTCTGCAAGAACCAGAAAACACAGCTGGAGAGGAGCTTGCATATGTAAGGAGAGCATTACTGTATTATATTTAGGAGATAAAACAGTTTCATAAAGGGAGCCAATTGTTTGTCTCACTTGCTAAAACCAGCAAGGGTTCACATGTTACAAAGGGAACTATTGCACAATGGATTGTGGAGACAATTCAAACATTCTTCTCTTCGACAGGAAAAACTCTAACCCTATGCTAAAAAGCTCATTCAACAAGGAAAAAGGGGGCAACTCTAGCCTTCATGGCAAATGTGCCAGACACTATATGTGCAGCTGCAACATGGGCATCCCCACACACCTTTTCCAAACATTATTTTATAGACATTCATATGAGAAAGGAAGCTCAGGTTAGACAGAAAGTACCACAACACCTGTTTGCGAACTCTTCTTCATCTGACCCAGCCTATCCCTAGGGGGGAGAACTGCTACATAATGTAATGCACAGCATGTAAATCCAGAAAAGGATTCATGCTGTAAAACGAAATAGATGCTTACCTGTAGGAGTAGTTTTGAAGCTTAAAGAGTTTTCTAGATGCACATGCGACCCACCTACCTCCTCAGATATGAGAAAGAAAACAGGTCGGAAGGAGGTCACATATAAGGAAGAGAAAAGTTATAAGATAAAGGAAACAAAATAAACATTCATGAAGAAAAGAATCTGACGATGCCTACCATGCACAGGAACATCATGGGAGCAGTCTGACATCACATGGTGGATGGACCTAGCACCCTATGGTAGTTGATGACATCCACGGGGAAAAAAGGGAAACAGAGACCGTTTCGGAGCCAACCATCAGATTGTGTAATAATGCACAGCATTTAAGTAGCCATTTCATTTCTTTGTCACTGGATTCTGGATTGATAGTGCAAAAGCCCAACTTTTCTTCAAACATTTTGGTCAAGGAGTCTTCCTGTCGCCTGTGTCAGGTAGGGAGACAGATTTTATTTGATATCCATTCCTGATTATTCATAGAGCCCAATCATCTGAAGTGGATTCTCTCATGTTGATTTGAATAACTGTATTCCTCTTCCAACTGGCTACCCTTAGCCATCTGTGGCATAGTCAGGACGTCTGAGTATTCTATTAACCTTATTTGGGTTTCTTGTGATACTGGATTGATATCCTTTTCACCAACTTTTAAAGGAAGACTGATACTGTTTTAGATTTGATAGGCAACAATAGAACTGACTTCCTGATCCTAGAGATGTATTTGAAAATTATTGAAGGAGGAAGACTGCTTCTTCTTTTTAAACAAATTCCTCATCTTCTTCTCTGGTTCTTGGCCAAACAAACATGTCCCATCAAATGACATACACAGAGCAGATGACTTGTAAGCAGCATCAGTGTGCCAGTCTTTAAGAAGCAGATTACGTCATGCAGCCTCAGATACCCCTTGAGGTGAGGCATCAGCTCTATCAATAGCAGAAGATATATCAGGGATGAATTCAATTTGTCTTTCCTGGCTTCCAAGATTTTATTGAATTCCATACCTTACTCTATTGCCTTAAATAGTTTTTTAGAAATCTGAAAAAAAGGTTTGAAAAGTGTGCGCTTCATAGATCCCTGCCCTCAAAGCCAGGAGGGTGCAAGAACAATGTTGTAGAGGGCTAGGTCCACTTTCTTAATCGATGCATCCGATGGCTTTTTCTGTCAAGGCATTTTACCTGCCAAAACGTACCACCAACAATTCCACCAAGATGGAGGCTAACTATTTGGAGTCCATATCAATTAATAGGTCCTGATTTATTCAAGAGAGTCCTGTTGGGAAGGTACCATTATATAAGTATCTAGGGCTATGGCTGGATGAACAAGGCCAAATCTCCGCACAAGTTCAAGCCCAGAAAGCTTCAACCAACTCCATAACAGTAGCAGCTGGTGGCTGTGCAAAGTGGCGGGGAAGAGGTAGAGGGAGGACCAGAGATGGACAACAACAAAAAAATAATAATAAAAAAAAGTACCTGTTCAACACTCCAACGCTCATCTCTGGCTCCGTCACGGTGCTCTGCAGGCACAGGCTTCCAGAATCCCCCGGGCCAATCCTGAAACTGCTTGAAAGCACTGTCTGGATTGGCCTGAGCACTGTGGATTTGTGCGCCCAGGTAGACTGAGAGCCTATGCCTGCGTTCTCTAACCAAGCAACACAGCTGGGTTTAGAGAGAGCTTCAATGGACATGACGATTTGGCCGGCCTGAGACGACCAGCCAAATCGTCATGCGCAATGACAACCAGTGCACCTACCACTCTCCCTCTCCCTGTCATCTCTATGTCCCCGCCCCCTAGAGGATGCTATGGAGAAACATAAAACGATAATAAACACAGATTCATTGTCAATTTATTTTTCATTTTTTGGCTGCTGGCAGGGGAAGCAAAGCGCCTTCGCCATAGCATAGGAGCAGCTGCTGCTCCCTAACTTTGGCCTTCTGTACTTTGCGCAAGCCTCTGCAGTTCCCGGACCTAAGAGCTTTGCTAAAGGTAGTAACCAGTAAGCTAATGTAAGTTAATGCTCTCAGCAGCCTATGGTGTCTTGGCTTTCAAAGGCAGAATTGCAAATTGGTTGGACAGAGTTCAGATCAACCGCTACAGAAACATATCTTCATTACACGACAGCACAACTCAAGCCCACGTTTGATTAGGATTTAAGTGGACATGTCAACATCTACTTTTGAATGCACAATATTTGTCCCATTGCTTACAATTGAAAAGGGCACATGTCAGTACTCTAAAACACCTTTTGTAGCATGCATTAGAACAAGAGCCCTCCCCGGGCAATAGCTCTCCAAATGACTTAGAATTATGCAATATCTGACCCGCTAATCTCCCTCTGAAGCAGACTTTGAGATTACTATTGAAGCAAGCAGACTGTGATTAAACAAAACCATTTAAAATAGGGTCCAAGGGATATATATTTTAAAGACTCACACCTGATTTTATCCCCAGCACCAACTGAATGTATAACACACGAAACACAGGGGGTCTAACAGCCAAATTGAGAGGCTACACTGTCGATACTGAGTCAACAAGATCTCAAAAAATCTTTATCGCACACACATAGTGTATTAATAAGGATAGAGAAGGAAAAAAGGCTAATTATCTGTCTACATAAGGGCCCTTATGTAGACAGATAATTGTCACTGTCTTCTCTTGCACTGTTCTATTTTTTAATTAGGAGGCGTGTCCAGTCCGCAAAATAAAGTATTTAGAAGGAGGACATTCCATCCTATTTTAAATCACTTTGTTTGTTGCACTATTTCTTCTTACTTTACCATCAAAAGATCAGTCATCATGGACGGTTTGTGTATTTGGTGGACCAAATCCTGATACAACAATAAGGTGCGGAGCTGAGTGTCCCACTGATCAGGGGACCAGCCTCATTTGCACATGGGTTTGGCCAAATGATAGGACTGATCATTGAGTCTAATTTGATGGAAACCCTTTACAATCTGTTGTGGATTAATCAGCCATTTTGTGAATAATCATGATGTACCGGTCTCCTCTATGCATGTAGTGTTAGCCTTTTTTCCTTCTCTATCCTTATTAATACGCTATGTGTGTGCGATAAAGATATTTTGAGATCTTGTTGACTCAGTATCGACAGTGTAGCCTCTCAATTTGGCTGTTAGACCCCCTGTGTTTCGTGTGTTATACACACAGCAAGCAGACTGTGACAGGAATGCTCAGAAGGAGAAATTCCATGGTAGCTGGGCCATCCGCCTTTATGACCATAGGGTGCCTCCAATTTATCTGTCCCAGCCTCTCTCCAAGGGCCTAAAGAAATTGCTGATGAGATTAACATTTGTGTGGAAAACATTTTGGTATAGAAGGAGGAGGGAGTGAAAAGGACACACAGGGTAGGCTATGTGCCATACGAGTAGCGTACCCTAATCTTCATATTTAAATTGCTACTACTGCACAGAAGATATTGGATACATCTCATCCTGAAGTTGTTGAATATTCGCTCTCACAACTGGGAAATGAAATGTTGCTTACAGGGGGAATCTACCCAGTCGTCTGCTCACTTCCTGAAATGTTTAAATCTGCTTTCTTAGTTCTCCAGCCTACCCCACCCCCCAACCTTAGTGCAGTTTTGATCACGGGGACACTGGAAAATTTGATAAATGTTATAGGACATCACATATTAGCCTGAAGCTCTCTATTTTTTTCAGAAGCACTGTGCGGTTCTGTCCCCCTGTGACCTATTGGTAAGGAGGGTAGGGGATTTTAGCCCTCCTACCAAACCAACTGCCTGCCATTTCATTCAGCCAGCAAGAGGGCACTGGGTGGGCACATATAGCACTTCATAAAGCAGCCTGAAGCACTTTTACCCACACCTTAAGCAACACTTCAACCTGAAGCCCTTTAAATATGCATGTTAAACAGAGTATCAATCAATCAATCATTCAGGATTTATAAATCGTGGCTGATCACCCAATAGGGTATCCAGGCGCTTGCAGACCCTGGAGGTTTATTCAAACAGCCAGGTCTTGAGGACCTTTCGGAGTTCCGGAAGTGAGGTGATGGTCCAGAGGTGCGTTGGGAGGCTGTTCCAGGTCTTTGCTGCAATGTGGGAGAAGGAGCGTCCTCCACTTCTGCTTCAGTAAATGCGGGGAGTATGAGCTAGTGAAAGGGAGGCGGAGCGTAGTCTTCTCGATGGTTGGTGGAAGCTCAGGTGGTGGTTAATGTAGACGGGTCCTATGTAGTGTAGAGCCTTGTGTGTGTGGGTCAGCAGCTTAAATTAGCATCTCTTCTGTATGGGGAGCCAGTGAAGTTTCCTGAGGTTGGGTATGATGTGAGTTATCTAATGTGGGGCTTACTTGATTATTTCACAGGGTGTTTATGTTTTACACTTAGAAGCACTTTAAATCTGTATTTCAAGTAAAGCACTAATTTGCTGCGAATATGAGACTTTACCCCGCACGCTTTTACAATGCGTGACATTACCCCGCATTTTTTAACTCCGTATAATCTTTTACAGCGCAGGGCTTCATAACACAATCCATCACAACGCATTGTCCGTTACAACGCAATTTACTATTCTAACTCCACCGGGGTGTTGTAATGAGGAGTGCGTTGTAATGGTTTGCGTTGTAAAGCCCTGCTTTTTAAAAGATGGTGTGGAGTAAAAAATGAAGGGTAACGGCATGCGTTGTAAAGCAGTCTTTGTAAAGAATGTTTACCATTTGCTGCATCTGAAGTTGCACTCCTTTCTTCACTGATTGTAGCTAGTTAAGCCACTTACTTCCAACAGGGGGCCCACTCGTACAACTCATAGGGCGTGTAAGTGTACCCCTTTTCTAAATGCATTCATTTTAGTGTTTAACCACTGTAAAATTTCAATGTTCGTTTAATTCAGCTCCGATATTCACTTTTGGCCTTTGTAATTAACGCATATCCTGTGCTTCTGCTTTTATGATTGTTTAGGGCAAAGCTTTTAAAGTAGTTTAAGCGGCTTTAGCACTTGATTAATGGCCAAGACTGTTTATTTATGGCTTACCTCAGACTTTCATCATTTGTTTGGCTCTTTTTAAATTCATGAGTTCCTACAACCCCGGAATGAAAGTTATTTTGGCATTCAAAATATAACGTCCTAGTATTCCTGCTCATCTCGCATTCCATCTTTCTATTACTTGCTCGAGTTCCAGGTCTCCTGGCACAAGAATGGGGTTCATTCCTCACCCCTTCTTTCTATTGCTGTACTGAAGCCTGTATGCCAGGTCTGGTGGCTCAGTGTACTAATGCACCCATTGTAGTGTCCTGTGTTCGACCTCATGGTCACAGGTTCAAATCCTGGCTCAGCCTTTCATCCATCTTAGGTTGATCAAATGAGTACCATTACCAGCCTTTCATCCATCTTAGGTACTCAAATGAGTACCATTGAGTTGGGTAACAATAAACATCTGTTATTCCGTGCCAAAAAGCCCCGTTGGGGGAAAACGTGTGCTTTACAAATACATGTGTTATGTTTCCTAAAAAACTAGCTTGCATATATTTGGACATCTCAGGATACAACGACATAGTTGGAGTTGAAAAGGAATTGACATAGGAATAATTCTAAAAGTAAGTGGCTTGTGTTCTGAGAAGAACCTGAACCCTTCGAAGTATTACCAAGCGGATATTTTGTTGTTCATTATTCAGTTGACTTGTACAGGAATTGACGAATGCCTGAGACATCATCAACCAGTTCAGCATCCTTTAAATGCTCTTAACATCTTTTCATTGAAAAAAGAGGCGACGAGGCACCAGTATGATGGACAATTTGATATCACCCATAATACCTCGTGCTCTAGCATGGAATCTTACCATTGCCTCTCCAACATACAATCTAGTTGAGCATAAGTCTTCATGTGAGACCTTACTAGCATCATTCCCCCGGGACTCTGAAGATCTTTGCACCAATTTGCCAAGACATTCAGAGCAATTTCTTTGCTTGACGCCTGGTGTGGCACGTACTCTCTGCCACTCTTTGTGGTATACACTGTTTCAGATTCAGATGAGGAACAGGGCAAACAGAGCAAGGAAAATCATCTTAATGAGGATTCCAATATATTTTACGCTCTTCCTCCTGCACAACACCCAGCAAGCCATCCTCGATCACTGTAAGCTGTATTCCAAACTTACATCCAGCTAGTGATGTATGTTGGTTACACAGACATGTGCAGGGTATCTTCTATACTTTCGTTCATGCATGTATTTATGTTTGTATGTAAGAATTATTTATATAGTGAAAATCGAGCCAGAAGTAAAAGAGCCCCCCACAAGACTGTAGCAAATAATACAAAAGAAAGTATTCCACGTAAGAGGGAAGCTGATGAGATCTGAGAGGCGAAGGAGACTGTCTGAATTGGAAGACAGTAGCGTCAGTCCCGATGGAGCTGGACATGTTGTTCTAGGTACTGCTTTGGTAGATGGAAAAAAGCTTTTCTGTTTTTTCCCTTCTGCACCTCTTCAACTCCAGTCTAGTGATATCCTTGCTCGGGGTGCGTCTAGTACAAGTTTTGAAGGTGGTGTTAAAAGTGCAGCTCGTTTTAAATGTGGAGCGGGCCATTGGGGGAGCAAGCGGGAATGTATTTGGGCTGGGGACGAGATGGTCTAATTTCTTCAGGTCCCTGATGTAGAATGCCTTTGGGAGAGTCAGCATGAAGTCTGGGATGTCATGGAGCAAAATGTTGGACACCATCCAGACGTGAATATGAGGGCCTGGACAGCAGTTCTGAAATCAATTTCTGGGAAGAATAGTGTCACTTATTTAGTAGTGAGACTTAGTACCAAGGTATTTTGGTCTTTTGGTGGTTTTCTTTCAGGGTTGCTGTAGAGGGTGAATCCAAGCGATTTGGTGTTGACTGATAGTTGAGTATTAGTGCCATCAAGGTTGAGAGCATTGCACTAGGTTTTGACCAGTTTTTGGTGAAAAGGACAATTCGGTCATTATGAGGTTGAGATCTTGGTAGTTGTGGATAGCTGGGACTGGCAGAGGTGCAGGTAGTTCTTGAGGAAGTGAATGTCACAAGTGAAGGAGACTTTCATATACTGTTGTATGGGATTGGTGTATTGTTGTAGTGTGTTGCTTTTGTGGGTGATAAGAGTTCTTGGAGGCTCCATGTAGATGTTGAACATTGTTGAAGATGTTGCCACTAGGAAAAGGATGAATCCAGAGGTTACTCTGCAGGCGATGGGACAGTGGGATCTGTGGTGCCCATGAGGAGAAACTGGTGTCATCTGACAACTTAAGAATACTGCATTTCCTCATCGCTTCGTTAATTTACTATGTTGCATGTACATATTATAAGCTCTGTTTTCTAGCATTACACCTAACTTCCTTGTGATTAAAGAATTTTCAGGGGGTCAATTTTAAATGGCACAAATGATTCTTAGAAACAGACATGGGCAATCTACAGAAATCTGGGGGTGCTCCCAGATTAAACAGGGGGAGCGTGCTAGCATAAATATACAAAACAAACCCTCTATATGTCTTTGCATCCCAAGGTTGAACCAGAATATGGTGGATCTCAATAGGAATTTCCCAGACGCCTTCCAGGCAAATAATGTTGCACGAGAGCCTGAGACACAAGCAGTGATGAATTGGATTCAAAGTGAGACGTTTGTCCTTTCTGCCAACTTCCACGGTGGAGCAGTGGTCGCCAGCTACCCCTATGACAACAAAAATATGAGTAAGATTCTTTATAATGTGTCTGTGCAAAGTTACTGATTTTGGATGCGTGCAATCCCCCATTCCAACAATATTTATACTTTTTGGGAAAACGAGGGCAGTGCCACACAAGTCTCCAAAGGCCACATCATGCAGTCACTATTAAGGCAATAAGAGTATTATACTTACTGTCACATCAGCACCACATAGATCAACAGAATGAAGGACAAAGATTAAGACCATTAATTACTAAAAGTATTGTGCCAATAGACTTGTGATCCAACTGAACGTACAACGGTGTCAATTTACTGCCATTATAAAGGCTCACTCAGCCTTTAGTAAATAAAGGTCTAACTTTCGCATAATAGTCAACCCAGCACGCAGCCCCTTTCGCCCTTTGTACAGAGTCTATATTCCCACAATCAAAATTCAGGCAGAATCTGTTGGCAAGCAGTTGGTGAAGAAGGAAGGCCGACAATGTAGCTTTATCAATTCCAAGGACTGTTTCAGCAAACTGTAATGTTAGGCTGTAACGCAGTGCAATGATAAATCTGGCTGCTCAGCCCATCAGCCACATCCTACCGTGCAGTTCTCTCTCGGATGTTGAACTGGTTGAAATTTGTAACAAGGTTTCGCAATGGATTAAGTTGTTACTCATGCTTAGAGAACATTCGTATTCAAACAACTTTATTTCGGGCAACGTGACCTAAAAAGTACAACACAGTACATACAATATAATTTAAAAAAAAAGAAAAGAATTGCATCAAAAAGGAAACAGTTACATATATTTAGAAGACAACAGTATAAAAATCTCAATAATTAATTCTGAACCGGAAACAAAGGACACTTCAAGGTGCATGGAATAAATAAGTATATAAATAAATAAATAAAAAAAGGATCATAATCAGAGTAACCAACGATATTCCCATTTGTCCAATAAAAATCATTTGTACTTGCGCTGGCTACCCCAGATCTACCAATCACTCCTATGCAGAAGTTTTAGTGAGTTTTAATGACCTAAACCAACAATTTACCATTTCCTAGCAGCCAGACAACCACTACCAGTGATTAATTTAATTCTTACCCAATCACAAGCCAAAATTCTATGTAAAAGATCAGGACCAACTGCCGGGAAATATTATTCCCAGCTATTTAGAATACACTTAATGTTATACCCCCTCAACGGCGTACTGCAGGATCATGAATTAATTTCATAAATATCCTGCGAGTACACCACATAGAAAATACGAAACCTGCAACTGAGTAGACAATCTGTATACTGGTATCATACTTCAGTATCCTGAACGCCTCAGAGCACTGCCTGCTGCCAAGGTTCCTACAAATCTGCTTCAACCAACGTCTCCTTGCTTTATCATAGCCAGGACAGCTAAAAAAGATGTGGAGTACAGATTCCTCAGGGCAGTCGCATGCCGGGCAATTTACTGTTTGGGAACCCTTCCATTTAGATGTAAAACAACGGAGAGGGAAGGTCCCATGTCTAAACTGTAGGTAAAGCTTTCTAGCAGCTACAGGTTTGATGACCTCTAGAGCCTGCTCAAAACATGATGTATCTTTGATTTCTAAAAAAACTGATGTTAATTTGCCTGTATGGGGGCAGCTAAGGAGCTAAGCCAACCTATACTCCACGAAGTTTGCCTTCAGTTCTTTTCTTGTGATTAGTAGACATGCCGACTCAGGAGCATCCCAACAATCTCTCAACCCCATTAGCATAAATTTGATGTGAGCCAACCACGGCAATTTAACAGCCCCCTGCAAATTCAGTACTTCTAGGAGTTCCTCCCTATATGATAGAAGATAAAGGGTAGTCCACAGGCGACGCCAATACATTAAAGGTTTAAAATTCAGTACATCTGCAATCACCATTATTCCCTGGTCTAATCGGAGCTGAATTAATGGAGAGCTCCGTGGGAGTCTTAGCAACTGTCTGAGGAAATGATTCTCGACCTGCAATAAATTCTCAAATTTGGAGTGGCCCCATAATTCGGCACCATAAAGCGCACCTCCCCGTGCTTGGACCCTGTATATTTCAGTTGCTGGGCTGACTGGTTTCTGACTGGACTTGCAAAAGACTCTCATGGGGTCACCTGATGATTGCACCAGTTTTAAGGATGAATTAATAATGTGGGCCCCCCAATCCATGGATTCAGTGATGGTAATGCCGAGATAAATAAAAGCGGATATTCTTTCAAGAGGTTTGCCAATTAATGAAGAGTTCGGACGTGTACTTTTTGGACAATTAAATGCCATAAATTTGCTTTTCTGTAGATTAATTTCTAAACCTCTTTCACTGCAGAAAACTTCACATTTATTAAGAACCCTTTGTATCCCCATAGGAGATTTGGATACTAATAAAGTATCGTCGGCAAACATCATTGCCGGAAATAAGCGGGAGGCTAGCTTAGGGGCATCAGGGTCTTTCTCTGCTAACAGGCAGTCTATCAAGCCATTGATGTATAGGCTGAATAGAGTGGGGGCCAGAACACAACACGGGCGCACGCCACGCTTGATCGAGATAGGTGCAGTTAACTTCCCATCCCTACCAAACCTGATATGCGCGAAGTTGTTCTGACGAAGCTGTTTAATCAAATTGAATAAGTATGCTGGAGCCCCATCTCGCAAAATACTAACCATAATTTTTCCCTCGGGACCAAGTCAAAGGCTGACCTCAGGTCTACAAACACTAAGTAGAGACTACCCCCCTCCAGGTTCACAGTCTTCCAGTACAACATTTGTAGCCTAAGTACTTGGTCCAGGGTGGACATCTTCTCCCTGAACCCTGCCTGTAGGTGAGATAATATCCCCTTTTCTTCCATCCAGGTTTGTAGCCTCAGTAGCAAAATACGTGCACATTTTTTTTTTGTGAGATGTCTATCAGGCTGATTGGTCTATAATTAGTTGGTAGGAGCGGTGAACCTTTTTTTAAAATCGGAATTATTTCCGCGCCAACCCAGCTGGCGGGAATCTTCATACCCTAGAAAATTGCATTGAATAACACCCAATTATAGGGAGCCCAGACAGATGGTTCACTTCAGAAGAGATCCCCGGGAATCTTATCCAGGTCTGGAGCTTTACCCGGGGCTATTTTTGATAGAGCTCCCTTTACTTCATCTAAACTTATACCTTTACTGGAGCTGTCTTCCTCTGGGAAGTTAATTTCCCCCTTCGGAGAGGGGAGCATCAGTCCCCAAAATGCTTCCATCAGACGAGATGGATGGTGATTCATCGTCTCTGCCTCGGTATAAAGAGATTCAAAGTGATCCCGCCAGATCTCTTCGTTCAGGTTCGGGTCTACCTGTGTGTTAGAAACAGAGCTACCAGTGTTAACCACAAGCCAAAAAGCCACTTTGTATGCCTTCCTTGCAGATCTTATTAGTGGCAAAGATCGTTATACCAAGGGTGAGGAGGGGTCCAACGGGGCCGATAGTTTTTTTTTGGATAAAAGAAGTTCAATGCAACTTCACCTAATCTAGCGTGATTCATCTCAACCGTATCTAAGTCTATGCCATCTCCATTATGAGTTTTTGAGGTGGAGGCCGTCAAAAGCACTGGCAGTATAGCTTCATATAAGGTGCTTAATTTATCTTCTGATTGAATTGGAGATTGTCAACCTGGAATCTATAGGATTGTCCAAAGTGGACATACTCCCTGAGACAAATGGTTTTAGTTCAAGTACAAGCGCATGGTGATCGCTATCCAATCATGACACAATTTTGAAATCAATCAATCTTCCCCATGATTTGGAGTTGATTATGGTATAGTCTAATAGGGAACCACGATCTTTTCTATGGAACGTAAAACCATTGGATGTATCTGAAGAGGTTCTCTCATTACAAGCTCTTAATGAGTATTTCAGGACAAGGGAATTCAACGGAATCACCAGCGGGGACCGTTTTTTAACTTTTGGGCATCTTGTCTCCGGAATTGCCCAAAAGTCATCCTCATCATCTAGACTATCCCGTAGCATGCCCTCTAGGGGCTCAAACTGACAATTAAAGTCTCCACCTCGGATCACTATATGGTTGACAGCTATGGTGCCTAAGAGTGATGTAAATTCCTTCAGCGTGGTAGACTCTTTGCCCTGGGGTATTGGTCTAGAATAAACATTTAGGAGGACTACCGAGATTGAAGATGGAAATTTCAATATGACACATAATATGTCATTAGAACCTGTATCGATCTTTTCGGCAGTACAACCCAAATGAACTCCCACCCATGTCATAAGATCACCAGAAGGTCTTCCATTACCCCCGGATGTTGCGGGGGTACTAAATGATGCAAAGCATGACTTAAAAGTGTCCCCTCGGGCCCAGGTTTCCTGGAACACGAATTGGCTAGTAAAAGATACCCGGGTAGTCTATCTTATTATTCAGACGCGCAATATTCCATGATAGGACCCTTGATTTTTAACAGGGTGGCAAGTATTGATTATGAGGGGCATAGGGGGTGAATGAGATAACACCTTTAATTTTCGAACATCATCTTTGGTGGTAGGCCCTACAAATGAACAATTGTTGGGAATATCAATCAGAGTTAGTTCACCATCAGCAAAAGAACAAGCTATTGCAACACCGCCTTTTCGATATGCCTTGGCAAGAACTGCATGAGAGCCTGTCTAGGGGTTTGTTGTCAGGACATCAACACTGTAGTAACTGAAAGGCGACACACCACGCTCTAGAAAACTCACAACTAAACAAAGATAAAGAGACAAGCACAGGTGCAGGAAAGTGATGTAGCTGGAAGGCAAGATCGTAAATAGAGGTGAGTCAGGAGCCACTTAAAAGGACTCAAGGTATTTCTTTCATGCTTAGTTACAGCTACAGCCTCATAGATGCTGTCATGGCTTCATCCTCCATCCGTCTGTAATCCTCTGCCAGGGTGCACCCAGACCGCAACATTCCACACGTCACTATCACATTCTTTACTAAGTCCACACCTACACAGGCCTGTCAGTGCAACTGAAGAAATCCACATTCCTATTCTTGTAAATTGTAGTAGGGGAAACGATGACTGAATGCTTTTTAAGAACAAATGAGCCACCTTCAATACTTAAAGTAATTATAATCCTTGTATATTAAAGCTCAATTGAAATAAAATGAAAGAGGTTTGTTTTAAATGTTGAAAGTGCTACTTTTCTTGTTTCTTTCATAAGGCTGGTAAATTCATCCTATACATTATGTGCATTTAGTGGGGTCATACGATTGCCAGGTGAAACTTTGCAGCCTGGAGAATAGTGCTATTTGTTTCCTAATATATCAAATTTAAACCACTCCTGATGGACCGGGAGCGGTGTAACGCCCCAAAGATTGTAATGCTTCTCAGCTAGTCCAGCCAATCACTATTTAAATAGTGATGCACTTTGGCTTTACAAGGATAACTAAACAAATATTAAAATAAAACCATCGAAGGATTTAAAATTGTTTTTGAAAGGTTTAATAATAACAGAAGGCAAATAAATCGTCAACATCAGTCAACTAGCCATTTAGATCAACTAATAGCAGCAGCTCGGAAACAAAAATGCGAAAAATAAAATAGCAGTCCAAAATATTGTTCAGTCAATTAAAATAAGTCACAAATCAGGGGTCAAACCAACATGGTGTCACTTTCTAAAGATTAGGGGAGAAAGAACACACAACGGTCAGGAACGGGCTTCTTTTCAAATTAAAAAGACAATTAAAACAATACATAAATACAGTTATACCGAAATCACATTGTTGGAATACATTAGGTTAAAGAAAGATCAATGCAGTTTCTTAACAATTAATTATTCAACACTATCTTAAAGATTCACATGCTGCAGTTCCCAACCCTGGTGCTTTTTAGCCACCTAAATTGTTTATACAAATGTTGTTACTTAATAGACAAGGGCAAGAAATCATTGTTGTCCAAATAGGTGAAACAGTGGGAAAATTTACTCTCAATGGAACAGTGTGCTACAGGCTGAGGCGAGACAAAAGATAATTAGATGCTGAAAAGATGGTTGAAGGAAGCACCAACCATTTTGACAATGAGGCCTACATTATCTAATGAATATCTTTATTCGGCAATTTTTCACCATAAAAGAATGCAAATACATAAACATTTCAAATACCAATAAAAGATATTAAAATACAATAGAAGCATGGACATCTCATTTGTCAATTACTGACAGTAAAAATCGTCCTCAACTAGTGGGACCTCCAATTTGTAGTTTCAGTAAACGAGAACGTGTCATCCACGCACTTCCCAAAAACTTAGCCACCCCACAGATCATACTGGCAGATGAAGAATCTGTAGAGAGGATGCGTAGTGCCTGACTATGGCACCTCAGCCCTAATTCCCTACAGACGGGTTTCAACCAGAATTTCCGTGCCCCTTTATAAGCTGGGCAGGCAAAAAACAAGTGAGCCACCGATTCCTTAGGGGCCGCACAGCCCGGGCATGCATGCGAGCGGGCATCTGTATTCAACCATCTCACCGTAAAGTCATGCACCGGGAGCGTCCCATATCGCAATTTTAGGTACAGCGCTCGGTCCAATGGTTTAGTTATTAAGTCTAGAAAGGGTTCCAATTTACGCACGCACTTAATTGACAAAAATTGGTCAGTGAGTGAGCCCAAATTCATAGACCTCGTAGCGTTGTTCTGTACCCAGTCCCAGTATAGTTTTTTTATAACATCTTTCGGTGGTGGTGACTGCAACTCCCATGCCTCTCTAAGACCCAAGCTGAAAACCAATTCTTTCAGTTTATTTAGCCATCCTATTTTTTTACAGGTATCCAGTAGTAATAGTTCATCCAGCCCTTCTGCATACTTTACGAGCTCCTCAGTTCTTCTTAGTCGGGACCAGAATAACAACGGGCGGAGCCTCACCAAGTCCTTTACTGTTTTTCTGCCCAGATCTAATCTTAGAGGGATCATTGGGGTGGAAGTGGGAAGAGCTACCACTTTCCTAAAAAAGTTGTTTTCCGCTCTCATCAAGTCAGAAACCCCTTCAAACCCCCACAGTTCGGAGCCATAAAGTGCTGCAGGAAGGATCTGACCCTCATAGATGGTCATAGCTGGGGAGACCGGTTTGCTAGTCGATTCACGGATCTCCTTCAGCGTCACCCCGGATACTCTTTGATGGTTTAATAACATTTTAGACAAATGATCCTTCCAGGTCATGTGGCTGTTAATCCGGACACCAAGATAGTCAAAAGACTCGACCAGCTCAAGGGGGGCGCTGTTAAGCACAAAATTATTTTTAAATCTTTTTGAGGGAGCAAAAGCCATCAATTTGGTTTTCGATGTATTGATAGTTAAGCCTCGGGTAGTGCAGAAGGAGCTAAACCGATTCAAGAGTTTTTGCAAGCCCACCGGGGATTTGGAAATTAATAGGGTGTCGTCAGCGAAGAGAAGTGTGGGGATTCTCTCCCCCGCCAGGGATGGGGCATCCGACTCCTCCCCCTTTAGATGGTCAACCACTCCGTTTACGAATAGGGAGAAGAGGGTCGGAGCCATGACACAGCCCTGACGTACTCCTCTTCGCACTGGGATCCTGTCTGTAAGTTGCCCCTGGGATCCCCATCTAACCCTTGCATAGTTCCCCTCGTGCAGCTTTACGATTAGGCTCAGAAGACCACTGGGAATGCCCATCTCTCCTAGAATTCCCCAGAGTTTTGTACGAGGGACCAGGTCGAATGCAGTTTTAAGATCAATGAAGGCCATATACAAACTGCCCTTCATGATAGTAACCGCCTTCCAATAGATGGCAAAGAGGCGAAAGACCTGGTCCATCGTACCTACCTTCCTTCTGAACCCCGCTTGTAAGTGGGAGAGGATACTAGCCTCCTCTATCCAGTCGCCTACTCTTGAAATGATGACCCTGCCGACCACTTTCTGGATTATGTCTATCAGACTGATGGGTCTGTAGTTCGCAGGGTCATCTCTAGCCCCCTTCTTATACACAGTAACTACCTCAGCCCCTTTCCAGGAGTCTGGAACCTGGTGTCCCCTCATGATCAGATTCATTATAATCGCAATTAGTTTAGCCCAGGTCTCCGGCTCCGCCATCAACAGATCCCCAGGGATCCCATCCTGCCCGGCGGCTTTTTTAGGGATTAGGTGTTTAATCGCCAACACTACTTCTCCCGTTGAAAATAAAAGAACATTATCATCTACGGGATCCCCTTCACCCAGGCTATTCACCCCAGGACTAGTTGTTTCTTCCGAGTCTCCATATAGGGATGAGAAATGTGTAAACCATTGCTGGCAAGTTATGTGATCAGCCAATGGTTGCGATTTTCTCTGCCTTGTTCTATTGACCAGTTCCCAAAAAAGGTTTGGGTTCCTACTACTCACTGCATTGGAAAGATCCTGCCAATGCTGTTCCTCCCACTCCCGTTTGGCCAATGATAATGCTTTCAGGTAATCCTTCCTAGCCGCTCTAACCAGTGAAGGGTCCCCTGAAAGCAGAGCTTCTGTCAATTTTTTCCTTTTGCTCTTACAATGGTCGTTATACCATGCTTTACTATGAGTAGAGGGTATAGCAGGAGCCCTATTACTTTTCCCCTTCGAGATAAAAAATTGGCCAACTTGATCTATTGTGGATTTATAGGCAGAGTCAAGGGAGGGGTATTGGTGGTTGACGGTCCGATTTTCACCAACCCATATTTCTAAGGTGGAAGACAAACCCTCAACCATTGCTTTAATGCTTCCTATATCTCCCTCATTAAGCTTAGCCTTATCCCATTTTAGTCTACGGTTATTATTAAATGGGATAACTTCTTTAGTTGTTTTTAGGGTGGCAATCGCTCGCCTGTCATTCAGAACACCCCAATTAAACTTGCAACACAGGGGGTTGTGGTCACTATCCTGGCTTGGGACGACCTCCATATCAATCAGGTCCGGCCAGAATCCAACATCCATTAGGATGTAATCGATTCGGGACGGACCCGAAAGTCTATTAAAGGTCCATGCCCCTGACTGGTCAGATATAGTCCTCCCATTGAGGGCTCTTAGTTTATGGTCCCTAGTCAATGCATTAATTTGTATGGCCCTAGGTGACCACTTCCTAACAGGGGGCAGGGAAAGAGTTGGAATAGACCATTTTGAATCCTCCTCTTCGATTCCTAAGGGGTCGTCTCCGAGAAGGGGTTCAAATGTACAATTAAAATCACCCCCCACCAGAATTTTAGCTGAGCTGGGGCAATTGGCTAAGGCCGAATCCAGGGATGTTAAGGTCATGGAGGGAGAGTCACCCTGTGTCCCTCTTGCATAAACATTAAAAAGGTCAAGCCTGACGACATCCTCCCCTCCTTTTGCCGAGAGGTGGAGTATATCGTTACACTCCACAATATGGCTTGTGACCACCCAGTTCAGATCTATTTTTATCCAAACTATCAGACCGCCCGATGGTCTGCCCTTTCCCTTACTTACTGCGGGCACACAGTGGGTAGTATACCCCGATTTATGTAGCGGAACAAAACTCCATGTCTCCTGGAACAGGCAGACATCAAACTGCTCAATTAATGTGTGCCACTCCAGGATTTCTAACTTCCTCTTTAGCCCAGCAATATTCCAGGAAAGGAGGTTTATTACCCGCCTTCCTCTAGGCATAGAAGTGTAACCCACCTTGGGCAACCTCTCATTAGCCACCCTAGTCAAAGGACACCCCCCCTCCTGGGCCGGTAAAGTGGGGGTTGCAAAGCAACCAACCGTATTCATCACGGGCCCCGCTGGCCTAGAATCCTCAGTTATGTCAATGGTGGTCACCATATGGTCTATAGATAGACTAACTTCTTCAGTACCAATGCTACCCCGGGGTGGACGAGAATCCTCGTCCCCAGGAAGTTCATTATCATTTCCCCCCCCCCCTTGCCCCCAACTTCAATCGCAGTCTTCCAGCCCTGTCAGCTGGGAAAACCGATTGTAGGTATCCAACGGGGTAAAGGGCCTCAGGTGGTTCATACTGGAACCCTGGTTCAGCATATGTCTATGCGGGACCATGGACCAGGCGGAGTGTAGATCAGGCACCCTAGTCAGCTGATGTTCATACTGAGGTTGATTATTAATGTAGGGTGGTATAAAGGGTGGCCTATAAGATTGTGGTCTGTTTGGATAATTAGAGTTGGTAACTTTTGACCTTGGATAAAAGTATGTTAAAGCCCGTGGGATAACACAGGTTTCCCCAATCCCAGGTGGCCAGTTTAGGATGTAATCAACTGCCCGAGGGTCTCTAAAATTGACCACCACTAGGTCCCCCTCGATATCTTTAGTTCTACTCCCCAGCCAATTGATCCGTCTAACATGTACTATGTCCCCATCTATGTTTGGTGCTATTGGCCTATGCAACCGCAACCAATGGATAATTTTATTTTTGAGGTCGGCAAATCCCTCCTTCTTATTTTCAGTTAGCTGCGGGACCCCCGATAGGATCACCACGTAAGGCACAGCTTCTGGTGGAATCTCTACTTGTGGGACCCTTTTCTGAGGTATTCTGCTTTTCCCATCATCCCCGTGTGCACTCTGGTTGTTACTCGTCGAGGCCTTTAGGGATGGATTGGAGGGGCCCGCTCCCAACTCAGTGGCTGGTGCTTTAGGTTGTTTAGGCGGCGGTGTATTATGAGTTGGGGGCACAGCTCCACCCGGAGGCTGGCGAGTTTGCTTAGCCAGAGCAGGGGTGGGAGGAATTCGAGATTTCCTTTGAGGTGTGGTAGGAGGGGGTGTGGGATGTACCACCACACTTCCTTTATTTTTGGTATGGGTAGACATACTAGTTATGGCGGCTTCCAATATGGTTAATCTAATTTCCACCTTTTTAATAGACTCATTAATGGGTAGAAGGAGAGTTTTCAACAAAAATTCCAGGTTCCCTGACACTGAGGGGGGAAGTAGTGGTGAAGTAATAGGTGGGGTGACTCTGATGTTGTTATCAGGAACCTCATCTTGTGTGGTTGCTAAAGATGGACGTTGAACCGGTGAAACAACTACCTGTGGAGTGTGTTCCTGCTCTACTATTAAAGGAGTCTCAGTTGTAATCGGAGTTTTTATCCCTTTACCAAAATCAGCGTGCGATGTTTTCACTTTACCTGATACCACCCTTTGTTTCCTCCTTTTTTTACTAGGGGGCGGGCGGTGGGTCTGGGCTACAGGAACAATATTAACTTTCTGCTTCCTAGATTTAGGTTTGTCAGCCACACGACTTCCACTAGGGGTGGGTGAAACAATTATAATATTATCCGCGGGCAAACAGGGAGAGGCTACAAAGTCACGAAACAATAGGGGGACTCCATCTTGACTTACGTTATCCTCACTTAGGCCATTCGAATCACCTTCCCGGTTCAATTCAAGTAGACTATCAGTGAGGGGCCTGTGTTTCATATTCTCAACAGAGCGACGCCGCTCTGCCCTACGCTCCTCTAAGATGGAATCCTTTTCTCCCTCGCTACTCTTGGGAAAGTAATTCTCCAGGGATCCATTTCGTAATCTGGATTTTTTACCCGGGGTTTCTTCTTCTGTTGCCATATCCATTATGTAATGAACAATGTCCTCCGTACTGCAAAGAAGGAGGTCAGGCCCAGCCCGGCCTCCTGCAGCCCCGGACGGCCACAGACGGTCCCGCCCTTGTCCCGGGCTTCTCCCGGCGCCCTCCCGCGCGCTCCCGCGCTGCGGGAGTGACTGCTCTTTTTAAAGATGTACAAGATGTTCTAGGGGGCGCGGCCGGCAGGGAGAGGAGCCCAGCTGACACGGGCGCGCGGGGACTCCTGGAACTTAGAGTCCACCCGCTCTACCCTCGCAGCCCTGCCGGTGTCCCACAAGCCCCAGGCAAGATACCTCACAACTGCTAAGACCGCGAAGCGGGACCCGCGCAGCGGGTCCGGCGAGCAGCAGCGGCTTAGCAGGCAGGATTCAGCGGCAAAGATCCGTGGCGTGGCAAGAGTTCAGGTCAGTTTCCCGCTGGTGTGGGGGCTGAAGATGATTTTATGCAGCTGTGTTGGGGGCGCGGCCGGCAGGGAGAGGAGCCCAGCTGACACGGGCGCGCGGGGACTCCTGGAACTTAGAGTCCACCCGCTCTACCCTCGCAGCCCTGCCGGTGTCCCACAAGCCCCAGGCAAGATACCTCACAACTGCTAAGACCGCGAAGCGGGACCCGCGCAGCGGGTCCGGCGAGCAGCAGCGGCTTAGCAGGCAGGATTCAGCGGCAAAGATCCGTGGCGTGGCAAGAGTTCAGGTCAGTTTCCCGCTGGTGTGGGGGCTGAAGATGATTTTATGCAGCTGTGTTGGGGGCGCGGCCGGCAGGGAGAGGAGCCCAGCTGACACGGGCGCGCGGGGACTCCTGGAACTTAGAGTCCACCCGCTCTACCCTCGCAGCCCTGCCGGTGTCCCACAAGCCCCAGGCAAGATACCTCACAACTGCTAAGACCGCGAAGCGGGACCCGCGCAGCGGGTCCGGCGAGCAGCAGCGGCTTAGCAGGCAGGATTCAGCGGCAAAGATCCGTGGCGTGGCAAGAGTTCAGGTCAGTTTCCCGCTGGTGTGGGGGCTGAAGATGATTTTATGCAGCTGTGTTGGGGGTGCGGCCGGCAGGGAGAGGAGCCCAGCTGACACGGGCGCGCGGGGACTCCTGGAACTTAGAGTCCACCCGCTCTACCCTCGCAGCCCTGCCGGTGTCCCACAAGCCCCAGGCAAGATACCTCACAACTGCTAAGACCGCGAAGCGGGACCCGCGCAGCGGGTCCGGCGAGCAGCAGCGGCTTAGCAGGCAGGATTCAGCGGCAAAGATCCGTGGCGTGGCAAGAGTTCAGGTCAGTTTTGCCATTATCTAATGTTAACATAAGCACAGTTGCCTCAACATATTGTCTGATTTCAACTGCATGTTAATTTTCTTTTACTAAGGTAATACTATTTTGCTGGTAATTATAAAATCCTTCGTGAACACCCTGCTGTGATGATTTTTTAAATCAGTACAAGTCATACTTCATTATGTTACAGTTTTTGTTAGTTTCAACTTCCTGCTTCTGGCGTCCTTCAACTCCTTCATCTCATCATATACTTTGGATCGGATGTTCTCTACATCAGAATCTTTCCTTTTTTTCTAACTTTCGCTCGTTGTTGACAGATTCTTCTTATTATGACAATGTAATCCCCCCCCCCTCATGGACTGATCTAAAACCTTTTTTTTCAGCAGAACGATCTGTACGCAAATCAAAACAATTATTACATTGGTTGATAAAATACTAACGACGCCTCCTCCTATCTCACCAAACCACTCACTAATCTTTGAAAACCTTTTTCCATTCACAGAAACACTGAACTAACTATTTCCCATGCTTCTTGCTCTTTAAAAACCCTTACCTCACACATGATGTTAATGATTTTTAAAATATAATTTTTAATCTGATTACTGTTATGGAGTACACAATTGCAGCCTCTTTGCACCCTCAATTTGCAGCAGACTCCGCCTTTCTTTGCTGATAATATATATAGAGCGAGCCTATTTTGAATTTCCAGAGCTCAGACAGCCATTGGCTCCTTGTTAATGTATGTTAAATCACCAGCACTGTTAGTAGCCTACCGATCTAAGGTAGACTTCTTTCTGATCTTCACGCCATTCAAAGCCAGTCCAATGGATCAAATCTTAGTACCAAATATATGTGCCATCACTTGATCAAAGCTATATTTATTTTTATTTACCATTTTATCTTTCACTCACCAAATTCACCCATGTGAAGAACAGTGGAGAAAACTAAGGCTAAATAACAGCAACCTAACCAATTATGAGGGAGTTTAAAATAGGTTATCCTACCACACATATAATAAATCCCCCTGATAATTGGATCTTGTCCAATCAAAATCATATTATTTCCACATAACTTTCTTCACACTAGCTCCAAACCACTACTTTTCTTTTTACATACATATCTGTCGCTTTCATGCCTATTCAAGATGAGTCTTGGGTGTACACTTGTATTTCTGACCCTCTCTTCTCCCCTCTCTACCTCAATCACTCTTCCTCCTGTAACTTTCCACTGCATATTGCCTTACGTTCGTTGAGATCTTCCACAAAATACTTCGCATTTCTATTTAATCTGCATGAAAACTTGTTAACAACATTGTTAGTTTGGTTCATTTATGTAATGTGTTTGATGGATGTAGACAGTTCCCTTGCTTGTGCTTCCATAATAAGAATGCAAGGATCTTCTCCAAAGAAACATCATAATTTGAGCATTATAATTCAAGAAACCTCTGTTGCTTGGATATATTTATGAATACACTGCATGACGAGGGGTAGGTGAGGATAAGGTGATGATATGTCACGCCTTCAGGAGCAGATGAAGTCAAAAAGGTGCATATGTAACACTCACAAAGTTCCATGAGTTTTGAATATTCATTTAACAATCTAAAATATACCTTTTCCCTAATATGGCCTACAAAATTATCTCAATGCAATAACTTGTTATCTAATTTTCTTCTTCCATCTATTAAGGTCTGGTTAATCTTTAATATAGGCGAGGCATGCTCAAACGAAGTGTTAGATCCCACTAGGAAGCCAACTATGAATATTAATATCATAACCCCAAAATTAATTGTAAAATTTCGCATCAGTTTTTCTTGTCGTTAGCTATGTTTCTTCTATGAAAAATGCTATATAAAATAACATCAAAATCGAACTACTAAATTGTAATCTTGCAAATCAATAAAGCTTCAGTTTCATCAACAAGCTCAGATGTCATTCAGTTCATAATTTAATGTTTGAGGAACCTGCAATTTATAACTGGATACTTAAAAGAAAACCCTGAACCTTAAACTGGATACCTCAGGTACAAAACAAAATATACTCATACTCAAAATTTCAGTTTGAATCTCAGTTCAATATTGATCAGGAAATTATTCAGGAAATGATTGTTACAATTCAATCAGTTCATACTCATGGAAATTCTTTTTAAATTATTGGAAAGCCAGTTAAATCGATGACTTCTACATCTGATTGTCCAGCTTGTTATCATGAATTGCATATGACCATGTGACTCTAGGTGTGTGGCTCGAAGGGGCATTGCACTGGTTGTCTGTGGCGGGCGGGTAGGGGGGTGGGGACGTGGAGAGTGCTTGGATACACCATGTTGACGGTTAAAATATGCACATGGAACGTGCGCGGCATGCATACGCCATCACGCCGATACCAAATTTATTCTTACCTTAAACGGCATCACGTCCACATAGCCCTCTTGCAGGAAACTCATTTGACTGGCCCGGAAACGCAGAAACTACATCGTAGGTGGCGGGGGCAGTTGTATGCTACTGGATATTCGGCCTTTGCCCGAGAGGCGTTAATTTGGGTCTGCCCGGGACTCCATTTGCACTTTCCCAATTTAGGGTAGACACGGTGGGCAGATACGTAGTCATCTAAGGCAAACTAGACAGCCAATTAATTGTCCTCACATCCCTGTATGCCCCTAACACTGAGCAGGGAGACTTCTTTGCACGGTTGTCTGCGGTGCTGGCACCTTGGCACAGTGTTCCTTTGGTGCTGGGAGGCGACTATAACTGTGTCCTGGATGTTGCCCTCGATCGCTCCTTCCCGCCCCTTGCTAGTGCACCAGTGCATGGGGCCATGAGGGCGCTGACGAATTGGGCGTTACAATGGGATCTACATGATGCTTGGCGGAGTCGCAACCCACACACTAAGATATGCTCTTACTTCTCGGGCGCACACACACTGCATGTTAGGCTGGACAGATACTTGTTAACGAGTGACTTGCTCCCTCACGTCATTGACATTTACTATATGGGTCGCACTCACTCCGACCATAACCCTCATATCCTAGAGCTAGCATGGGAGCGACCACATCCGCCGATACCCACCTGGAGGCTCCAACCTGATCTGTTATTAGATGCTCCATTCCGTGACACGCTATTGGTGCATCTTGTACAATATTTTGAAGAAAACAATAACACTGCATCCGAATGGGACGCGTTCAAGCTTGTCATTAGGGGTCATTGCCTAGGGACACAAGCAGGTATGCAGAAACCAATAGATTGAGACCTGACACGCACCGAGTCTGATTTGCTGCAAAAGGAGCGGGAGGCGGTGGAAGGCGACGGGGAGTCGCTATTAGAAGCTCGAGAGGCACACGCACGATTACTGGACAGGCTAAGACACTTGAACTATACAGCTCATTCAGCACGCACCCATCACCTCGGGGATAAACCAGGCAAACTGCTGGCATGGTTGATCAAGCAAGACGCCCAGTCCAAACCAGTGACATCAATATGCACTAAACAGGGTAATACTGTATACACGCAGAGAGCCATTCATGACGCCTTTGCGGACCATTATGCGGACCTTTATCGTTCCCGACTGCAAGCTTCTACCACCGACATAACGGAATATATTTCTGCTATACCCTTGCCCGGGTTAGACGACACACAGCGTGACGAACTAGGCGCCCCGCTGACGCCTGAAGAATTGTGCACATCCATTTTTTCCCTTTCCAATGGTAAATCCCCGGGTCCCGACGGGCTAACTGCCAAATTTTATAAAGCTTATTCTATTATCTTGATTCCGGAACTATTGCGGATTTACGAGGCGGCCTTCGTCGACTCTGCCCTCCCGCCCACGCTGAACGAGGCCAACCTGATCTGCCTTCCGAAGCCTGGCAGAGACTGTGCCCAATTAGGATTGTACTGCCCATTGGCCCTCCTCAACACGGATTAAAAAATTCTGGCTTCCACACTGGCCCAACGTTTAGGTCCCTTGGTACCTAGCCTTGCCCATGCCGACCAGAATGGTTTCGTGCAAGCTCGTAGCACCTCACACAACATCCGGCGCTTGTTCAGGGTACAGAGCTTTGCCACAAATCGGTGGCCTCACTCTGGATGCTTGGTGCTCGATCTTGAAAAGGCTTTTGATTCTGTAGAGTGGCCTTACCTAATGGCGGTGTTGCAGAAATATGACCTAGGTGATGACTATATCCAAATGGTGGAGCTGTTATATCAGAGGCCCACAGTGCGGGTTCGTACGGGCAAGCTGCTGTCGGATACTATTCGCGTGCGCAGGGGGACTCGGCAGGGATGCCCCCTGTCCCCTTGAATCTTTTCACTAGGTATGGAGCCCCTGGCAGCGCAGTTGAGAACCTCTGGCGCGGAATGGGGTATCCCCCTAGCTGACGGCTTGCACACAGTATTGTTGTATGCTGATGATCTATTGCTCTATGTCAGGGACTTGACTTGCTTTCCATTAGCTCTCACTACCATCTTCTGTACCTTCGAAACAATGTCGGGGCTTAAAGTCAATTGGGCCAAGTCTGGTGTGTATTCCTTTGATGCTGCCACGCCAGAATGTGCAATTACCATCCACGGAGAAAGGCTCAACTGGTACCCCACCACGTTCCGTTACTTTGAAGTGTATATTTATAGGAGCCTTACGGATGTGTTGGAGGGCAATCTAGTACGGGCGATCTCCTTCCTGCAGGTGCAGATGACTTTCTGGAAGACCCTCACCCTGAATGTGCCTAGCCGAGTCACCTTGACGAAGATGATAGCGCTGCCCAGATTATTGTATTACTATGCTAACCTCCCAGTGCATGTTCCCACACGCATATTTCAAGAACTAGAAACCTCGGTTCGGAACCTTATCTGGAACGCGGGATGGCCCGAGTGGCTTTGAGGACGCTGTTTGCCTCCACAGACGCAGGGGGCCTGGCGGTTCCCAACCAGGAACTTTATTATTTAGCGGCACAGCTGCAGTGGGTAGCCGGCTGGCTGAGTGGAAAAAACCTGGGAGATACCGCCACAAACATCACTGTCATGACGCTCACACAAATCCACGCATGTTCCATCCTTTGGCCAAAACCCGTTGTCCAACACAGTTACACTTAGCAGTAGCGCGTAGGTGCTACTTGAGAAGCTTGAAACTCACTAGTTCCATGAGGCTGTATGCTCCGATCCTGCCCCTGTTGGGGACACCCAGGGAGAGGGGCGTGATCACAGAGACGATGCTGGGCAGCTGGGTGCAAGCTGGGGTGGATACTGTAGGGAACGTATATGCGGAGGGGGTGCTAGCCCCTTTTGGGACACTAGCCACTGACACAGGCCTCCCAGTGGGACAGTTTCTGCTACATGCAACACTCATACGCACGCTAACACGGGGCTGGGACGACCTTTCTGAAGAACTACCAACTCATTTGCTAATACAATATTTGCATGTCATGGGGAACGGGTCCCACGTGGTACACTGGCTCGCGCAGGCCCTCCACACTCACACACAATTTTCTTCTCAGCGCCTGCGGGACAGGTGGGCGGTAGACAGGGGACGGGAGTGGACAGACAAGGAATGGGCAGTGGTATTGGCTGGCGCAACGAACATACCACGCAACTCCCGATTTAAACATATTCAATTCTACATCATACACCGAGCATATTTGTCTTCAGACAAGATCAATCGCTACTTCAGGCTCACAACGTCTGCATGCCCGAGATGTGCACTTGTTGCAGCATATCTTTTGCACATGCTTTGGTCCTGCCCCTCGCTGCACGCCTATTGCCGCGCAGTGACAGCCTCCTTAGCTGGAAGTGTGGGTGGGGAATTGCAACGCACATGGGAAACATGCCTCCTAGGCCTCTACAAAAGGACGAAGCAGACAAGAGTCCCCACTAGATTCTGGGACCTTGGTTTGATCACGGTCAAACGGCTGATCACTAAACGCTGGAAAAACAGCGAGCCCCCACAGGCGGCACATTGGCGCAGCTCTTTTGACAATTGGGCGAGAGCGGAAAGCATAACACTCATAAGGAAGAAACAGCGGGATTACGAGCATATCCTATAGCACAGTCCTGGGATGACACCTTGGCTGCCTTTCACCGGGCGTGCCTTCTATGTGGAATCACATAGACACACTCTCTTTGACCCAGTTTTCGAGCAGGACACTAACACAGGGGGCGGCCCAGTGGTATTACTTTGTGTCTACTGCCACCTCGGGAAAAGTCTTTGACGGAGCAGCGTTGACATACCCGCATATTGAATCCTGATAGTTCGGTTCCTAACGTGCTGAAATCCTATTGCTGATGCTGAGACCATTGTTGGCCCTTTACACCTCCCCTCTGCCCCACCCCTCCCCCCCCTCTATGGACCGCGTAACCTGCATATCCCCCCTGGCTCCCAGATAAGCCACACCACGCATCAGATGCTTTATACTAGCGGTAGCACAACATTGACAACCAGCCTCTTTTTTCTTTCTTTCTGATTTCTTATATTTTAAGTTATTGTTAACTATTATGTTATTGTTGCAGTTTTTGAAGATAGTTTCAATGTTCTGAATATTGAATTGTACAAGTACTCCTTTGGGCTCTTCCCAATGACTACACTAGCGGATTCCGTCACACTGGTCCTATAACTGTACGATGATGCACATTACTGGAGGCACATTGATGAGTACACACCTTTGGAACAGAATCATCGGCTAATAGGTCTGGGCCAACATTCTTCACAATTCCTTGCAAGTCTTCCTCTTGAATTACTTAAGAATGTCTCTGACTCGCAGTGATCATTTACACATTCAGATCCGTGTTCTTTTTATTTTTTTTTTGGTCCTCATTCTGCCAATGAACTTGTTGGCTATACTCATTTTACCTTACTGGGACCAGATGGGAAATAGAGTCTTTCCACACAAGAAATCAAGCTGTTTCCACTCCAACCCCTCTTCCGCACACATACTGAAGATGCCGAAGAGAGGGGGCCAGGACCGACAGCTGTTTATTGACGTAATCATTGGACCCCATTCCTCTGGCACCAATCAACCAACATAGCCCATACCTTTTCCTGACTTTTAGAGTCACATGCCATGTCTTGTTGGCTAGTATATATAATACTATTTTTGCAGTCAGAGAAGAGGGGTGGAACGGCCGACTTCCAGGCCTTACAGATCTCTCGTCTTCCTAGTAAAATAACATAGAAAATCAATCTTGCCACAGTTTTGTTTGAAACAAAAGTATTTTCCTGATCTAATCCAAAAAACATAAGTACAGGGGTCACTTCTATCTGAATTCCTGTTACCTCTATCAGAAATTCACACAGATCGATCCAAAATTTAGTAATTGCAGGACAAGTTAAAAACATATGATAGTCGTATGCTGAATGGTTTTGGGGCCTTGAACAAAGAAACTGATTTCCAGAAAATGTTGTAAGTTTCGCCGGGGACCAATAGACCCGATAAAGAGTGAAGAGGTGCTTTCGCTTGAAATATGCGGGCTTAACAGTCTCTCGGAGCAATGAGAATGAGCTCAACCAGGCATCATTCAGATTAATATTTACTACTTCATTACTCCAAAGCTTTTCAATATCCCGTTTTACATTGTCATCTGCTTCCATCAGGGTTCGATACCACAATGCCACCTCTTTGTTAATATTCACAATTTTCATAGCTTGAATTAACCAGGCATCATCCATCTGATCCTCCCACTGTTGTCCCGCCCACCAAGCAGACAATTGATAATATTAAAATCTAGTTAATTGACCATGGGTACATAAACTCAAAGTTTCCCAAGAAATGAAATACACACCTGTTTTTAAGTCCCCCCAATGGGAGTTACCAGCGTGCTTTAGTGGTAGGCTGAGTTGGTCATCTAAACATGCTGGAGTGCCAGGCGAACCCCAACTTGGTGCATAATCTGACTAATATGATATTCACAATTTTTTCCGGATATACACCCAGGGCCAGATGTAGGTAGCCCTTTACCGATCGGAATCGGCCGAAAATACCGATTTTCGGCCTTTTCCGACCGGTAAAGGGCTATGGAGATGTAGGGGCACCAAAAATGGACATATTCGGTAATTTTACCGAAATTGTATTTTTACCGAATCGGTAAAATTACAGAATCGGTAAATTTACCGATTCTGTCAATTTTACCGATTCGGTAAATTTACCATTCGGTAAAAATACTGAATATGTAATTTGAGATGTAGGTAGCATGTCTAACAGTGCTACAGGGCATTAAGAATTCGGTATTTACCATGCAATACAATTGCATGGTAAATTACGAATTCATGTGTACATGCACATCTGTGCATGTACACCTGTGCCATGTGGCACACAGACATGCCCCGAGGGCATGTCTGTGTGCCACATGGCGCAAAAGCCAGTTACAGGGGTGCAACAGGGTGTCAAAGTGACACCCTGTCCCCCTTAGCAATTTGGTATTTTTACCGATTCGGTAAATACCGAATCGGTATTTGCTATTGAATCCTATGGGCTTCAAGGCCCATAGGATTCAATAGCAAATACCGATTCGGTATTTACCGAATCGGTAAATTCCGAATCTTACCGATTCGGTAAAAAATACCGAATTTTTCCCTACATGTCATTTACCGATTTTTGAATACCGAATCGGTAAAATTCGGTATTTAAAAATCGGTAAATGACATTTACCTACATCTGGCCCTAAGTTCTTTACAGCCTGCAACAAGAATTATTTTTTTTTAAACAAACTTTATTGAAAGATTGCACATATTCCGCAGAGCTCTGCACACCAGAGATATCTGCAGGACAGATATACCACATCAATTGAGATGCAAGCAACTTTTTCTTTTATTTTTTGATAAACAAACATAAACAAAGCAATACTAAGCACCCCCCCTCCAACTCCCCACTCCCGGATCCCACCCACCCGAGTCGCACCAGGTACATCACGTGTCTCCTTCATATCAAACATCCCAATGGCTACATGCATGTCACCTCTACCATGGCCCCTTCATGCCACTTCCGGAAGATCTTCCCGGTCCACCGGCAGCTCAAGCCACAGGCCCCTAAAGTCAGCCCAACGTTTCCAAATTCTATAGTGTTTTCTTGGACATCCCCGGGCTAAAAAAATCAACTGTTCCATACCCATACAAAAGTCCAGCCTTCTCTTCCACCCCACCACTGAAGGGGCTTGCGGAGCCTTCCACGCTCTAGCCACGTCTCTTTTGGCCAGAGTGAGGCCCAGCAGCAGTAGGTGTCTCTTGTAGACATTACCACCCACCCCATCCATCACGTGCAATAAGCCTAATTGTGGTGTACGGGGAGCTCCCACCACAGAACCTCAGACAAGCAATCCAGCACCCCCTTCCAGAACCGAACTAGTGAGCCGCATCCCCACACTCTGTGTATAAATGTCCCCACTTCCTGGCCACATCTTAGACAGCCCGGAGATGCAACTAGCCCCGCCCGCCATAACCGCTCCCTAGTGAAATACACTCTGTGTAAATACTTGAATTGGATGAGCCGTAGGCGCATCGCTATGGCGGTACCCCTGGGGGCTGCAAGTGCCTCCCTCCAATCCTCCTCCTCCAATTGTCCCACATCTCTTTCCCAGGTCTCCCAGAGCTGCTGCAATGTAGGGGCAGAATGTGTGACTAGTGACTGGTATATGCGAGAGATCTTTTTCGTCTCTAGGTCTCCCATAAACACCTTTACTTCCAGAGGGCTAATCTTGGGGAGGGACTCCAGGCCCTCTAGGCTCAGGGCGAGGGCATGGCGGAACTGAAGATACTTAAAAAACTGAGAACGAGGCATACTAAATTCCCTACATAGATCCTGAAAGGACTTAAGCGTCGTACCAGACAGCACATCTCCCAGTGTCGAGATTCCAATGCTGTCCCATCCACGGAATCCCCCGCAGTTTCACGAGCCCAGGACGCCGCCCGTTGTGCCACAGGGGGGTTTCGCCCGTCTGGGTGTTCCACCACCTCATGCGACGCAGAGCCTGCCTCCAAATCTGGAACACAACCTGCGTGACCGGTGGTAGGGTCTTCTGTAAGCGCGCCGCATAGAGAATGGTGTGTAGCGTATGAGACCCCATAAGGCTGCGTTCTTAGGCATATGCCGGGTCCCCCCGGTCGCCATACCACCACTCATTTAACACTAGGAGATGGGAGGCTTCATAGTAAGAAAGAATATCAGAGGTCGCCAATCCCCCACAATAAGTAGAAAAAAACAGGTGCGCAACGCTACCCGTATAGTGCCCCCCACCCAGAGGAACTGCCTCAGAACAGAATTTACCTGTCGGAACCATTGGGGCGGAATGGGGTAAGGGTGGTTCTGCAGTTGGTATAGTATTCTGGGGAGGGCCACTATCTTAAAAATGGCCGACCTACCATATATGGTCAATGGCATGCGGACCATGTCTTAATATCCGCCTGACCCGTTCCCAGACCAGCGCAACATTCAGCACCCAGGAGACTGCGGGCGCCTCGGAGATAAACACCCCTAAGTTCTTAATGCCGCCCACCGCTACCTGAAGCTCAGACGCCCAGTCCCCCACTCCTGAGCGCTTCCCCAACACCCATAGAGTCGACTTGCGAGGGATCATATATAGCCCTGATGATTCTCTGAAGATTTGCATGATTTGTAGAAGGCGCGGCCCGACCTATTAAGGTCTGCAGGGAAAAAGAGGACATCATCCACCTAGAGCGCGATTCTGTCAGACAGTCCCCGCTCCCACTTGAACCCTCGCAGTTGCGCGTCAATGCGCACCCATGCCGCCAACGGCTCCATGGCTAGGGCAACTAGGTACAGCGAAAGAGGGCAGACCTACCTGGTACCGCGCCCAATGGAAAATCTGGAGGATAAGGCTCCCGCCACTCGAACCTAGGCTTTCAGATCCGTATATAGAAGTCGCAAATATGAAAGAAAGTCGGGCCCCAAGTTGAGCCGAGGCAGGAGCACAAACAGATAGACCCAACTTAGCGAATCAAATGCCATGTCCATATCCGCTAATAAAAGTGCTGCCTGCTCCCCTGTGCGCTGAACCGCTGCCACCGCTACATGCACTCTCCGAATATTGTGCCTGGTCGCCCTCTGGGGCATGAAGCCCGCCTGGTCTGGGTGGATCAACGCTGTGATATGGGGCAAGAGCCGGTTAGCTAGTCCTTTGGCAAAGATAGTTTAAAGAAAGAAGAAACCAATCGTATATGGCAGATTAAGGACACACATTTTTTTTTATTCTTTCTCTTAAATGCTCCCAACACCCAGTGACCCCCACCCACCCCGGGAAACCCCCCTAATTATCTCTTAGGGCACGAACGCCTTCGAGATATCCCTACGCTGACGAGGCAAGTCTAGGTGAAAAAAACAAAATTAAGAATAAACATCCACACCTATATTCTGTGATATTAGCTGTACTGTCCAATTATCCTAGAATAGGCCATTCTAAACTCATATCCGATATAAGAAAGACCTAATTCTTTTGGAAATTATTTACAATTATATCCTTAACCGAAACTACAATAAGGCTACAGTCTATTCAGATCCTCCCATCTGTTTTAATAGTACACCCACCTCCTCCGGCTCTCGGATATTATACATTTTGTTTTGCCACATGATCTTCAACATGGCGGGGAATTTCATATGAACTTGCGCCCCCCTGGACCAAAAATCATTGTTTTTTGAGCCTAGAAGCCATTTGCGCTCCGCTGTTCTTTTGCCCAAATCAGATCGTATAAAATAGGTGGAACCCCCAAACTCAGTGACCGGTCTTTTAATACCCGGGCCAAAACCAGCTCTTTGACGAAATAAGAGAGAAAATAAAACAATATCTTTCTCTGGGTTTTCCTCCCAGGCTGTAACCTTTAAGGGTCTCTGTGCACTCTCTGGAGCTCTTTCCTCCAATCTACATCTATATCTGTTCTATCTTGAAAGAGCTCCCCCAGCAGCTTACAAACAAATCTTTGATATCCACCCCTTCTGCGTTTTCATTTATACCAAGAATGCGGATATTATTTTGTCTAGCCTGCAATTCTAGCCTTTCCATATCCTCTTGTAATTCCTTATTCCCTCGCTTGAGCCTCTCAATCTCCCTGAGATTTGAAGCAGTGGTTTCACTCAAAACCTTCACCTCTTCTTCCAAACTCTCCGTACGTTTGGCTAATCCATCGATCTTCTGTTCAAGGATCTCCCCTCTATCCTGGATTTCCTTTTGATTGTTTTCAGAAGTCTCGAACTTGGCTAGAATCTCTTGCCTTAGGCTATTTAAAAGATCCACCAACTGACCTCCTGACACCACTAAAGTAGCTTCATCTTGAACAGGATGCGGAAGTTCAGGAGGCAGAGCTCCACTTACAATTTCAATATTCAAATCTTGTTCCATCATTGTCCCATTCTAAGATGATTTAGGTGGGTTTTCCTCCACCTCTGCGAGCGGAGCAAAACGATTCTCAAGTCTCAATTGGATACCCTGAGACACTGGGGATGCCATGCTTTCCCCCACATTCGGTGCACTCTCACCCTCTCCAGCCATTGATTTTGCACCTGCAACCTGTTCCATTATTTAAAAATACGATCTGAGAGAAGGGAGTGGCTTAGATGATGACTGCAGTTCTCTTGACCTACACTTTTTAATTGGAGCCTTTTTTGACTTCTTTTTAAGAGGTGTCTTTGGTGTCACCACCGGATGTAATTCGTCAGCTTTATCTTTATCCTTACTTGTCGTTTTCTTTTTCTTATCCGGGACTGAACGAAGCTGATATCTGCTCCTTACCGGCGGTGACCTTGCTCCCTTATTACTAATAATACTCTCACTCCGCGAGCTTAGCTCCTCCGTCAATATGCGTCCTAGTGTAGGTAACCTGGCCCCCTCCTCACCCAGACTTATAGGGTGCTGTATATCGAGTATTGGGCACGGGGTGAGACCCACTCTCCATCCACCCCTTCCTGACTTCGATGTCGCTGTAGGTCCCGTCCTGTGACTGTAGCAAACCCCGAAAATACTGAAGTTGCTATCCCTCTGGAATCGTGTATGGTTGCTTTAGATGGCTCAAAAGCATTAGATTCACCAGTTATAATTCTGTTCTTGATCACTTTGTTGATGTCACAGGTTTTACATGAAATAATAGGGAAGAATCCACACTTACCAACACAGAGAGACTCACTTGTACGGATTTTCCTCCAGCACACTGTTGTCGGACTCCAACCCCCCAAAGGGGCGGAGCCACGTCTTTCGGTGGCAGGAGCAGGGAGAGCTGAGATCAATCCCATACAGAACCTTACCGTACCGGAGGTCACAGCTCTAAACCGGTAAATGTCTCCACCACAATCAAAGCGTAGAAGGTGAGGTATCCGCTATTTGGCGTCGCCCGAACCCATCGCGGCGTATATCTCCTAATTAGTAAAGCCGCCGGCGAGAATTGCGTAGGGGGGTGGCCTGCTGCAGCTTGAGTGACAGTCCACACTCAGGCTGCAGCAGACCAGACCGTAGTGCGCAGTGACAGTCCCCCTGGGGAACTTACAGTGCGCATGCTTGGGAAAGTGAGCAACTTTCTCAAGCATGCGCACTGTAAGTTCCCTAGCGGGACCCAGGGGTGCTTGCTTGCTGCCACAGCCCGGGTTTCCAAAGGGCAACAGGGCGAGCAGCAAATGTGACCCCCTAGCCAATCCTGGCGCTCTATACTGCGCCAGGATTGGCTGGTCCCAGGGCCGTTTCTGCCATTAGGCAGGACTAGGCGGCCGCCTAGGGCGGCAAAATGTTGAGGGTGGCATTTTGTTAGTCTGTAAACAGGAAATCATGCAGTGGAGAGTGCACTGTGCAAGCGCAACTGCTGTTTGCATTTGCATGCGACATCATGATGTTGTGCAGACAGTTTAGAGCCGAGCGGGGTGCGGGACACACTAGTGTAAGTGTGGGTCCCCAGGGCCGTCAATCTTGTAGCGCTGGTATAGCGCTCCCAATGACGGCCCTGGGGAAAATTTTGGGCCAATCCATGAGCAGTGCTTCAGCCAGGGAGGGCAGGCCACTGACGGTGACGCGCACGGCGCGCCAGTGCCACCATCTCTCTCGGCGCGCGCGGGGGACGGTCGGACTGTGTGTGTCGGCTGGCGCGCTGCTCCCCCTTTGATGGCCGTGAATTAACCATAATTTAATTAGCATAATGCAGCTGCCACCTGCCACAGACAGTGCCACAGTCTTGTTGTCCGGTCCCGACTCCGTCTCCCGCCGGCCCTCTTTTTTTTTTCCTGACTCCAGCACCACGCCTGCAAAACAGTACAGCCGTGGTCAGGCCTGGCCGTGGTGGTCGTGGGGACGTACGCAGGTCGTGACTTGAGCAGTGCACGCAATGGTGAGTCAGTCAGAAGGCCGCTGGAGAAAATAAATATATATATTTCGGATCGGATGCAAATTCAATTGCAAATGAATCATGTGTAATAATCTCAGGCAGCCTGTTATTGCTAATAATGTTGTAAATGATGAGGCGGGCGGGTGAATCATTATCTGTTATCTCCGACTCCGAGCCCGAGCCCGTCCTCACGGTCACGGCCGGACTGAGAGTGAGTGGCGCAAAACACTGGTGAGCAGAGCTGGCTAGCAGCACTGTGAGGGGTGAGGTGGCCCCCTGTGTCTGAGTGAGGTTTGTGGTGGTGGCGCGGGCGGGGCGGGTCTGTTTGTTGCAGCAGGCCAGGCAGGCTAAAAAGATCTGAGAGTGAGGTCATAGGATGGCGGTGGTGGCGGCCCCATGTGTACAGGCCTGCAGCCTGTGACTGAGGTGAGGCGATAAATCTATCTCCCTGCATGTGAGCAAGGCTGGAGCGTGGAGGAGTAGTAGGACACGGGAGAGGGGGTCAAGGAAGCAGGAAGAGAGTGTGCAGAACTTAAGAGCAGAGGACCCTCTACCTTATTTATGCATTTTTATAGCGCAGACTTTACCCGAAGGTGTCAGAGCGCTTCACAATAGAAACAGTCTGAGAGGACATTTCACTCTCCAGCTTGATTTGTTGACAAGCGGTGGTTCTTTAAAGTGGTAGGGAGACCCCATTGCATCTACTCCTGCGAAGAAATCTGTCTAAGCCGTCAAACCTTGAAGTTCATTACATTGTATGATTGCACTTTTGTTGTTAATTTTGTCAAATGCACCACAAACACTTTTCCTTAGAGTAGAGCGTTGATGCTAAAGCAATATTACAAAGGGTGCTTTATGGAAAAACGTGTTTGCCTATGAGGGATGTAAGACTAGACTGTGACCCTATTGAGTAACTTCTTTATGATGGCACTTCCCGCCATTGCATAAATGACATAGACAGACTGAATAACTGGGATGGTCATTACTTCACTGCCAAACTACAGAAGAAAATAGAAAAAGAAAGCTTCCCCAGTAAATATCTATTTGTGCCATATATCTTTCCGAGACCTTTGACAGCAGTCCTAATAACAGGCAACCATTGCAAGCAGACTCCTCTCTTTTTGCTTTTCACCTGTTAAGAGCCAGTTGAACTACAAATGTAGCAACAGTTGTCAGCATGTCCAGGGTTGAACTGGTCAGCAGTTGAGCACTTTCCATGTCCTGGGCTCTATATGTGCCTAAAAACGAGACAACGTTCATAATGGACGAAAAGACAAATATTCTAGAAAATCCTATGATCTAAAGTTGACTGCTAGTGGGCATTATTGGTCCTACATGTAAGTAGGTGATCTTAGGAGATGGCGATGCCAGCTCATTTGGTCCTCTTGAAGAAAGTTTGCAGTCTCATCCAACCAGCAACCGATAACTTGCAGCTGTATCAACTCTGTAAGAATGAGGATAGAGACAACATAGTTTGCTTTGTGGACATATTTGAAAATATTTAGCAAATTTCAAAACATGCAAAATCTTCTGTTTTTTTTATTTAGATGAAGAGCGGTTTTAGGCTGGATATAATACCAAAATTCGATCTGCAGGCCAACAGGATAAATTAATACATTTCGAAAGTTTCTCGCGTTTCATACACTTTGGGAAGTTCTTGATGCGAAAGTGCAATGTGAACCCCAAGAACTGCCTGGACTGTCCACAGACCAAGGAAATCGTGTGGTGAATGTAGTTCCCCATGATAGAAAAAGAGAGGGGGAGGCATTTTTCAATTCTCGCCTAGGGCGGCACAACACCTAGAAACGGCCCTGGCTGGTCCATCGCGCAGCATCCATCATTGGATGCCGCGCGTGGTGGTGGTGGGGGTGGGATATCCTGATCCTGTCAAGGAAGGAAGATATTCGCGTGAAGGGCCTCTTCAATAATATTTGTTTACGTGCGACTTTGGCAGTGAGGCTGAATCAATTAAATATGCAAGTGCTAGAGAGGAGAACGGCTGTTACCGGCAAGCCACTTATTCTGCCCCGGAGCACAGTGGAACGCCAGGCAGCGGGTCCGAGCGCCACTCAATAAGCGTAAAATAAATAACTACCTGCGCGCAGGCCCGCTCCATTCCATGTTATCGCCTCATAGATGTAAGCGCCAGCTCTTCAGGCTCCCAAAATAGAAGCCACTGACTGTCCCAACCCTGAGTCGGAAAAAAAAACAGGACACACACAGGTAATAATTACAAAGAAATGTCTACCGACCTGTGCTAGCCTCCTCACGGAGTTGTGGGTCCCACCTGCCCCTCGCCACCCTGGGAAGACTCGGCTGGCTCTCCGGAAGGGGTAAGATGGCTGCACCTGCCCCCAAGGGCCCACCAGTCCGGAGCAACACTTCAGTGTGCAGGGCCGCTGGAATCCTCTGCTCAGGTTACGGGCGAGGAGGATAAATGTAGCGCCTGCTCTCACCTCACTGGGCCATCGCGCAGCATAATCATTCCGACAGTAGTGGGGTTTTGGAGCATAGACCAAGCAGTCCTCCAAATCACGGCTTCCAAGGCAAACAATTGAATCCCAGCGATAACAGAAAGACTGTGCAAAGGAAACTTCATGCAGAAATCCACAGCTCGCCTAATGACAAGATGAACACAGATCAGGTAAGATACGGTGCAGTAATGGATACTGGCGTCATTATAATAGATGTGCATAGCTGCCAAGGTGTCAGATTGCTGTGTGTGACATTTTCATATTTTCAGTGAAATTATGAGTGCCATTTCAACAACTATGAGTGACACTTAATCGCCGGCAATATCACACGATGAAGATGAGGGAAACGTATAAATATCAAAAATATTGCACCCATTTGAGCAACAAGAATTTAAGCAGTAATTTAAGTAAAGTGCACTAACAGCAGGCAACTGAAAAGCAGGCAGAGTCAGAATATGTGACTCCACAATTCTCAGGTTCTGTACACTACAGACCAGGGATGTAGGTAGGTTAGAATAATTGAAGCATTCGTTTTACTTATTAACAGCCATAGCAAGTTAGCTGAGCTACTAAAAAACACAGATGCCTTATCCAGCCTTTGCCTACACTGCCCCCCCTAGATTCTCCTTGCTGCCAGCAGTCAATCAAGGAGATCGGGATGCAGAGTATCAGTGTAAACTCTAGGGCCTCTCTGTCACACGTAAGACCCAGCCCACAACAGAAAGATGTAAGAATGTGAGAAAATAAAAAAATAAACTTGAGTCCCCACTGGAACAAACATAAATTTTCTTAATATCTGTTATCCTTGTCTGCATTTGAGGTGAAGTTTGATTTAAAAAAAAACCTAGGTAAAAAAAGAGCGGTGCTGCTCAGGCACTGAAAGTTTGATTACCTTTACTCAGCCCTTACATGTCTTAGCCGGCACAATTTGAAAGTCCATCAAATTACAAAGCTCAGTCAGCACACAGTATAATGTATGTCTCTCACTCATCCAAGGGTCACAGAAACCAGCCCGCCATCGCTAATTCTGGAAATGTCCAAGTTTGGACTATGCGCAAGCATGATCAGTGATTTTAGGCGTGGTGGAAACAGTTCAGAAATCCGTGCCTTCAGATCATTGCACTCGCATCACGCACTTGTTATTCCAAAAACACCTAAATAAATTCTGCCTTTGAAATTTTCAAAAAATAATAATTTCGATCACTGCCTTTATTATCTCCTTTAAGAATCCGCTCCTCTGCCCGCTCCCCTGTCCATGTTTATATTTACTGATGTGTTTATTTTGTTCTCTTTTGTTTTGATACTTATATCTTCTTTTCCACCATAATGCAGCCTGTTGCTCCCAGGTCTGCAGCATTAGATGAACAAAGTAAAGATACTTCCCAGCAGAGTCGTGGGTGTTTCAAACTATTTCTTGGTGGCAATGCAGTTTTACTGTCTCGAACAAAGGTGGTGACTAGTCTAAAATGTATTTCACTCCTAGACACAATTCAATACATTAAGAGGTGGCATTTGGTGTTTCACAACTCCCCTCCTCCTACCCCACCTCCTCCAGTAATGCAATCACTGCCTCTATAGCTAACTGTTCCCCTCCCGGGCACGGTGCGGATGGCTGGACCCCAAAGTAGTGTAGCAATGTTAAGCTGAGAGCCTGGAGGCCTGATTTAGTACTAATGCCCTAACACTTACTTGAGTGAGCTCCCGCCGTTACATCCGGTCTGCCGCAGTCCAGGACTGTAAGCTCCACTAATGATGCACCATGACTCTGGCAGCGGCCGCACGGGTTCACTCGCCGAATCTAATATCCAGCCTTGCACATTGCTAAACATACATTTTGCTACCTCACCATCTGAGTGTTACCGCATTAAAACCACAGGGTTACTTCCACATTAGTTGTTGCCACACTTTTATCTTGCAAACATTTTCCATGCATGCAGGTGCTAACCTGTCCGTATACTGTGTCACCGAGTAAATCACTTACTTTGAGTTTAGAGACTGCAGCGGTCCGTGACTGCACTGCTGCCCATCGATGGTGCACTCTCTGCAGCCTACCTGTTCTCAGGCTGCCTGGCCACTCCTCCCGGGGCCCGGCATTGCTCGATCATGGCCAACCTCACTGTGAGCTCGCTGCAGTAGATTTTTGCGCCGCCCGCCGCGATGCGATCGTCATGCCTCTAGCGCGGCAGGCAGCCATGAGAGAGAGACTCAGGACGTGATGACACTCTACCTGCACATCCGGATTAAATCCAGGCGGCCCCCCATGGTGTGCCATGACTGACAGCACTCTGTAAGCAGCCGCGCGCCGCGCCGGCGCCGCTAGATATTGCGCATTATAACATTGTTGGCAACAGCAGGGAGCTGGAGCAGAGTGAGTTGATACAATGTGGCGCTCTCAGCCACCCCAGAGCTAAGCGCAGATGGCGATTTAACTATTTAGGAACTAGCCCAGCAACCGCAGCACGTCTCTCGTGAGAAGTGAACCACAGAGAGCTGGTGAGGTGCCGCTGGTGGCGCGTGCTAGTAGGTGGTGGCTAATGCGTGACAATGCATTTCAGTGCGGTGATGCGGAACACCGCACTGAAATGCGTGACTGTCACACCTGATGCGTGATACTTGACAGGACTAGATGTGTTATATCGATTGTTTCGGCGACTGCTGTAGTGTGTTTTTATGGGAGAGTGTCATGCAAAAACCTAATTTAAAACCATGAAATCGAAACCGGGTCCGAGGACTTTATTAGTATATTGCCTGGTTTAATGAAACCAAAATGCATTTCCCCTTCCTAATTAATTTCAGGGATATTTGGGCGAGTTTTGTAATGCTCAGTTACTTATCAATAATCTTCACTACCCTTAGTCCACTCGCCACAGTCATTAGAACCCACCCTCCCTCCTTTTAGCCCTTTAACGTCTATACATATACATTATATTCACAGCTAGGGCTTGAGGGTCAAACAGGGGGGGTCAGAGGGCAACAATCATGCCCCTTGATGTGTGGTGTTATCTTTCAACCACAGTTGTGCTTAGCTTAAAGATCACTGGCCCCTGCTACTTCAGCCACAATGTGCAGCACTGCTTCTGCAAAGCAACAACAGGCAGAGTAAAGTTCCTTACCAGGAGTGACCCGGCATAACATTTACAAATTTAGGCTGCTGTGATTTGGGGGTTCACCATATGATGTGGCTCCACTGACCCTGCTGCTCTCCTGCTGCGGAACACAAGTATAAGATCTTGTGATAAAGCTTTGTGAGAAGTCTGATGCAGGTGTTAATCTGCACAGTCACTCACCATTTCAATCATCCACTCACCTCATTCATCCTCCCAGTTACTGATTCATCAACCCATGTATCAACCCTTCCATTTATCCACTCAGGCATCTACTAAGCCACCCATCAGCCCATTCACCCATCCTTCGATCCACTAATCCACCTATCTGCTTATTCGCCTATCGAATCACTCACTCATGTACCCACTCATCCATCTACGCATAAACCCATTCACAAAACCAATATAATCACCCATCCACTGAAATGCATTTACTCGCTATTTCACCCATCAACCCCCCCCCCCCCGATCCGCCTTTCCCCCGCCGATGTGGAGTGTGTGCTAATGTCACACTGGAATAGGATGGGCGCAGACAGCCTGATAAGTGAATAAATACCAGCACGTATGAGTTTCACTTTGAGGTGCTCCGCATAAAAGAGCAAAGGGTCACTGAATGGTTGTTATAACGTTAGCAGATTGGAGACTAGAGGTGTGCAGAAATGTTTTGTGGTAACAGTTATGTGATGAAGTGGATTGGTAAGGAATACGGCAATACTGTGTGAATCGATTACACCAAATATTTTTTGTAGCTTTAAAAAAAGATCTAAAGCTTGTGAAGAGCTGGCATGGGTGGTGTCATCAGTGAGAAGTATGAGCTGCACCAGACCAGGAGTGCTAGGGAGTGCAGAGTGACTAGGGACTGCTAGGGAGTGCAAGGGAGTGTGGAGTGCGAGGGAGTGCGGAGTGCGAGGTAAGTGCGGAGTGCGAGGGAGTGCGGAGTGCGAGGGAGTGCGGAGTGACTAGGGAGGGCTAGGGAGTGCTAGGGAGTGCAGAGTGCTAGGGAGTGCAGAGTGACTACAGAGTGCTATGGAGTGCTAGGGACTGCAGAGTGACTGCAGAGATTAAGCTAATGACAATGTCATTTATTTATCTGTTTTCAAAACCAACACATAAATACAAATTTTGTCATTTACAATGCCAATAGCTCTAACTTTTCCAAAGGCGAAACCATTGCATTGTAAATGCTTGTTTCAAGCTGCTTACAATGCCTTGCTTGTTGAGAATGTTACATCAAAAAGTCTAACATATTTTGTAATTCAAAGTTGACAATGTGGCAGTGGCTCAATGACATTTGTTGCTGCCGCATGGACGGCAGGGTGGAAGAAAGGGCAAGGCATGTAGGGTTCCAAAGGGTTGAGATGAATAAGCAAGTTGCCGCTTATGTGTTGTGCTCATTCACCCTATTTATCCAAGACTCTTTATAAGACACATTCATGTAAAGTGAGGTTTATTTAGGTATTAATGGTAATGTAACAAAACTGGTGCTCATGTAAAGCGCTCTGATACCCGATGTCTCGGGTCTATTTCGCTATATAAAACAAAAAATCAGTTGTTGGCCTATATATGGAGGTGCGTTGGCAGTCTGGCAGAGCTAGCCTATGTTTGTGGTCCCAGTAGTGAACAGGGCAGCAGGCGGCAGCGTAGAAGGTTAATGTGCCTGCTGCAAAGAACATGTACCTGATGCAGATTACAACATGCATATGATGTAAATAGGTCAGTGAGTCACTGCTTTTGTCAGAGAGATCCTTTTGTTACTTGCAAGTTTGTAAGTTTTCAAATTTGCTTGAAAATGCACGATTTTTCTTCTCTTTTTTCAAAACCCCCTTATGGGTTTTGGGCTCGCTCGCTCGCTATGGTGCAGTATGCAAATCAGTTTACGCCTCACCACATTTGGCCCCTGAACAGTCACCTGTCTCCGAAAAAGTACCACCTTAAATACCACGGCAGGGCAAAGGGCTGATAATTGACTTGAAAAAATACATGATTCTTGCACAAAAAACACATTATTTCCGTTCAGTAAATATGCTGTGGTGTGGATATCTAGAGAAATGTCTTGGGATACTGGATGCACCTCAAAAGGCCCAGGGATACCATGGGGGTATCAAGGATTGCCTAACAGTCACAATGCGACTAAGTGAGGGATAAGGTCTGGGGTGGATTTTGCAGTAAAGTGAGACGGTTTCTAAGTGATGTTTGTGTGTGTTTTAGTTTTGGCTAGTATTTTTCTTTACCTGTTAGCATTTTCTGTGTTTTTCCCTGCCACCCGCCTAGGCCCAGTTTATAAATAGATGTCCAAGGTCTCCAATGCCGTAACAGAAGCACTACATACCTTTTTGGTAAATTGTCAACTAGGGTTCTCACTAAATTTTACATTTCAGATCACCTGTTCCACTTTGAGAACAGTTAGAACCAAAACTGGAACATTCTCCTTGCATTTGATTTTAGAAGGTGTAGACAAATACAGAGAGCTACCTTGGGCAAAAGTACTGGCAGATTTGAGATCCCGGGCTAAGCTTCTAAATGCTATCAAAATCACACAGAGGTCTGGTAGCCTGAAAATGAGGGTAGTGGTAAGTGCATGTTTTTGGTATTGATACATTGGACAGGGCAACATTTCTCATTTCAAGTGACTAACAAACACAAATATGTTAATACTTTATTATTTCCATTATTTACTGTAAACGTGGTAAAGGTAAGGCGTGGTTCCCAATGCTTTGTGAAGGCTGTTTCCCAACTGCTGTGCAACTTCTTCTACTCTTAGAGCTGAGATTTCCATGAAAGTCTTATAGTCTGAATTCAGCACCTGAGCATAATAGGACGGACTGTATGAAGCTCTGTGGTTATACCGAATAAGAAGCTACCTATGTTATGCCATCTATTAATGTAATACCTGCACTTTCACAATTGCTTTATTAACCTTTCTGCTTTCTCAAATTTGCTTGAAAATGCACGATTTTTCTTCCTTTTTTTCAAAATTTTCTTGGGGGGGGTTATCCCCCCAAACCCCCCTTTTGGGGTTTGGGCTCGCTCGCTACGCTCGCTCGCTACGGTGCAATATGCAAATCACTTTGCGCCCCACCACTTTCAAATGTCACCCACCGCCCCTGGAACCACTTGCACAAAAAAACGCTTTAAACCTGAAGGCTTTATGTCATGCACAGCACACCAACAACATCACCGCTTGCAGCAACAGCAGCACTGGAGCACTGGAGCCAATCTCCTCCAGACATTAGCGCATTAGCACCGGACTTCTCGCCTCGAGCAGGAGCTCTACCGACTGTCTCAGCCAGCCGCCATGTTCCCTGAACACGTGACCCCCTCAGATCCGTTTTCGACCACTGCGGATACCTGCACTTCTTTTGCAAGAGCTTGAAGATGGTTTTTAGTTTGATCATCTTCATCCCTCACGGTTGACCAAGATTCACTAATGGTTATGGAGTTTTGGAAGTTTCATTTTAGTCTCTGTTTCTATTCATGGATTTGAGACTCTTAACAATCCTCACCTTTTTTGCTGTAGCTCCAAGGCTTGATAAGACTCAACCTGCTAACACTCATCTTGCAAAGACTCCACTTATGCTTCTTCTCCTCCAGACCCACACATCACACTGGGTTCTGACTTGGGGAATCAGTGGCTGTTTTCACCAGTTCTTCATCAGCTTGTCTCACCCTCTTCATGTGTGATGTGTGATTTAAGAAAGCAGGGTTTTCTAGACCTCAATCTTTCGGTGTAATCATTAAATAACCCCCTCCTCTGGTCATATGAACCTTTGTTCATGAACAAGGGGAAGTAAGGAGCAATGGTAAATCATTAAAGACTTTTAATGTAGTCATTAAAGAGGATTAGTGGGACTTAAAGTGTTTTATTTTCAATTCTTTTAGTCTTTCATCTTTTTATTCATTAGGTATTAATCATTAGATTTCAGAATTAAAAATGAATATAATCCATCAATCAATATTTGATTGTAAAATAAAACAAAATGTGAGTTAGAATCACAGTTAATAGTAAAAATACAGCAAGAATGTTCCATAAAGGAAAATGTCCTATTCTAAATTAAATTGGGCTAATGAGAGAAACAGAAAAGGTGTCAGTTCAGAAACTCAATGAAGATCTCTGATGAGAGAATCAATGTGCAAGCATAAATACTTTGCATCTTGGACCGGAAAATATAAATTAACAGACGTAAGGAAAATAGATTTAATAACCTCTTATGTAGAAAAGTCTAAGAAGCTCAGAGACGAGTCTCCAGCCGGAGTGTTGGGAAAGGAATCCTACTCTCCTCTGGGAACATTCACTGATATAAACACACAACTTCTATGTTGCAACATTATTTTCTTCCGTCTTCTTCATCCTCCAATAAACTTTCAGTAAACTCCTGGGACTACACAAACTCCCAAATGTCCCTTACAGACACAATTGACTTTCACACATTAGACCTTTAAAGGTTACATGGTTGATATTTTGTGGTCCAGGCAGTTCTTCTCATGAATCATCCTTTCGGTCGCCTCCTCTCCTCCTGGTGAGAGCTCACTATCAGTTGTCTAATACAAAACATGTGTCTATTCAATAACTAACAGAAGGCTTCTTGCTAAATATGTCTGTAACAAAGCAAAAAGCAAAAAAACATTGTGCACAAACAACTATTCAATGTAAAAATCAGGCCTTTCACTATTAACGCATTATTTTTTAGTTGGCATGGCATCGACAGTTAGGTTAATTTAAATCAGCACCTACATGCATTTGCAGGCCTACAACTTTTAAGCATTATTACCTACTACAAATGTTGTAATTAGCATAAGTGTAACTTAAACATAAGCTTTGCACATTATTAATGTAAGCATTTTGTTATCGAATAAAATTTGCTCCAACAGAATCCATTGTGGCAATCCAGCACATTTCACTGTACTGTGGGCTACATGGATCAATTGGCACAGGCCTTTCTAGCAAGGCCTCAATCAGATCTTATGACCATGCTTTTTTGCCCTAACCCAGCCTCCAGGGTTGAGGTTGTGCCCCACTATTGGTGTTGCCAAGTTGACCTAACGAGAGCTAAACTGCATCATATCAGCCAGCCCATTGTAATACTTAAGAACAATATCATCTGTCATATTTAGGAGTGTGGCTGTAGGAACAGAAGTGATTATCATGGCCCTCACCATCCTCACTTCATAGTAAGAGAGTCATGCCCTTTTATTTGGGGCATTTCCTTTTTTAAAAAAAAACAATTTTATTGATTAACATAACCAACAATACAGCAATGCTTTTAAGCCATGGTATGCATTAGGTATACAATCCGTGTGAGCTGATCAACATTACATTAATAACATTATGACCCTCAGTTCGGAGGTGACCCTTCGGTAGCACATGTATCATCGAATCCCGCTTCACCACGTCGCAGTTCAACTGTTGGAGACAAACATATATCCCCTCTGCATTTGTTTCACATCCCCCATTTGCGATCCGACTTTTTGGGGCATCTCCTGTGTTTAAAGGCATCCTTTTCAGCTATCATGGGTCGATCCATGTCAACTGCCAAATCTCGAATACTAGGCATCGCTCCCATACCCCATTTTTGTGCGATGTTCCGTTTTGCAATGGCCCGTTCCAATGAGACCCATGTTTTCTCGGTCTGGGTGAGGTCCGTGGCATCCCACACATTTAGTAGACAAAGGTTTGGGAAGGCCATCAATGTCTTACCCCCAGCCCTCTCCATTTGTTTAGTAATAGCGTCCTAGTATGACCGGACAGCTGGGCATTCCCAAATATTGTGAAAAAGGTCTATTTGGGGTATTTCTGAGGCTCATCAAGACAAGTGGGAATGTATAAGGCATCTGACAGAGGTGGAGGCGCACGCTTTTGCAATACTGGATTTCATTGCGCTGTTAATTTGCTCAACAACTCCTGATGCTTCTGGTCTCTAGCTACAGTGAAGCTGTTGGTGACTGTTTAGGGCTACAGAGAGTAGCTTTATTACATCATTCTTGAAATGGGTCCCACAGCCAGATTCTAAAGAAATTGGTATTCCAAATCTAGGGATCAACTCCCTCACTATTAGTTTTGTTACAATGAGTCTATTATATCTTTTGCTGAGCATAACTCAATTAACCAGGATAAAAGATGCACTACTACTAAAATATACATAAGCCTGTTATACAGAGGCATTTCCCAAAATCGAACTGCATTTGATTGAATGGTCCATTAGACTTTCCTATGTGATTCATGGTCACAATTGTTTTCTTATTGGTATTTAACAATCTGGAAAGTAATGCATCTTGGTCTCAAACTCCCAACCACAGACCAAAAATGGGTGTGAAACAAATTCTTTTGAAGGTATCCCTCTCAACATGTGTAGGAGCATGGAATTGTCAGACCAATGCATGTAACCAAGAATCTGGTAACACAGCCCTGCCATCATTTGAAACTCAAGTATTGCTTCCATATACTGCTCATATCCACTTCTCTTTCTCATCTTCAGGTGCGTGATATTGAGGTTCCCTTAACTCATTGAATGTCTTGACTGGTATCAACAACACATTGGTTACATGGTCATTGTCAGTTTAACTTGCTTCATCTAAATTGAATGAGCAGGACTCAAGAGTGCAGTATTTTGCCATCTTATCGGCATAGCTATTTACCAATGTGGCCATGTCACCACCACTCTTGTGTGCAACGCTCAAAGATCTCTCCAGGTAACTCTAGTGCTTTAAGAAGATCTAGAATGTACATTCCATTTTGTATTAAAGAACTAGAGTACAAGTCATCAAAATCTCAACTGAATGAGGAACCATTTCAATAAGAGTGTAACCCATCACTAATTTCTTCACTCTGTTGGATCCCCACACAGACTGGTGCAACCAGTTACAGGCAACCATAAATCTGTGTCAAACAGACAATATGTACCCTCCATGTTTGTGACTGAAGAAGAAAAAATCCTTCTCATAGTCTGGCATTTCATGTGCTGGTGGGTACAGAGTTAGTTGCTGAGCTCTACGAAGGTACTCAACCATTTGTCATTCCAGGGTACCAGATTTCTCGCATCATTCTGAGTAAGCAACCACTTTGGGCTTGATTAGGGCCATGTTTAGAAGAAAGGGAAAACTGGGGGAAACTGTCATTGATTATCAATGGGTTCTGATGAAAGCTAGAATTTTGTTGATAATTAGATACTTTGTTTTGCATATTTGCTGCATCATTGCAGCTTGTGGCATTTTTTTATTATATGGTCTCTGATTCCACACAGTTTGTACCGGAGACAGTCTTATTGGGGTTGCTGACTTCATTAACCTACTCTGGGACATCGCATTTATGTTCTAAAGCTAAGAATTTACCTGAGTTAGATTCAGTCTACACTCTTGTTTCCAATGTACAATCTTGGTTCAATAATGCCACGGTGTGCCCCTTTTCAGAGTGCTAATGCCCTCATTCATATTAGCATTATCAACAAAGCTCTACCTCCTTGATGAGCAACATTCCCAGTCTGCACAACACTATCTTGAATACCAACTCCTTGCATGCCCATATTTACGCCTGAACCGAGAAGCTTATGAAGGCCTGAATCTGATTCAAAAGAACCTCTCTTCCCACTTCCATAAACCAGCTTTGTTTGTGTACTTTTCCTTACTCTTACTCTTCTTAGCATTATAAGTATCACTAGAGTATTTTGCACATATAAGCATTTTGTCCAAGGATTTGGTCTGCCAACACATCACACTTTGCTGTATCTGAGAACTAAGCTCAGGATGCAGACCAAGCTCAAACATGGAGATGACTCCGCTTTCACAGCTGGGTCTTCAACTGCTCTATAGATCTGCGTTTGCCTCTCATACTAGGCATGCACTGACACTTTTGGCTCTTGCATTACCCTCATAATTTCAGACCAATTCACTTCTCTCTTCGGAACCTTCAATTTCAAATGCTCAATTACTGCTCTGTATTTGTTTATCACTTCCGGTGATTGACTATTCGTTGGCACATCCCTTGCCAGTTCTTCTGTTGGCTAATTCACAACCCTATTACATTCCATCCACAGGTCTTTGGGAACCACAATCTCAAATAGGGTGATTAGGTACTCCCAGAGTACGTTCAAAACAGACACATGTCTTTCTTCTTTTGTGTACCAGTTCCACAAAGCTCTGGGAATTTTGTTGCAAATGAAATAAGATCAGATGGTCCCCAAGGCACATACATTCCTCCATGCACCTTTCTCATACATGGAGTCCAGAAATGATTCCAGTTTCAAACTCACTCGCTTACACTCTCACCTCCTTCAGCTCCACCCCAAGCCGTTTTCTATTTCACCTTGACCCCCTCTTTTGTTGCTCATTGGTCTTAAATGTCTTCACTTTTACCAATGTTCTTGTGCAATTCACTAAATCTTCAATGGGCACTCTTAAACATGGCAATCTCATCTCCTTTATTTCTCCATCACTCATTACCAATCTAAAAATTATTTAGCAATTTTGATTTCTATTTAAATCAATGTTATACTTTTCAGACAAGCTTTCGGAATTCTTATGCGCCTCGTGTGCATGCCTAGCATCTTTTTAGTTTAGTATCGCAATTCAACCTCATCCTATAAATTCAATTTCCTGATGTCAATTGTTTCCCTCAAAATGTCTTCAAACTTTAAAATCAATATATTTCAATGTCTTTGATCACTTTTCTCCAGAGTGAGGTTGTGGTTCAGTGGCTGTAGCAACAGTGACAGTAGTTGTGCTGGGTGCTTCAGTGTATCTATTATGACAGAAAGTCTTACCCCTCCCGGTGCACTCGACACAGTGGATACACTATGTTTGTGATCCTGCAGGAGGGGGTACAATATGATACAGAGTCACTGAATAGATCATTTAAAAAATCATATTCCTCATCATCATTATGATTATCATCAGACTGTCCTCTTTCTTTGTCTTGATCTTTAATCTGACTCTCCTTTCTGAGTGCCTCCCACTTCTCTTCCTTTTACACTTGCAGGATAAACACCTACACCGTCAAATTCACTTCCACATCATGCCTTCTGTCTCCAATTCCATCTGGCATCCAACCAATTACTAAAAGTGTTTCTAATCAGAGTTGTGTTCTTTGTCATGTGGAACATGCTCCCATGCATTCAGTGTTTAAAAGTGGGCAGGTCTGCGTTGGGTTTTTGTTTTATACAACACTTGTTTCAAATTCTAAAGGTTTCTCACTTTAAAGGTACCATTCAGAGGAAACTGAATGCCATTGTTATCAGAAATGATCCTGTTCTAATCTTTAATCAGCAGACAAGTGGGTAAACCCTTGGTAAATGCCCTGTCATGAGCAGGTGTACCTTCACGTGGCAATTTCTCTCCCTCACAAATGGCAATGAAAGGTGTTCTACATGAAATTCCCATTTTCATTGCAGTGCATTCATTCCATAGTTTAACCAATAACAGTTTGTATCTGCATGGCACCATACAACAACCTACACATCGCAGTGCGACTCACTGCAATGTAATATTTGAGTTCAGCCTACTTGAGATGTCTAATGGATTAAAACATCCTGCATGCTTGACCTTAAAATAAAAAAGGGGAAATCAAATCTCTTCTATAAGGCATCACAACAGGAGAAACAGGTGCATGGTCAGCAGTAACCTACCCTTGAATAGTGTATTTACCAGCGACGGCTCGTGGAGGGAGTTACGGTGGGGCAGGAGGGTGGGGAGGGGGAGGGGCAGGGTGGAGGTTGCTAAAAACCGGCATATGGATAATTGCAGGTAAGTAAACAATTTAATTAATAAAACGAATTTCGTAGTGCGCCTTGCATCGCAAAATTCAATGCAGTGCGAGCTACGAAATTCGTTTTATTAATTAAATTGTTTACTTACCTGCAATTATCCATATGCCGGTTTTTAGCAACCTCCACCCTGCCCCTCCCCCTCCCCACCCTCCTGCCCCACCGTAACTCCCTCCACGAGCCGTCGCTGATTAATATGCATTTACAACTACACAACTCGACCTTTAGTAAATTCATCTCATGGTATGAATGTGGTGCCTCACAATACACAACTCAGCTTTAGCAGACAGGTTTCAACAATTATTTTTTATTGCATGGATGTTGAATTTACAACAAAATTCGATAACCTAAATCATAAACTTAAAACAATTAGCACATTAATCAAAATAAGCACATTCAATAAGGACAAAGGAACACCTGAGATTTAAGTGCAAACACATAGCCTTCTTGGTTGCAATTAGTGGGCACAACTGAAAAGTGAAGGAAAGCGTCAAAACCACAATAACCAAAGCTCCTACTATCCCTCAGATTAAAGCTGCATATAAGCACAACCTGCTTATATTTTTCATGACAATGAAGACCCAAACTACAAATCCCACAATGCACTACATCTAACACACAATAATGCACTCTCACTGACACTCTCTACAATGATAATGATAGTTCACTCTATTTATACTCACTTCTTCTCAATGACATTGTCTACAATGACAAATCAACTATTTATACTCACTTCTCCTTAATTTATGGATCAGCTTTGGGAACACTGACCCACTGCCATCAATCCAAAAAGGACCCTTGAATTTTGGAGTACAGTCTGAGTTAGGGAAATTTTGTTTCTGGATATAATTAGCTGTTGCATCTAGATCCAATTTTAAACCATGCATATTCGGTTTCTAACCATCCAAGTCTAGATTGTAACCATCTTCTGCTAAAAGATCTGATAGAGCTTTCTTCAAATAGGTCATATTTAAAGTGTACCTGACGGAACGAATGTAGTTTTAATACCCCAAGGATTTTGTTGCAACTCAAATGGGCTTGATCAACAAATTTCAATGCCAATTACAATGTAAATAATAAAGCACATTAGCCTTTACAATGAAAACAAGACAAATTTTAAAATAAAACCATGGACAGTTTATTAGAGCATTAGAATGTTGAGCACTCCATTGCCGACAGTGGAGTGCTCCGGGCTTCTACGGGCCGGTAGAAGCCCGGAGCAACATTCTTTTTTTTTATTTCTGAAATTCTTTATTGTATATAGAAAAATATAATTTTACATACATGGAAGAGGCTTATACATGAGTGGAAAGAAGAAAAGAGAGAAAAGAAGAGAGAGGGGGGGGGGGGGGGGGGGCATTACATACTCTTGAGATCGTTCGCCAGTTCGTGGTCTCATAGTCCAAAAGTCTCATAGTCTGGTAGTCCATATTGCGCCCATTGGTATACCTTGGCGTTTGTTGTCAGGCGGCTTGCTCCCCGCGCCACCCCGGGGGACAGTAGAGAGAGGTCTAGGTTATAGGTTATAGGTTGAGTAGGAGATGTGCTCGGTGCTCTGTTGGCACTAGCCTATTTCGGCCTGTGGCCCCAGATGTTCATGGCGGCTTGTGTGATGATGACAGGTAGTGATCTAATGATCCCCACATGGTCGACTGTTTGTGCGTCTTCGGTGTGTATTTTGCTGTTATGTTGTCCGCCCCCCTCAGGAACGTGACCCAGTTGAGCCACGCCTGTGGAGACGCCTTTGATGTGTCCTTCCAGTTAGTTAGGACGACTTTGACTGCGGCTGTCAGCATGAGATCTATGAGGTCCCTGTCCTCCGTTTTTGTGATCGCCTGGGATGTAAACCCTAGTGCTAGGCCTGTGAGGTCTGTTTGTATGTCTGTGCCTGTGATCTCGTGGATAAGTGTTCTGATCTTCCCCCAGAAGTCCTTGATTTTTGGGCATTTTAGTAAAAGGTGTTCTAAGTCTCCCCTTTCTTCATCACAGTTCCAGCACGCGTCGCTGTCTCTAATGCCTACAGTGGCTAAGCGAGCTGGTGTCCAGTATGCCTTATGTATCAGCCAGAATTTTGTCTGGTTCAGCGTGGCCGTTATTTTTTTCCGACTGGTGGACCTCCATAGCTCTGCTCTGGCTTCCTCACTGAGTGCTTGACCTGCTGCCTCCCCCCAGAAGTTCATGACCTTGTCATTGAGTCTGGTGTGTTTGGGGCTTAGGATCTTGTAAAGGTGTGCTACCTGGTGTCCCAGTGTGTTCAGACTGTTAGCCAGCTGTATTATCGAGGGTGTCTGGGTGTTGAGGTTAGCCTTCCTTATTGCGACCTTTATCTTCAGGAAGTTGTATAGTTCTACGCTCTCTAGGTTGTACTCTCCTTTCAGGGTGTCAAATGTTACGTCGGCGCCCTTTTTCTTAAAGTCATTGGCTGTGGATATGCCTTGGCTGTACCAGTCATGCATGTCTAAGACCTTACCCCTGTATTTTAGGGATGGGTTGTGCCAGATTGATTCGAAAGGCCCCCTTTTGATGCTCGTATTTAGCAGTTTGTCAATCTTGAGCAGAGCTCGTTTTGTGTTCCTGAGTATCGGGTTATCTTTTATTGCCGGGTGTTTGGTGGCCGTGAGGAGGGTGATGGGTTTCATGCCGTTTAGCAACCCTTGTTCTAATGTTAGCCATGCCGGGGTGTAGTCCTGTCTTGGGTCTAGCCAGTGCAGTCCCTGTCTAGCTAGACACGCCTCGTGGAATCGCTTGAAGTTTGTTATGTTTACTGACTATCTTTTCTTTCTCTGCATCTCTTGCATCTTTTATTTCTCTTTCACACCAGCACCAAGTAGGAGCACAAAGAAACAGGAACACATAAACAGGCACATGGCTAGGGGGACAAATGATCCTAAGAGAAGCCCACCAGCACAGCGAACGCACACCAGCATTAATGACACATAACGGGCAGAGCAGCATAGGGTCAGACATCAAAATAGTCTCCCTAAATGTCAAAGGGCTAAATAGCCCTGTTAAAAGAAGGAAGGTGCTTGACCACCTAAGGAAACTTAAGAGCGACATTTATGTGTTACAAGAGACCAGGCTAGAAGAGGCAGACATTTTGCGATTAAGAGCCAACTGGATAGGGGAGGTGGTGGGATCGCCGGCACAAAACAAGAAGAATGGGGTAATAACACTAATAAGCAAGAATTCGAACCTGTCTATCACTAGCTACCAAGCTGACACCCAGGGCAGAACACTAGTGACCAGCCTCAAGCGAGCAGGAGAGACCTACCACGTCGCAAACATTTACGGCCCGAACAGTGAAGACAAACAGTTTTGGGAGGGGATAGGTGCCCAGCTACACAACTTACCAATGGAAGATCTATTGATTGTTGCAGGGGATTTTAACCAAGTCCTGGATCCAGCTATAGACAAGCACCCCTGCAGACGCCACACAACCGCTAGCCCTAACATCCTCAAGAACCTGTGCTCGAAACTAGGCCTGAAGGATCCGTGGCGCCTAAGCAACCCGGATGCCAGGGAATACACATTCTACTCCAACCCCCACAACTCCTACAGTCGGATAGACTACATACTGATGTCAGGAACACACACACACCTAATAGACCACACAGAGATCGGACCCAGGACCATATCAGATCACGCACACATAAGCCTGTCACTATCAGGCAGACACAATGAAAAGCCAACACGCAGGTGGCGTTTTGATGACGGCCTCCTCCAACACACAGAAGCGAAGGCAGAGATAGACACAGCAATCCGAGAATACCTGACAATCAACGACACACCAGAGACGCCTAGCCCGGAGCAACATTCTAATGGTTTTTTTTTCCATTCACAGCTGCTGCTGTGAACAAAGGCCTTTCGGAGACCAAGGGGATTTAAATCCCCTCGGTTTCCGAGAGGCCTTTGTTTAATTTGGTAGAACACTATGCCCTCTAGTGGCAGAATGTTCTAATAGCGTTATAGCTCTCTGTAGCTGGGCTATACGGCGTTAAAGTTCCTCACCCTTTTGAAAGGCCCTCACCTTCGGCTCGGGGCCTTTAACGCTGGAGCAAGCCTTTAATGGTGGGTATAGCCCACTACGGCGGGCTATAAAGATATAATAAAGGTTTAAATAATTACATAAGGCAGTTAACTTGTTATAATCAGTCAATTGGTCTTGTGAATCAAATTATAGCATAAAGCTAATAAAATGCAAATATTAATATAACAGAACAAAATATTGGACAGCTCAATTAAAATAAATCACAAATCAGAGGTCAGACCGACTAAAGATAAATAGAGAGTGAGCCCACAACCCTCATGAATGGGCTTCTTTTATAATGCAAAATACAATGAATACCAAACATAAATACATTTACCACAGATTCACATAATGCAGTTCCCATTGTCGGTGCCTTAATTTTTAATACAAATGTCGCTATTTAATATGGAAGGACAGGTTCTCATGAGAAATGACTGTTGTCCCAATGAGTGAGGCGTTGGGAACATTCACTCCCAGTGGAACAGTGTGCTACAGAACTCTAAAACAAACATCATTCTGTACTAGGAAAGCATCATTCATCTCGAAGCAGTATTTACAAAGTTGCTTGTGCGTTAATAGTGAGTGTGCAGGGTGAGACAGAAACGAAAGATAATTACATGCTGAAAAGGTAGATGCAGGCAGCCCCAACCATTTTGAAATAGAGGCCTACATTAGCCAGTGTTAGCATTATCACAGTTACCTCAACATAATGTCAAATTTCTAATACATGTTAATATTCTTTTGTCATGGTAATGCTATTGTGCATTTAATTATCGCTGGGGTGCACTCCTTTATTTGTTAAAGTTAGTAATGGTTGAAACCAGAGCACAAGTCCTAAAAAGAGAATTGGGGGGAGGCTGACGTCACGAAAGGTGGCTTGCACCATGAGACTCATTGCCTCCCCTCACTCACCCCTTAGATGCAATTTCATCAGAGAAGCCAGCGCGTGAGCAGCGTGCTGAATGAGCTCCGATCTCGCCCCAGAGAGGCCAAAAAGTGAATGTGTGGCTCCATTTTCTCCAGTCATCGAGCTCCCGGTAAAATAAGTGGGGGTCGCCGTCCACCCGCATGGTACCCCGACTTGAGCCCTGGTTGAAACACGCTGAACACCAGGCGTTAGGAAAGGTACTTCTGTAAAACAGAACCATTCTGTTGAACCTGGAAGCACAGGGCTCAGTCCCGCGTGGTCTCTTCACTCACATGAAAATTTAACCACAAACTGCTGTAGGTAATGCACTGCAGTTTTAATGACTGTTTGGTTATCTTTATGTCCTGCATAAACCAAGACCCAGCGCTTAATTTGAGCCAGTTCATTCTCAGCACCAGCACTAATGACAAGTCCAATACATAGTGGAGCTGTCTGTCAAATTTTGAGATGAGCCCAACAACAGTGTTTAGTAATTCCATATACATTAAAAATGAATAATACCTGCAGCCCACAACATTCTCATAGCTTGGGGTAGTCTGAATTGTCACGATCTGCAATGGTCAATGGTTGTCATAGCACGTCAGAGGCAGAACTGACAGGGGCAATGGGCTGTGCAAGCAACCGCTGCCACCTGAGAAGGGCCCTGGCACTTACTTCTTTACAAATTAAGCATTTGCCAGACACCATATTTTTCATAAAGTATATAATACACATAAAGCGCGGGCTTTGGTTCAGTTTCCTTCAGGCGTTGGCTTCATAGGATCAGGCGCCTTCAGCCTTCAGCCATTAGCTTTCTGTTAAATACATTCTGTCTCACACCATTGATAACCGTTACCTAACTCAGCAATAGAGATGAGGAGAGAAGATTCTTTTCTGATAGGTACAGAGACAATAAAATCATCTTTTACGACACAAGGCTGCCCTCCTCGTGACCCTCTGGAGAGAACCCGCGACCCTTATCTCGGGCTCGAGGACACACCAAGCCTGAGACAATCTCTCAGAGTAGCGGAGTCATATTCACTCTGGACTCATTTTCAACTTCTCCGTGAAGGCTCTCCTAGTTTCCTCCTCAGTGAAAAGTGTTTCTCCCGGTATGCAACTCTGAGCTTGGCTGGGGATTCGAGTGACGTGTGATACCCGAACTCAAACCTTACAGAGACCACCCTGGAGTCGCCGGCCTTGTACTGATGCGTCACTTTTAGTATGGGAAAAAGTGACATACCGGCGGCGCAAGGGGCTTGTAAATATGCCCTGTAATCAGTCAAACTGACAGATGAACAGCACCCCTTCAGTCATTTTTGCTAAGTTCATTATTAAAAACCGGTAATTCTAAATCTTAATACATCACATCAGAAGGTATAATTTAGGGTTCTTATTACCTATAGTGTAACTTTTAAAGTTAATGTATCTTTTAAAACCTATTTTTATGTTTTATTGCAACTGTTTTACTCTTATTTATGATCTATTATTTTATTTACGGTCGATACCTGACAATAAGGAAGCGTACAAATGTTATCTGTAGAGTAACTATTTCAAACTGCGTGTGTTCTAATATGCTACGTGACAATTTATAGGTGTAACTTTTTGGTTTTCACAATGCAGGTACAAGTGGTATCTCACCGGACGACGATGTCTTTAAACATCTTGCTCTAACCTACTCCACGAGCCATACCACCATGGACACTGGCATCTCCTGTCCGGGGTCAACTGGTTTTGCAGATGGCATAACAAATGGATGGACGTGGTATGCAGTCCAAGGTGATTATTACATTTAATACCATTTTTGCTTCGCATATTTTACACAAAGCATGACTAACATGCAAATGCTTTGAACACATACAAATGCTGCAAGTTCTCAGATTACCACCATCCTTACCTGGGGTTAAATTCTTACCCCGCCAAGGGCCGGCTCTGGGCCCTTGTGGGAAGTGTGCTGTCTGAATGGGCAAATCTGACTCGCAAAACGTGTGCATTGCCTTCAGTCTATAGAGCGTACAGTGGGTGGCGCTGTTGCTTCTCATTATTATCTTGCCCTACATTATTTAAGATTTTAAATTGCACGCTGAAAAATAATGTATGAATAAAGTACACAGGAGAAAGGAGCAGGTCTGTGATTGAACACATGCTCCGAGTGTCATTGTCTGAATGCGCTATCATAACATCAGTGTCAGTGGCGTAACGAAACATGAGGGGGCCCCCCTGCAAACTACATGGAGGGGGCCCCCTCCCATCCTCCATGCCAGACTAGAGCTCTCAGGCCAGCGACCCGCCATACTGCAGGGGATGCAGGGCTATTGTTACACCACTGTCACCAATGCAGCTGTTATAAGTAACACTGGATGGTGGAGTCAAAGGTTGGGCTTAGTCTGCCCGCAGGCTATCATAGGTGGTGGTCCATTCATTACAGGGTCCCTGCCATCAGTACGCCAGGGAAGTTTGCCCAATTCTAGGTGGGTTTCCGGATGCAGACTCCTGTCATGATATACAACATCGGGCCCACTCATCGTTCAGTTTTGACAAAAGTGCATCCACTACTCCTTTTCATTTCCGTTTTAAAACATTAGACAATGCAGTATTTCAAAAGCAGATGTAACTACAAAGAGCAAATTTTGATAATAAATTTGTATTAGTAGACAATAGCAATCTTAAGAGGCATTGCATAGCTGCATACACACCGTGACCCCAATTCCATCACAGTCTCTCTCTCAGTCAGTCAGTCTCTCTCTCTCTCTCTCTCTCTCTCTCTCTCTCTCTCTCTCTCTGTCATTCAGTCTCTCAGTCAGTCTCTCTCAGTCAGTCAGTCTGTCAGTCAGTAAATCTGTCAGTCTGCCAGTCTCTCTCTCTTTCTGTCAGTCTGTCAGTCAGTCTCTCTCTCTCTCTCTCTCTCTCTCTCAGTCAGTCAGTCTCTCTCTCTCTCTCTGTCAGTTTCTCAGCCAGTCAGTCTCTCAGTCAGTCAGTCTTCAGTCTCTGAGTCAGTCAGTCTCTACTCTCTCTCCACTCTCTCTCAACTCTGTCAACTCTATCTCTACTCTCTCTCTCCCCACTGTCTTTCCACTGTCTCTCCACTGTCTCTCTCTCCACTTTCTCTCTCTCTATTCTCTCTCCACTCTCTCACTCTCCCTCTCTCTCTCTCTCCACTCTCTCTCCACTGTCTCCCTCCACTCTCTATTCTCTCTCTCAACTGTCTCCCTCCACTCTATCTCTCCACTCTCTCTCCACTCTCTATTCACTCTCTCTCCCTCCACTCTCTCTCTCCACTGTCTCTCTCTACTTTCTCCACACTCTCTCCACTCTCTCCCTCCACTCTCTTTCTACTCTCTCGCCACTCTCTCTCCACTGTCTTTTTCTCTACTCTCTCTCCACTCTCTCTCTTTCCACTTTCTCCCTCTCCACTCTCTCCACTCTCTCTCCTTTGTCTCCCTACACCCTCTTTCTCTACTCTCTCTCTCTCCACTGTCTCTCCACTCTCTCTACACTCTATCTCTCTCCACTCTCTCTCTCCACTCTCTCTCGACTCTCTCTCTCACTCCACTCTCTCTCCCACTCTCTCTCACAAAGTAGTGTGTGTTGCCATGGGCGTACGCAGAAATATTTCTGAGGGGGGGCACATTTTTAACTTCATCACCATCCCCCTTGCACCCTTCTCCCCTCTGCCTTGCACCCTTCTCCCCTCTACCTTGCACCCTTCTCCCCCTTCCCCTTGTACACTTCTCCCCCTCCGCCTTGAACCCTTTTATACCTTGCACCATTCTCCCCTCTGCCTTGAACCATTCTCCCCTCTGCTATGCACCCTTATCCCCTCTGCCTTGTACCCTTCTCCCCTCCCCTTGCACTCTCCCCTCTGTCTTGCACCCTTCTCCTCTCTACCTTGCACCCTTCTCCCATCTGCCTTGCACCCTTCTCCAATCTGCCTTGCACCCTTCTCCAATCTGCCTTGCACCCTTCTCCCCTCCCCCTTGCACTCTTCTCTCCTCTGCCTTGCACCCTTCTCCTCTCTACCTTGCACCCTTCTCTCCTCTGCCTTGCACCCTTCTCCCCTCCACCTTGTGCCCTTCTCCCCTCTGCCTTGTACCCTTCTCCCCTCTGCCTTGCACCCTGCTCCCCTCTGCCTTGCATCCTGCTCCCCTCTGCCTTGCACCCTGCTCCCCTTCTCCCCTCCGCCTTGCACTCTTCTCCCCTCCGCTTTGCACCCTTCTCCTCTCTGCCTTACACCCTTCTCCCCTCTGCCTTGCACCCATCTTCTCTTTACCTTGCACCCATCTTCTCTCTACCTTGCACCCATCTCCCCTCTGCCTTGCACCGTTCTCCCCTCTGCCTTGCACCCTTCTCCCCTCTACCTTGCACCCTTCTCCTCTCTGCCTTGCACCCTTCTCCCCTCTGCCTTGCACCCTTCTCCCCTCCCCCTTGCACCCTTCTCCCCTTCTCCTCTCCGCCTTGCACCCTTCTCCCCTCCCCCTTGCACCCTTCTCCTCTCCGCCTTGCACCCATCTTCTCTCTGCCTTGCACCCTTCTTTTCTCTACCTTGCACCCTTCTCCCCTCCCCCTTGCACCCTTCTCCCCTCCCCCTTGCACCCTTCTCCCCTCCGCCTTGCACCCTTCTCCTCTCTACCTTGCACCCTTCTCCCCTCTGCCTTGCACCCTTCTCCTCTCTGCCTTTCACCCTTCTCGGCCCCCTCTTACGAACCCACCTGCAGACGCCCACATGGCACGTTCTAACAAGAGCGCTTACCTGAGGGCACCTTTTTGCTGCCTCATCCCTTCTCATATGAGCTTTACCCTGGAGAATGCTGATAGTCTGACTCTGAGGGCCCCCACTCCCAAAGGGTATACCACTCAAGATATACTCCACCTTTCTCACAGTTTAAATTCAGAGAATCAATATACTGACGTTATAGAGGCAAATTCACTAAAGAATACAAACTTTCCACACCACCCTCACCAGAAAGCTCGAAAATATCTAACCCAAAGATTTCCTATAGGAATCAAGCTATTGTTTAAAATACTTCACAGTGGAGAGCTGCAGCTAAAGGTGCGGTGTTACATGACAACCAAAGTTGTGAAATAGTACTGCAATATTTGACAACATTGAGAAGATAGGATCTTGAAACCATTAATTCATAACATAGTCTTGCAAGTGTGTGGGACAGCGTGTTACCCGTCTGCCCATTCTTCCTTAGGAAATGGCAACCAGTTCATGAATAACATGCATATTTGCATCCATACTCTTGTCATGAGTGTGGTATGTGCCTTCAAAACCTGTCGGAAGAACACCATCTCCATTTCCCCTCTCAAATCTAGGTAGACCTGCAGAGCCGGTCCTAGGCCATCTGAGGCCTTCTGAGGCCCCGGGCGAAAGGGAAGATGTGAGGCCCCTCTAAGTGCCTTACTGCCTGCGTGAGTGCGCTTTTCCCTACTCTGCGGGGCCGGCAGGGGGCCCCCTGAGCGCGAGGCCCTGGGCAGCTGCCCATACCGCCCATGCCTAGGACCGGCCCTGTAGACCTGACCTCATGACTTGTTCTGTGTCTGTATTGCTCTGTGCTGCCTCCTGCTGGGGGCCCCCACCCACCCCATCCTCCTTCCGGGCCTTGCTAGCTCTGACTGAAGAGAAACATTGCAACTTTGTTTCTCTTCAGTCAGAGGGAGGGGGCGAGGGGCTCAGAGCGGGCTGCAGACAGCCTGCACCTGCTTTAGAGGGAGAGAGGCTTGCTTCAGCGCAAGCCCCTCTCACAGCTCTCTGAAGTTCTGAGGCCCCCTTCATTTGCTGAAGAGAGTGGGGGCCCCCCCCCGCACTGCGGGGGCTGCGGGGGCGTTTGTTACGTCCCTGATCAGTGTGTCACTGATTTGAGTGATTGATTTTGATTATATAGAGCAAAACAATTACCTGAAGGCATCAATGTGCTATAGCCGGCCGTCCAGAGGAAACCCCTATCTATAAGCCCACCAGAGACAAAGAAAATGAAGGCTATAGAGTATAGGGCCTTTCTGAAAGGCAGCAGCTCTGGGATAGCCCTTAGACTTCGAGGGAGTGAGTTCCAGAGTCTACTTGCATCAATCGAGAAATCTCTATCTCCCCGTTTCTTCTTTCTGGTCCTTGGCACAGTGAGCAGGTTACGATGTGCAGATCGGGGGCTTCTACCTGGAATATGCTGGTGAAAGATATCTTTGATCCCCGCTGGACTGTGGAGAAAAAGGGCCTTGTGACCTGTACATATTGCTTTCAACATAATGTGCTTTCTGATGGGGAGCCGGTGTAAAGGTCCCCAACCCCACAGTAGCGGATTGGCGCCTGGAAATATCCAGAATTGTTCTAGCAAGTGCATTCTGTGCTACTTGCAATTAGTGCTAATTGCTAATATTGGAGTCCAGAAGGCGGGAGTTACAATAGTCCAATCGGACATGACTAGGGCAAGTGCAACCTGCTTTTGTGCAGGCCGGGGGATAAATAGAAACAAAATTCTAAGCATCTTTCTGAGCCCGAAGCAGACTGTCACAGTGTGTTTGGCCTGGTCATTAAATGTAAGTGCAGAATCTAGGATGACACTGAGAATTTTTGCCTTCTCAACTGGGACGGGACATATACCTAAGGTGTCTGGCCACCAATTGCTATTCCAGCTATAAGAGTGCGGGCCAAAGAACAACACCTCAGTTTTATCGCCATTTAATTTCTGAAAATTCCATCTCATTCAGTCTGCAACTGCCGACATACATTGAGAAAAATTATCTGCAGTGGTGGCACAGTTCTCGGGAATCGACACAATCAGCATATGATATCACGTACATCCCAACAGCCCGAATTATGGCCACAAGTGGAGGCACATTGAGAAGTGTCTCCTGTGACCTGTTCTACCCTCCCTTCACTGCCAAAATTGACGACCTCTTTTGATCCCCCTATGTAATATCAGACAAAACAAACATATATATGTACAGTATATATTCCGATGAGTGGAGAGGGGTCATGTGTATGGAGAGGTGAAACCTCACGTGGGTCATGATGCCCCTTCATCACTCCAAATGGTAGTAAATAGTGTATTTTACTCTGCATATACGTCGTGGCATCTTTTAATGTATATACTGTTTTAACGAAAGGTGTTTAAACAGGACCAGAATACAAGGGGTTCGATTTGTGCAGTAAGGTCAAACTACATTGAAGAGACTATAAGGAGACTTGAGAGTCCTTGGAAACTCATTGCTACAAGTAATCTGTGAGGCAGTGAATAAACTGTGCTTTTTTGCACGCTTTGCTATATTGTGGGAATAAACTGGATGTTGACCTTTGTTTGTAGTAATATCAATATAAATGTGTGTTATTTGGTACAGCTGCTCCAGATAACAACCTTATTGGGTCACAGATGTAGGAAAGTGCCCCATTTTGACATGGTCACCCCCACTTTTTGCCTGGTATCTAATGCATGTTGATAGAAAGTGGCACTGGGTTCCTGCTATCCAAGTCCCTAGTGCCACATCTCTTTCCCTAAACTGAACAATTGTTACTGCAAGTGGCAATACTTTTAGCCCCCCCTGTTGAGTCCCTAGTAGTGTTACCCTTGGTACTCCGGGCAAGGAGGCTAAAGACGGTACCTAAGGGCTGCAGCATGTATTATGCCACCCTAGGGGACTCCTCAGCACCAACATGTAAACTGCCTTAGTGGGCTGCGGGCCGTGGTGCAGAGAAAAATGAAGACACAACATGGTACACCTCCTGCATGCAGTATAGGTAAATCACCCCTACAGCAGGCCTTACAGCCCTAAGCAGGGTGCACCATACTCCATGTGTGGACATATATGCCTAAGCAGATGTGCCCCTGTGATATCTGAGTCGATTCCTTGATATTACAAGTGAACAGAGAAGCCATTTTAAGTACATGTGCTGGACACTGGTGTTAATGAGTACCCCAGCTACTTGATGGCTAAACCATAGATGTTTGGTATCAAACATCTCAGTCTAATAGCCTGCACTGATTCCAGTGGTGGATGTATTAATACATACACCCAGAGGGAACTTTAGAGGTTCCCCCTGAAAACCTACCAACTACTAGTGTGCTGAATGACTGGTGTAGACCAGCCTGCCACCACAGGCAGGTTTCTGACCCCCTGCAAGTGAGAGCCCGCGCTCGCTGAAGGCAGAAACAATGATTGCTCTGGCCAGAGGTGATGTTAATTCCTGCAAGCAGGATGGCTAAGTAATCAGCAAATCAAGGAAGGAGGTTTCAAAGGCCTTTACCACATTTGATATGTAATCCAAAGGCTTCCCGAGACAGAGGAAATGCCACCCCCTGACCTGGGCCCATTTAGCACACAGACAGGTGGGACAATTAGCTAGTCAGGAGGCGTGCCTCCGTCTCAGCCTAGTTCCATCTTAATTTTGGTGGAATTAGGGCCTCTGGGTTAGGGTTATGCCAACTTCCCACAGGAAGTAGGCATATAGAGGGTGTAGACATCCTTAAGGTAGATAACCCATTGGCTACTACTTGTCCCTCCCCATAACGTCCCTAATGTATTTATGTGGCACCTCTGACACCGGGATCTGAGATTTGACCGATCAAGTAGAGAAGGACACCGAGAGCCCCAAGAAAAACTGAGAACTGAAGACTACTGTGGACTTTTGGCACCAAACCCTGCCTGCTGCACTAAATCTCAACAGTCGGGACCCTGTGACTTGTCTTGCAGCCGACCAGCTTCCAAAACCCCAGTAGACTGCCAACCCTTAGCAAATTGCCAAGCAATGTCCCTTGGAGTAGAGGAGCTACTTCCCTGCAGTCCGAAGTCATCGAAACCCAAAGTCTGGTTTACCATGTTGTCGATCCCCAGCCAACCCAACACAGCAGCCACCCAGGAAGAGGACCCTGTGATCCTGAAGATCAGATCTGTCCATGCACCAAGCGAGAGGACATCAGGACCAACTGCAGCATCAGAGGACCAATATCCAGGGCCCTGGACTCCATGCATCAAGCTGAGACTGTGATAGTCCAATCAGGACTCCCAATGACTTCAAGACAAAGGAGCTGTCGAGGAACATCAGCTCTGAAGAGACCCACCTCCAGAGTGGCCCAGTTTTCCTGATTTTGCATCCTCAATCAGTGAGACCAACCAATGCAAGGTCCCAAGTCACACAAAGCCCAGCTGACATTTCCACTCTGCACTCGAGTGACCCAGCCCGGGTACAGACGAAGCGACTGTGGTCTCAGATTTATTCTTGTGTGTCTTATTTATTGCTTCAGTGTGTGTCAACAAATGCTTAGAACTACCCTCTGATACGCCTTAATGCTAACCCACACTACCACTTAAGAGAGCATTTGGTTTATCATTTGTGCCCCTATTTACCGACTGGGGTTTGCCTATAAATTGGTACTTATATAGCGCACGACTCACCACCAGGGCATCTAGGCGCTGTACTCATACCGCTGTAGGAACCCTTCCTGTTTTTCCCCAGTGAAGTGTCCACTCCTGTGCACCCCCATGGTGAAACCAGGCATCCCAGCGCTGTTGGGGGCCGTTGTGGAGATTAAGCAAGCTATTGCCCAGAGTTGCAGTGTGGGACCCATGATTAGAATAGGCACTGAGGCGAGAATAGCAGGTCCGAGGAAATTTTGAGCCTGAGAGCCGCTGAGGCGGGAATCGAACCCTGGTCCCGGGCCAGAGCTCTGCATCAAGGTCTGCCGTTCTAACCACTGAGCCACACTTCTCCACGCCTGGACTCATTACACAGTGTATTTCTTTTTGGTCCACTATTTAAGAGCCGGCATTCTAAAACAGTTATTTTCACTGAAAGACACAAATATATTTATGTGTGAGTGTCTGTAGTGCCCACATGTTTCCTTCACCATCAGCCTTGATCATGGAAGGTTAAAGGGTGTTTCACTTTTATATATAGACGTTATTTATTAATTTGCAACACATGCCCAATATATTTCTAAATATTGAGGGATCCATTATAATGGCGGTCGGATCTCCACCGCGCGTATGGCGGTGGTGATCCGTCCGCCATTATCCACCGCCTGATTATGTTGGCGGGGGTACCGCGGTGGACGGAAAGACCGTCCGCCACTTTTCCGCCTGGTTGATGGGTCGACCAGGTGGAAAAGGTTTGAATATGGTGGCGGTGTCTGTTAGACACCACCATCATTTTATAATGCAAGCGGGGATCAGCCTTTCCGTGGCGGCAAATGCATGTGGATTTCACAGTTGGGAGCCTGTTGCGGGCTCCCAGGATGTTGGGGGTGGAGAGGGGCACATGGGGGGTACCTATGGTACCCCCCTGCATTTGCATTCACAACATGGCAGGCACCGCGCGGTGCCTGCCAAGTTGTGCATGCAAATGCACAGTGTGCAGCCACAGCATTGTGGCGGGCGGTGCTGTGAGCACCACCCACCACAATGTTGTGGATGGGAGTTGCCACCACCACTGTGGCGGTGGCATCCTAATTGCCGGTGCGAGACCGCTGCACCACTGGCGGCCGGTCCCAGCACTGCAAGCTGCAAGGATACATCCGCCCACCATCCTAATAGGCCCCTAAGTTTGTTTCAGTTGAATATATTTTAAATGTTTTAAATTTTACTTATAACGAGGAATGTAGAATGTTTGTGTTTTTAGTTTTTTTTAGTTCAAGGATGCATAGCATTAAGGGATAGCAGCTGGGGTTCAAGGACGGTAGTGTTAAGCCATATTTAGGTTTTTTAGGTTCCTAAATGGATGGCATTACGTGATAATATGGGTTTGTAGGATTCAGGGAAGGGTGATGTTAAGGGTTTTGTAGTGTTCAGGAAAGGGTACCCGTAATGACTAGCAAGGAGTTTTTAGGGGTCATGGAAGTGTAGCTTTAAGGAGTAGTAAGGACTTTTTAGGGTTCAAGGAAGGGTAGTGTTAAAGAGCAGTAAGAGGTTTTAAGGTTCAGGGATGTGATAGGCAGCATTAAAGGATAGAAATGTTTTTCAGTTCAGCAAGGGTAGTGTTAAGGTGTAGTAAGGGATTTTAAGGTTCAGGGATGGGATGGGCAGTGTTCAAGGGTAGTAAAGTTTTCCAGTTGAGGAAGAGTAGTGTTTAGGGATGTTAAAGGTTTAGAGATGATAGCAGTAAAAGGTATTGGTGTTTCTAGGGTCTTGAGAATGGTAGAATGAATGGATACTATGGGGGTTTTATGGTTTAGGGATGGAACGGTGTAACAGTTTTTATGCTTCAAGGATAGGTAACACTAATATGTAGTAAGGCATTTGAGGGGTTCACCAAAGGGTACTTATTAAATAAATAAATTAGTTTAATATAATATGTACAAATATAGATATATAATAGATATATTAGTAGCGTATTAAAAAAAGACATAAAAATAAATAATTAAATAAACTTTTTAGGAGTCAAGGCCCTTAAAAAAGCCTCTCCAGCCCATCTGTCTTAAAAATAGGAATTAGAAAAAACACCATTCTCTCGAGGAGTGTCATGTTACGTTATCCCTGAAGTAGATGATAGAAAGGGAAAGGGGAGGTGGCTTTGACTGCAATACATCCCTTCTTCTATCTGTGCTACTGCCAGAGAAGAACAGACACCATCATTATCTAATTATGTAGGAGGCATATAGCATTGCAGTTGCATCTGTTTGGCCTAAAGGTCAAGTTCTGTTGAATTGTTTTTTAATTGCATTTATATAGGGCTTGCTACCCCTGACGAGGCATTGAAGCACTTTTACGGCGAGTAGCACGCTACTCCGGGACCCATAGAGGATTAGTGTTGACTTAGTATAGTGAAACATGCAAGTACATTTTAAGTGGTGGGTAGGTTAGTCAGTTATTTGGATTTGGAATGATAGCAGAAGGATAGAGGAGGAAAAAGGCTTGTATTTATATCGCGCTTGTTACTCCTGATGGGATGTTGGCGCACGCTATTTAGGAAGCCCATAAAGGATTAGTGGTGAATTAATATGGTGAAATATGAAGAAATTTCAGTGGTGGATATTAGTCAGTTATTTGGAGTGAGAAGGATAGCGGAGGGATAAAAGGGGAAGAAAGGTTTGCATGCATATAGCACTTGTTACCGCTGATGGGTGTTGAAGCACTTTTCTGGCAAGTCGCACACCACTCCGGAACCCATAAAAGATTAGTGGTGAATTAGTATAGTTGAATTTGGAATTTGAGAAGTGAACATGTTAGTCTGTTAATTTTGATTGAAAAGGATAGTGGAGGGATAAAAGAGTGAAATATGTTTTTTTTGTTTTTAGCAGTAGGGGGAGGCTTTTGGATGAGTAAAAATGAGTTTTGGAGAGGAGGAGTCAGAGTAAAAGAGGTGTCAGATGGTGCAAGGAGGGTAGAGTAGGATAGAGTCTAGAAAGGGTTATTTTGGGGATCATAGTAGTGGTATGGGGTTTGGGATAAATGAGAGTGGATGTAGAGGATATATTGATAGTTGTATAGGCTGAGAAATAGGGTAGTGCATTGGAAATACTAAATTATAAGAAGGTGATAAATATATAGATCCATAAGTACCATAAGTTTGTGGATGTGGATGGTGTGGGCTGGGTATTGCTAAGTGGGAAAATAGGCAGCATTTCTGGCCCTGGTCCGTCCCAAACAGGAAACTGCCCTTGTCCTCTCTGCCATTAGCCTCGAAGCCCGGGCTGAGACGTCCTAACCCTGGCATTTTATAGGCCTAGTAATCAGGTGAACCCTTCAGTCAATGGGAACCCTAGCCCTAACACTATCCAATCACAACACTGGCCCTAAAATCTAGACTCAATAAAAGACCAGGACATTACAGCCAATCTTAGCCCTAGTCCAAGCACCCAATCAGTTCAAAAACCCTGATCTCTACATCCACTAGAGGCCCTAGCCCTACCAGTAGTCCCAACCCAAGTCCAAGCAACCAATGGCACAGGAAGGCCTAGTCCCTACTTCCAATAGAAAGCCTAACCCTACTCTTAGTCCCACAACTAGTCCAGCAACCAATCATACCAGAAGCCCTAATCGCTACTTCCAATTAAAGGTCTAACCCTAGCCCTAGTCCCACCCTACTCACAAAAACCAATAACATAGGAAGCCCTAGTCCCTACTTCCAATAGAAATCCTAACCCTAGCCCTAGTACCAACCCTGCATTGATTGAATCACAGACCCAGAAACCAATCAGAACCCTCAAATACCAAACCAATGAGGAACCTAACCCTAATCCAATAGAAACACCAGATACAACCACCAATCAGTGTACACATGTACCAAACACTAGCAGAACATATACGGTCCCAGCTCCCTCAGACAAGATTTGCTGGCCAGGGAGCTGGAAGCTGCTTCTCCTGTTCAGAATCTCTTAGGAGACAGACAGGCTCAATCCACACTTTGGACTTCTGCAGGTAAAGGCCTCACTAACTTGAAATCCAACAATACTGTTTGAATAAAACTTTACTCCCTCTCCTGGCCAAAAAACGAAGTGCACAGTCCCTAGTAAACACGGTTTAAACAGCTCACAGAAGCACCCTCTGATGTAGAATATCCCTGTTGTTGGGAGGATGGCAGGGGGGCTTGTTTCACTGGCTTGGGAACACAAAATGGTGGCTGGGGTGCACTGTTTTAACATACAGGTCTTAGCACAGAGCAAAGGAGAAATTTGGAGGGAAAACTGAATTGTCACCAGGATTGAGAGGGATAAACTACAGAGTTTGGACTGCAAATACCACAATTCAACACGTTAAATGGAAACAAACATGGGCAGGGAAAACCACAAGTTTAAAACACAAAACAGGTGATAAAATATGCAATCACTGGCAGGTTAAAACTACAATTTTAAACTGTAACAACCACAGGCCATAATCACAGAAAGGGAAAATCGTTTTTTTAACAACTTTTGTTTTGGGGAAGAGACAGCACTAGTCTGGCTCCTTACCACTTCCTGGACTCTGCTCACTGCAATCTGGGGCACAGGTAGGCTGCAACTCACAAGATGGAGGAGAATGATTTAGGGTGCATCCAGCAAAGCCTTAAGGGGCCGGGGCAGGTGTGTGGGGAGGGCTCAGAGTTGCCTGGTAGCTGAATAGCCAATGGTCTGCTGGCCTGGGGATGGGGGCTGGGGGCTGGGGAGCTGCTTCTCCTGTTCAGAATCGCCACGGAAGACAGGCGTAATCCACACTTTGGACTTCTGCAGGTAAAGGCCTCAATAACTTGAAATCTAACAATACTGTTTGAATAAAACGTTACTCCCTCTCCTGGCCAAAAAACAAGGTGCACAGTCCCTAGTAAACCCAGTTTAAACAGTTCACAGAAGCACCCTCTGATGTAGACTATCCCAGTTGCTGGGGGGGAGGGGCAGGGGGGCTGGTCTCACTGGCTTGTGAACACAAAATGGTGACTGGGGTGCACTGTTTTAACATAAAGGTCTTAGCACAGAGCAAAGGAGAAATTTGGAGGGAAAACTGAATGGTCACCAGGAATGAAAGGGATAAACTACAGAGTTTGGACTGCAAATCCTACAATTCAACAAATTAAATGGAAGCAATCGTGGGCAGGAAAACCACAAGTTTAAAACACAAAACAGGTGATAAAATATGCAATCACAGGCAGGTTAAAACTACAACTTTAAACTGTAACAACCACAAGCAAAGACAGTAATCACAGAAAGGGAAATCGTTTTTTTAACAACTTTTGTTTTGGGGAAGAGACAGCACTAGTCTGTCTCCTTACCACTTCCTCGACTCTGCTCATTGCAATCTGGGGCACAGGTAGGCTGCAACTCACAAGATGGATAAAGATCTTTGGCTTAATCAACTTGATAAAAAAATTACAGCTCTTGGAAGGTGAGCACTTTTTCTGTGAACGCACATAACGTATGCCCAATCAAAACATGTACTCCTGTCCACCAACATGTAGACGGAATCAAATCTTCACTCTGTAGTACTCTTGAAAGCTCTTTTTTAGGTTGATCACATAAGGTAAGGCAACAGCTAGACTGTTGAACCTGACCTATAAAGGGAACTTACTAGCTTATGACCAGAACCAAGGAAGAGTTCCATCATTGTCATCTCTGTGCTCCCATATTTAAGATTGTTGACACTGCTATGGTCGTCTCCACAGACGATAAATACTGCAGGCAACCAAACTGAGTCCCTAGTAATCTTGGTCAGGCATGTTAAAAACAGCCAAATAGGGAAGATGCAAGTAGGAAATTAAAAAAAGCATTGGCAATGCCAAAATGTCTGGCTTTCAAGGAATGTTGTATTGTCATTTGAAGCATTACTAGTAAGTAGCATGGAAATAGATGTGCACTTGTGTGGAAGTAGAGAGCTATAATATAGTGTTGCTGTAAGTTAAAAGGTCAGGTGACAGTTGCACTGTCAAGCCAGAACTAAAACTCAATGTAGCTACGGTCTGCCATCCTCCTATCTGTGCTTCTGCCAGAGAAAAATAACATAAGTTATCTTAGTATCTAAGACTCTATAATAGCATTCCAATGCCATGCGTGTGCTCCTGAAAGATCAAGCTTCAGCAGCTGGATAAATAAACAAAATGAACACAGCTGTGTGTAGGTCAATCACTTTTTTAGTGGAAGCACACAATTAGTGCCCTATCAAAACATGTACTCCAGCCTCCTAACATGTGGGCGTAGCTAAAGCCCCTCTCTAGTGAAGCTCACATAATTATCTGACTAGTGATGCTCACATATTTATCTGACAACAGCTGCGATGTCAAGTCAGACCATTAAAAAAGCACCCATTCACTCAAAAAGTGGGTAAGTGATGGGTAATGGGGAGATTCGAGGTATATCCTGCAAAACAATACCATTTTTTTAAAAGTTTACCCACTACCCTACAACTAATTTCTTTTCAGAGATTTTGAAACTAAAGTTATTCATTCTTATGACAGAGACCACAAAAATCCCATACATTGAGGCCAAATATATTAAATCTTAATATATTCACCAAGAAACCCAGAACACCATTATCAAGAAAATCATGACCTCAACTTTTTGTAGATTAAGGGTTTGTGATGGGGGACTCGAAGTGTGACCTGCAGATGGTTGCAGGGTGTTGGGGGTGAGGAGTGGGGGAGGGAGATGGACTAAGGGAGCTTCCACTACACAAAAAAATTGACATAAATATAAACAAAATGTAGAAATCTTTTCTTGGCAAAACCATAGTGGTAATGTTTATCTTGATCATGGAATTTCAGATTCTCAAGTAGATCCTCATAAACAACTATCTTATTCATGTAACTGAATACAGGGGTACAGCATCCGGATGTATGATGGTACAACGCGTACCGTTTCAACGCTTGCCTTTACAACGCGTCTTTAACAACGCAAGTCGTTACAACGACTTGCGTTGTTGGGCGCAGATAGGAAATAGTATCATTTACTATTCTACACCAGTCCCCGTGGATAGTAGGGAAGGTGTTGGAATAGTAACTATACTATTCTTTATCCTTTAGCGCCCTCCAGCGCAAGTCGTGGTTACGACTTGCGTTGTAAAGGACGCGTCGTAATAGCACTGATGGGTAACATCCGCGTTGAAAAGGATGTTCCCCACAGCATCCTGGTGGCATTTCTGCCGCTATGAAGGCCATCATCTGGAAAAATCCACAAATTCTTATTTTGTGGATTAGAATTTGTGATTTGAGGTTGCAAATACACTCTTGTCACAAGCAGACATGACGTTCATGCACACAAACTGTTGACACATAGCTTGGATGCAACTTTAGGCCTAATTGTGAGTTGCACATTAGTGGTTATTTGGTAAATTCATGCACAAAATTGGCATTTCTGTGCGTTGTCATTTAGCCAGTAGAGTGCAGTTTTGAGTTTTTGGTTTACAATGTGAAATAAAATGGAGTTAACCCGCTCCTGGCGGGTCCCATCAGAGCGTATATTACAGACGATTGCTATGGCTTGATTCTCTGCTGCTCCTGTGTGGACTTCCCAACACGTATACTGTGAAGGGTTGTGTAATGCTGATATCCATGGGCTGCTGCTCTGATGCACCAGGGTGGAGATATCAGCGCATATACTACGCCGGTTGTATAATGCCTATTTTGCTGGATTGGCACTCTGTTGTTGCTGAGTACAATCCTCTGCGCACATACGATTTATTTTATAATCATTTTATAGTTACTCATGCCATAGGGGTTGCTCCATGACAAGCCTGAAACACATACTATGGCTCTTTTTATGATGTTAGCTTTTCTGGTGTAAATTATAAACGTTTTGGATGAGTGCACAGCTAACGTTTCCTTCCTTTTTAAAGTATTCTTAGGGTGCTCCGTGGGTGACGACCAACGTCCCTGGGCGTCTACTTTTCAAATGTTGTGTTGTATCCCTAATGGAACATTACGGATATCCCCTTGGGCACACCTTAATTCTCCTCCCTTGAAATCAGAGGATTCCACACTTTCTTGTTCCTTGGTTAAACAGAATGTTTTATTGTATTTGATAGTTAATTTTCATTCATTTCTTTTCCTTTTTTTCAAAGTACATATCTTTCATCACTTCAACATCAGTGGCAATGATTCATTTACAATCCAATGCATTTTGGGCGTACCGAATCGCCCTTCATCAGGGAATCCATACTATAAAAAAGCAAATACATAACAAAAATTAACATCTATGTACCAAGGTATACTGAGTGCATTAGTACAGGACATACAATTTCCTTTAACATTATCATATGAGTCATCCTACACTTATGCACAGTTGGTTAGCTCCACTCGTTACCACATATTATCACTTACGTGCCACTGTTCATTGTAGTTACGTTACAATCTGCAAAACATAAAAATTCGAAAGGAACGTATGAGCAAATGAGCCTATGGAGGTTCTATTCTAGTAACTAAAGAGCTAAAAAGTTGCTGGTGTTTGGTTAGCGGGTGGAGTAACTGACCTGTTTCCTCGTGTTCTCGGCGTCTCAATCAACCTTCTCTACACCTCCCTAACGGTCGGTTGAATTGGTTACTATCAACCCTCTTCCTATTAGTTAACGTTCCGATCACGTGATAATCGAACGGAACGAAATACTACTATGTTCCCTATATTTTAAGCTCTCAGTTCGCTAGAACAATATATAATAAATGTTGCCTCTCATTATCCAGAACAAACTAATACGAAAGGCTTAAAAAACTAGAAGAACTACTCTCCATAAATCTAATGGTATGGGGATACGAACCTTTGTTAAAAAAAGTGTTGAAAAGTGTAAGTCTATGGTCACTGCTCTGTTCTGTGTGCTACGTTCCCCTTAGGGTTATCTATGACAATAAGTGGTGTGTATACCTTCTTAGCTGAAAGTAATAAAACTAATATAACACTGAAAAAACTGTATAGTATATCATATCGCAGGTAACCTGTCCAGCGTGAGGAAAAACACGGGTGTACCCTTTACCAACATCATTCCAATTATAGATAACATGACAATTCGCTCCGTTCATTAAGTCCATTCGGACTTTGAGTACAAAGTCTATGAATCCAGAAGTTCTCTCGCTGTAACATGTGCTTGGTATTGTCTCTTCCTTCTATTTTATCCACCACTTCCAAGATCATATATTGCAGTTGTGAAATGTTGTGTTTAGCCACCACAAAATGAGTGGCTACTGATGATTTGGGATTTTTTAACCTGATGTTTGATTTGTGCTCGGTCAGGCGTGTTTTGATACTCCTTTCCGTCTTGCCAATGTAGAGTTTCCCACATGGGCATTTCAGTGCATAAATGACATTTTTGGTGTTACACGTTGCATTAACTCTGATCTTAATCTTGTATCCTTTCATTGGGTGATTGATAAAGTTGCCTTTTATGATGCTGTTGCAGCTTCCACAGCTTAAACATGGCTTTGTTCCTTTGTATACTTTTATTTCAGGTTTACGGCTTTTAAGAATTTCTCCTAAGTTTTGTGCTCTGGTATGAGCAAATATTGGAAGTTGATCAAATGAATTTTGGAAATCTGGCTCAGACTTTAACATGTTCCAATGTTTTATGATGATTCTTTTAAAGTTATGGCTTTGTGTTGAGTATTTGGATACCGCAACTATACGTGCTTCCTCACGTTTTTGGGATGTCTTAAGAAGATTTTTTCTGTCCATTTTATCCACTCTCTCTCTTGCCTTGTCAACCACCTCTTTCGGGTACCCTCTGTCCATAAACCTTGTCGCCATTTCATCAAGTGCTGGTTTTACCTTGGATTCCTCTGATGTTATTCTTTTGACTCTTGTCATCTGAGAATACGGTAAATGCTGTTTTAAGCTTGGTTGGTGAAAGCTACTAAAATGCAACAAATTATTCTTGTCCGTTTCTTTTCGATGTACATTAGTTATGAATCCTTTGTCAGTGTAGTTGATTCTAACATCCAAAAATGTTACTGTGGATTCAGATATGTCCCATGTTAACTGAATGCGACTGTCCTCTTTATTGAATTCTTCTAGTGCATTTATTAACAGTGTCTTTGATGATTTCCACAATATGAAAATGTCGTCTATGTAACGAACCATGAATTTCAAATTCTCTCTCCAGATTGGTTTAGACAACATATAGGATTCCTCATAGTTTTGCATGAAAATATTCGCATACACCGGTGCCGCTGAATTCCCCATGGCTGTTCCTGTGAGTTGTTGATACCACTGTTCTCCATATCTAAAGTAACTTTGATACAAAGTGAAAGTCATTAGTTCCATCAAAAATACTTGAAACTCTATGGTCAATTCTGTGTTCAAAAGCGCTCTTTCAATTGCTTCCATTCCCAGGTGGTGTGGTATCGATGTGTATAAAGATTTCACGTCTGCTGTACACATGATGATAGTTTCATTTGAGTCAATGCGTATCTCCTCTAATTTCAGTAAAAAGTCAGTCGTGTCCTTGACATAAGTTTTCATCTTTCTTACCGTGGGTTGGAGGTATTTATCAATGAATTGGCCTATGGGCTCATGTAGACTTCCCCTAGTGGATACTATGGGGCGCAAGGGTGGATCCATCAGGTTCTTGTGAATTTTCGGTATCATATAGAATATCGGGCTTCTTGGATTGTCTTTTATTAAAAAGTTCTTAGTTCTGATATTGATGGTCCCCATTTCATATGCTTTGTTTATTATGTTGCATAAAATCTTTGTGAATTCGCTTGTGGGGTTCCCCTCCAATAGTAGATAGGTGTTGGTATCTGAGACGTGCTCTAGAACTTTCCTTTCGTACATTGCATTGTTCATAATGACGAGGGCGCCACCCTTGTCTGCTTTCGTGAACCTTAAATCCGTGTTCATTGCCAATTTCTTTAGTGTACCCAGGTCCTTCTGTGTTATATTTCTTTTCGATTGTTTGTCATATTTGAGTTGAGCTAGCTCCTGTTTAACCATTTTTTCAAAAAGATCCAAGGTTTTGTGACTTGTGGGAGCTTGAAAGGTGCTGGTAGTTCGTAGTCCACTCAATTGATCATCAATCTCTTTGTCTGTTTGTGGAAGAACATGGTCAAAAAAGTGTTGGAGTCTGAGTTTCCGCATCAACTTAAAAAAACTCACTTCTAGTTCTAATGCGTTAGTATTAGTTGTCGGAACAAATGACGTACCTCTTTGTAATAAGTTCAGTTCATGCTCGTTTGGTTGATAGTCACTGATGTTAATGAGCTTTTCTGGTGTCCCATGGGTCCCCCTTTTTAGCATATATTGTGGCTGATTCTACAAAGCTTATTCTTATGGCCTGCTGTCTGCTGCTGCTAAGTATATTCCTTAGGCATATAGTACAGATGGTTATATGCCATTTTTCTCTCTACTGCTCAAGAGTGGTTCTTCTCACAGCTTACTCTAGAACAGTTTGGATAATGTCCATTCCTAGAATTTGCCTCTCTGTCATTCCTGGGTAGACTCTCAAGAGCACATCCCAATCTGCTTGTATGGCATTTGCGTAGCTGGCATTCCACCATGGACCTCTCAGAGCATATACTGTGGCTGTTGTACAATGTCCATTTCTATTGATTTCTACTCTTCTGTTTTGGTTGGACTTCTCAGGCTTCCACTTGGCTGGTTGCATTATGGTTGCTCCTCTGTCTGTTCTGGAATCCCTCAGAGCATACACCATTGTGGGTTGTATAACGCCCTTTAATACTTATCATTGCATTGCTGCTCCTGTTGGACTCTTCAGAGCATATGCTATGACTGATTGTATATAATGTCCACTCCTAGGGGCTGGTTTATGGTGCCCATCCCAACAGATTGTTGTACATTGTACGGCTCGGTTGCATTTATTCGTACTCCTAGCAGTTTCTCCCTGCTGCTTATTGGTACACTCCTCAGAGCAAGTGCCACGGCTGGCTGTATAACGCCCGTACCCATGTGTTACCCTTTCTCACTCTTCAGGCATATACTATGGCATTGGATATAATAGTCACTGTACGTGGGAATACTTTATTATTTATTATTTATTTTTGTGTTTTATAGAGCGCAAACTTGACCCGTAAGGGTATCAGAGCGCTTTACAGGACTAAAGCTTGAATACAAAAGAACTTAGTAAGGGGGTGAAATATTTGTGAAAAGAAAGCAAAGATATACATTTTACAAGAGCGAGAGGTCTAAGGGAATGATGCCCGGAGGTGATGGGTGGATACAATCTGGTAAATCCAAGGTGTGGCAGTAGAAGGGTATAGAACAAGTCGCTGAGGTGAGTGCAGTGCAGGACTTAGGCAAGGAATTCGCCCATTAGAAAGGTTTTGGCCTTCTTTTTAAAGCGTGACAGGGATGGAATTTTTCTGATGGCAGGTAGGATTAAGTTCCATATTTTTGGTGCAGCCTCTGAGAAAGCCCGATGGTATGTTTTTTTCTTTCGCAAGTGCGGAGGCTGGAGCAGGAGGTCTCTGGTAGACCAGGAGTTTCTGGTTCCTCCGAATGCCCCAAGTTTCTGGGTGATAAATGCAGGGGAATTAGTGTATAGAACTTTGTGAGTGATACAAGCAAGTTTAAGCTGGATTTTGGCCCCAGGAGGAAGCCAGTTAAGAGCTTTCGGGTGTGGTGAAATCTGGTCGAATTTCTTTGAGCCTATTAGAAGTCTGGCGGCAGTGTTAAGGCAGGCTTTTAAGGGGGTCAGGGAGATCTTGGGGAGGCCCGAGAGAGTAGAGCAGTCATATTCGAGTCTAGAGATGACTAGTGCCTGGACTGCCATTTTGAGGTCAGGGGCGTCGAGGAAGGGTTTTAGCTTTCTTAGATAGCTCAGGTGAAATCTGGTGGTTATGGCCATCGAGTTAATGTGTCCATGCATATTTAAACTGCAATCTAGGGTTATTCCAAGGGATTTGGCAGAGTCCACTATGGTTGTAGTGCAGTTTAAGGCAGTGATCGCTTTAGTCCATTCCTGAATGTAGGGGTTGTTTTTAGGTGGGGTTTTAGAAGAAATTCCGTTTTGTGTGAGTTGAGTTTGAGCTGGTTAGATGTGAGCCATTGTGAAAAATGAATACAATCTTGGTGAACATTATCTGCGCCATCTTGCCCCCTTTTCGGGCCCATTCGTGCGCGTAAGCGGCAGCCACTTTGAATGCCATGGCCTCCCTACCCCTCGCTGATAGCTAGCGCGTCTCTCTCTCTCTCTTAACCTCACAAGCATTCCCCCGCACACTGACAACCCCGCTCTCTCATGTCTTGGGTCATAAACCCCTCTCCAGCACAGCTTCACCTCTGAATCCCATCCTGTTCCCAGCGCGACACCTCCCCTCATTCCTTTCATGGCCTCAAACCCTTTTGATGCAAACCCCCTTTTTCTGTATCCCCGTTTGTCTTCCCTGTTCCCAGGCCGCCACCTGGCTCTGCGGATACTGTTTATTACCCCGTACAGTAGGAAGCCTCCCCTCCCCACCAAAAGACCCCCGAACCGATCAAAGCCCCCACCCCATGAGATCCGATCAACCCCATGCATTCCGTGAATCGGCGGAATGCCCTGCTGTGCGACAACCACCACCTGTTGTGACCGGGGTGGGGAATCCGACTGTAAATGTATGTGGGAACGGGTCTGAAGGGGAGATTCCGAGGATGTTCTTTCTAGTACTAAAGTATTGCGAGAATGTGTTATGTGTAATAAAGGTCGTAAACTCCAGTATAAGAGGCCAGGCCTCAGAGATGTGGTTAGAGCACCTCGTGACGATACTTGCTGTCTGAATTGATGTGTTCTCCTCCGGAGAGAATAAAATCCTCGTTTCCCGCCTTCCAGTCTCCAGCGCCTGCTTCTTCATTAATTAATATCGGTGGGTCATAGAGGCGATACCGCCGGGCAACATAAAAGGGTTTTTGGTTACCGGTTGTCTTTGGAACCCTTTTTAACAATTGGCGTCCCAAACGTGGGGCCCATCAGCGACTCGTGGATCCAGTGGGAGAGGTCCCGACGACAGAGTGAACGACTGCAACGATCGGAAGGTACCCTGTCCGATAGACCCTCGTCTGACAGCCGATCATCCGAACTTCACTGGTTCCGAACAGACCTCTCTCGAGTGATCTGCGGTCCTGACTGGGAACCATCAGGAGTGCCACGAGAAGTACGAAGAGAAGAGGACGATCGGGCGCTGGATTCGGAAGACGAGAAACTGTCCATGCGGTCCGGGTAAGGTCGTGTAAACACGACGAATTGCGAAAGTGATAGTTAATTGAAAGTAATTGATAATTGTTGAGAAAATACTAGTATTACTCTTTGTTAATTTATTGGAGATTCACTGTCTACAAACGGAGAAACAACAGGCTCTCCCTTTATAAACAGCGAAGGATAGGTACGCACCCGTCGGACCTATTTTCCCCCTCCCCATTGAACAATTGCCCCCCCCCCCCCCTATTGATTAACTGTTATAGATTGTTTTCTGGAGATTCTCTGTCTACAAACAGGGAAGATTAGGTCCCCTCTTTGCAGATAGTGAAAGGGTAGGTGACGCGAACTTTTGCGAGCCTACTTATTCTCCCCATTGACCATATTGATTTTTTATTTTTGACCTAACATTGATTAACTGTTATAGATTGTTTTCTGGAGATTCTCTGTCTGAAAACAGGGAAGATTAGGTCCCCTCTTTACAGATAGTGAAAGGGTAGGTGACGCGAACCTTTGCGAGCCTACTTATTCTCCCCATTGACCATATTGATTTTTTATTTTTGACCTAACGTTGATTGATTGCTCAGAATTGGTTCATGAGGTATTCACTACGTGCAAACAACGTAGAATAGAAATATTCTGTCTAGTCTTTGCGCGCAGTGATAAGATAGGTAGTGCTGACTATTATCCCATTGTGATCCGTCATGCCTGTCTTCTCCCCACTGGTTAGTAGCCTGTTTAACCCGGACCGCTTATTAGAGATGAACCATCCGGCTCCGCTGGAAGGCACCCCTAATAAGGACATGTTCATGAAGCATGGATTAATTGCTATAGCCTATAGTGAGTTGTGGCATAAATATACGAAAAGGGATCGAGAAAGACAGTGGCCACTGAGAGGATCCTTTGATCTCGACAAAATAGAAACAGTAGAAATAGCCCTTCGTAGGAATGAAACAACACCTATTATGCTCGATAGTCTCGGTATGTGGCACAAAGAAGCCACACGACGAAGGGAAGGTGACGAATTAAGACAGGATGAAGGGACACGACGGACAACCCTCCAAACGTCTAGTAGGCAAAGGGAAGGGCCAGCGATGGCACAGTCCCGAGGAGTAAACATGAAAAGCGAATGGTGTAAAGGGATGTGCCGACAAGCCAACCCCGGAGCACAACGATCTGAAGGTAATCCCCCGACATTACGCACAGGACGGACAGATTTAAAACAAAACCAATGTGCTTTCTGTAAATGTCTTGGACACTGGAAAGCCCAATGCCCGACTCTGCAAAGCATAGATAAGAATGGAGGGTTGACAGAAAGGACGGACCGACAGAAAGGAAAAAGACGTGAGATAAAAACCAATCAGACTAGTGCAGACAGAATAGACAGGACCACCCCGTTTGACTATGCCCGGTGGCACAGATTTCGTCAGGCCAATTTTAACGACATGTTAGAATTCTGGGACTGATTGCTCTCTGTTGCTCCCCTACTCTGAAAAACAAACACAACTGCAGGTCAGTGTAAACAACCCCCCGTTAAAGAAAAGACTCAAGGAAGCCAAGCGTCTATTATATAAACTTAGGATTTAATTACGGTAAAGAAAACACACAACCAACGGTAAATAGAATAACTAGTAGAACTCTCACTAAAACAAACTTTACTGATAGGAAAAATACAAAACGTGTTATGCTCACTCCGGAAGTCCTCCAATGTAACAGTTCGATGGTCCCGCCCATCCGGAACACCTAGCACGTGTGGGGCGGGGCCTGCCAGCAACCAGGGGCCAAAAAGAGATTGCCGGCGAGAAGGTACCGGAGACTCCACAAAGCAGGCAATGAAATGGTCTTCCCATACTGCCCTTCCAGGGATGGCGTCCCCCGGGCCGCAGGTAGGGAGGGGGCGGCTGCAAATGACCCCCTCCCTCGTATCTTCTGGTCCGGCCATCACGAATTCCTCCGCCGAACGGATGCAGGGTGGGCAGGGAGGAAGAGGCGACGCGGACGAGCCTCTTCCACCTCCACAGGTAGGAGGCTTCCCTGCCCTGGTCCGGCGCCGATGTCCTCCAGCCGGACGACGGCCATATACCTGCGCTGCACAGGACCTACAATGCCCGCCTGGTATATTTCCATAACACAGGACATACAGTGCCCGCCTAGTATACTTTCTCAGCACAGGACATGCAATGACCGGCTGGTATATTTGCGCAGCACGGGACACACAATGTCCGATGGTATACCTGAATAACACCGGACGTGCGATGGTCCCCCAAGAGTCGGAATCAGGGGTGTAGGGTGGTCATCATGTGCACCCCTGATTCAAAGGGACGGCACAGGCAAGCCTCCCTCGCCTCCCCAGATGAAGGCTCCACTGCTGCACCCTGGCGCCCCGAACCAAAAATGTCCAGCTCTAGCAGCATGATGCTCTGTCCTTCGCCATCACGAGAAGTTTCTTCCACTCCCGATGGATACGGCAAAGGTGGCTGCCACAAGGATCTCAAAATGGCGTCTGGGCCCTCGAAAAGGCGGGTCTAGGCCGCTGGAGTAACTTTGTCCGAAAATTGCAACTCGGGCACTTGCCCTCCTGGGCACAAGCCCCCACCATCGACAAACATCCCCTCGACTTTGAAGATTCTACCAAAGTCCCAAGGGCCCTCGACCCCTTCAGGCTTCCGGTGAGGAACAGTTGCATTGATCTCAAATGAAATAACCACGGCACAGCAACAAGATGGCGGTGCTCTCGTGTCCGCATCAGCTTCCGTCTGAACCACCCAGGAACATTATGGGCTAACGAACTTGAGTAAGTTCCGGCTGAACATCAACATGACCCGGTAAGAAAGACTCTACTCCCTCCCTCTCTTGATTGACAGTCCACACCACCAGCCCCTCTGTTAGCACAGCTTTCTTTTGAACTGCCGAAAGGGACTCTGGTCCAACCGCCAATTGTCGGGGATATTTTGCCCCTGATGCTACTTCCGGACTAAACCGGCCTCGCCCAAAATGGCGCTGGTATCAATGGAAACTAACGGATGCCTCGTGGTGTTCCTTAGCTAATGAAACTTGATGTACTAAGATATATATATATATATATGTACGAACCATTGCGCACTCGATGTTAAAGGGAGGGGGGTTCACTTGGCGAACATTTAAGAAGGGTTCCGTAAAATGTTGATTTCAATGAACAATCTATTTTTGATATTTGTTGTAACTGATACATAACGTCGCTTATGATACATACCCACGGTATATATCTAGGAAATGTGATTACGATGAGCTCGCCTGTGTTTCCATTTATGAACTGAAATGCCCCTGATTCCCTCGTCACGCAATGAAATATTTTTAGTTGCTTGCAAATAATTAAATTAAGGTTTTTTACATGTTCTTGTGCTACAAAATAACCCCCTACTGTATGTGCTTCCATCGACGACATATCAGGCCAAAATATGAATTGCGTTCTCACATTTCACGTACTGAATAATTCTGCAAATAAAGGTTTTAACAACTATGAATAAGCATCGCATACTTTTGTAAATATGGGTATCGGTGGGAGGGTTTTTCTGTGCGCAACCATTCTGCTCCTCTTTTTAAGGTTATCTGAAGAAACGGTTGTTCGGCCCTGGATTAATGATCGACTCAAAGGTATGATACGCTGCCTCCAAAATATGTGACTAAGCCCAGGAACTAACGTATGAAGAAGGACCTCGACTTCTGAGAAATGGGTAAAGAAAAGCGGGGTGATTGATAAATTGTTATAAAGATATGGGGATCGAAGGTACTAAGGTACAGGGTTGAACGACGAACTGATATGCCTTAGAACGTCACAGCTTTGGGAATGATTTAGGGATCCCGAAGGCCAGATACATCTACAAACACGGGTACCTCACGCTAGGCACCTCTGATTCTTTTTAAACGTTTCCCTACACACGATCCTTAATGCCACCCTCGAACCTTCCCATGAACAACCTATCCCATTGCCTGCCCCCATGACCTTAGGAAACCAGAACCCTAAGGGATTATATCCCGAAGAGATAAGTACGAGTATGTGGTAAGTAAAGGACTTTCGTGCCCATACATTTGATGTGTTCGAATGTTGTCCCCCTACCTTCCCTTCCCTTTTTCCCCCTTTTTTCCCTCTGCAGGTTACGTTAGAATCCCGATCAGAGTATCATAAGGGACCTGGAACCACGTCACGCCCGATGCATGAAGACGGACTAGCGCTGCGAAATGGCGCAACAAGGACGCTTTCACGGCCTTTTTACCTGACCTAACTCTCTTCTGTCCCAAAACTGCATGCCTTCTACCTCCTAACTCAGACCCGAAACGTCTAAAACGTTAGGTAACGCACTGAATAGCCCAAACAATACACGGTCATTCCCCATGCCACACGTGTACTGCTTGGCCTATTGTCTCTCTCTCTCTCTCTCTCTCTCTCTCTCTCTCTCTCTCTCTCTCTCTCTCTCTCTCTCTCTCTCTCTCTCTCTCTCTCACTCTCTCTCTCTCTCTCTCTCTCTCTCTCTCTCTCACTCACTCTCCCACCCCTCCACGCTTTCCCTCTTCCTAGCAACTGGCACCTAATTGGCGAACCTGGTGCACCTCCTAATTGGCCCCAAATACCACAAGTATTTGCACAAATTTGTCCTAAATAAAAATTGTATCGGTACCACGTTACTACCTCTCCTTTTCTACTAAAATATGGATGAAATTTAAATTGGCCGATAGGAAAGGGACAGGTAAGACGACAAAGGTTCTCTAAATTTGACCCACTCTCAGGGACCTATTTGTCAGTGGTTTCTATGATAAAATGTGTCTGTAGTAATGCGACCATCCCCATTGCAAATTGTCCCCGTACCCCAAGCTATAAGAAATGACCGAGACACCCCCATCTACCCAAAATGCCCCCAGTTTGGTATCAGCCACCCTGAACGAGGACTTGAAGAATGCCCCTTGCTCCGATTCGCTGTGTTCCTCATCGTTTTCCATAAGATCCCTCCTTCCCGGAGGATAAGTTTAATAATTATTGTTTCAAACCACCCCTCCCGAGTTTTTGTAGTAACCAGGTTGCGAGGATTTATATAGAAAGTTAGAAGGATGTGTGCAAAGTTGAAAATTAGATTGAAAATCGAAAGAACTTGTTGCAGTGAGCCTGGTTGATAATAAAATGTTTTTTTGGAAATGCAGATTTGTTTAGCCTATGTTCACCCCTCAGAAGGGTGCCTATCAGACTACGGTGACTAGCACGTTACACTTTTTTCGTAAAATACAAAGCTCTGAAGACCAGCCTAGCCTTGCAAGACTCGTACTAGGGAAATAGGTCTCTACCAGAAGAACTGACATCTACTATAATAGACTTATGCAATAAATGAGTACCAGACCTCGTACCTATTACAAATGAACGTAATAACCATCAAAGCGCCAAAGAATTAGCCACAAAAGGAAGTTGTAAGGAATCCAGCAAACCCATCATCAATTGCTTATACGCTAGCCGCAAGAATCTCCAATGTAGCGAGTGCTTACCCCAGTTGCTTGGTGTTGGGAGAGAAATAGACTTATGTAATTGCCTTCTTCTGCAATATCTCTAAAGACTGTCTTTTCAAAACTCATTTAAGGGTATCACTGTCGGAGGAGAAAGAGACCGGATGTGGGAGCACGCGGCCTGACTGCGGATTGTGGAACATCAGCGACGGAGGCCGAGGCGAGACCACAGCAGTAAGGAGACGCCGGACGGGGCATGGTTTCAGACAAAGCTAAGGAAAGGACTGACCTGAAGCCCCTGCTATATGGTCAACGTGTGCCAAAAGCCCCCGCTCTCTGAACGTGGTTACAGACCCGCCTGTCGAAAACTCTCCGCCTCCCCCTGATCTGCTCCCGACTTGGCCTTGCTCCATCCCCTCCTCCTCCGACCTACCGTAAGGACTGTTCACACCCGCACCTTTCCATCCGAACTCCCAAGTTCCTCCAAATCCTACTGAGCTACCCAGAGAAGAGTACTCCCTGCGTCAGAAGGGAGGGAGCTCCGACTAAATAGACCACGAACTATGTTAAACCCCAGAACGGTGACCTAGAACTCCACCAAGGGTCGCCCCCGAAGAAAAGATAAACAAAGTCTGTGGTTCTGCCCGCTACTAAACACCCTGAAGATGATGGAAGCAACAGGAAATGCCCATCACAGAGACTCAAGACACGTACAGATCTCACAATTCTGGAACAATCGCATTTTTTATTGCAAATCAATGCTCTGCGCTACAAAAGAAAGTGCACCTGTTCCAAAACCGTAACGCATTGCTCCTATGGGGTCTGGCGAAACAAAGCAAAAATACCCCCGCCCGCAGACCTCCAACGACTCAATCCACATGAACATTTCTGTTGATAGGTAATCCAGGTGCTCAACAATGCTGACAGAAGACGGCAAAGGACAACGAGAACTCTGACATTTTTACTGTATCTCCTTACTCTCCCAATCCCCATTGGACTGACTAGGCACCCGCCGTAATACAAAAAGGACCTACTTATATGATAACTCACCAGTTCTTATTCTATGATCTGTACCCGACGCCCTCACTGTGTAATTCTAGTCTGATATTGCATTATGATGATTTCTCCTGCAACCAACTTAACAATGAACCCGCTTACTAGATGATGAGATTTTTCAATGTGATGTTTATAAAATGATGTATACGCGCAGTTCCTTTGCCTAAGTCCCCTCTCCCTTACTTGTGATCGCTGCATATAGGTGTAGATAGGAAATAGGCCAGCAAGATGTCTTGGAAATGTTAAAGGGAGGACTGTGAAAAATGAATACAATCTTGGTGAACATTATCTGCGCCATCTTGCCCCCTTTTCGGGCCCATTCGTGCGCGTAAGCGGCAGCCACTTTGAATGCCATGGCCTCCCTACCCCTCGCTGATAGCTAGCGCGTCTCTCTCTCTCTCTTAACCTCACAAGCATTCCCCCGCACACTGACAACCCCCGCTCTCTCATGTCTTGGGTCATAAACCCCTCTCCAGCACAGCTTCACCTCTGAATCCCATCCTGTTCCCAGCGCGACACCTCCCCTCATTCCTTTCATGGCCTCAAACCCTTTTGATGCAAACCCCCTTTTTCTGTATCCCCGTTTGTCTTCCCTGTTCCCAGGCCGCCACCTGGCTCTGCGGATACTGTTTATTACCCCGTACAGTAGGAAGCCTCCCCTCCCCACCAAAAGACCCCCGAACCGATCAAAGCCCCCACCCCATGAGATCCGATCAACCCCATGCATTCCGTGAATCGGCGGAATGCCCTGCTGTGCGACAACCACCACCTGTTGTGACCGGGGTGGGGAATCCGACTGTAAATGTATGTGGGAACGGGTCTGAAGGGGAGATTCCGAGGATGTTCTTTCTAGTACTAAAGTATTGCGAGAATGTGTTATGTGTAATAAAGGTCGTAAACTCCAGTATAAGAGGCCAGGCCTCAGAGATGTGGTTAGAGCACCTCGTGACGATACTTGCTGTCTGAATTGATGTGTTCTCCTCCGGAGAGAATAAAATCCTCGTTTCCCGCCTTCCAGTCTCCAGCGCCTGCTTCTTCATTAATTAATATCGGTGGGTCATAGAGGCGATACCGCCGGGCAACATAAAAGGGTTTTTGGTTACCGGTTGTCTTTGGAACCCTTTTTAACAATATTGGACAGTCGGCTTCAAGGCCTCGTTCAGGGAGAGGATCTCTTAGGCAGAAGAGATTCTGATGTAGATCTGGGTGTCATTGGCATACATGTGGTCGGAGATATTGGCGGTGCGTAATACTTCTGCTAGCCGTTCAAGGTAAAGATTAAAGAGGGTAAGGAACAGGGTTGATACTTATGGGACTCCGACCGTGATCGGAGAGGAAGCGGACAGTTTACCGTTGATTAGGAATCTTTGAGAGCGGTTCTGTTGGAAGGACCTAAACCGTCCAAGAACTGAACCACTTAGAACATATACTATTGCTGATAATGTCCATTTCTTTGGGTTTCCTCTCTGCTGCTCCTGTTTGAACTCCAAAGTATATATATATATAGTTGATTGAAGTTTGTCAATTTCAAGGGAAGTACCTTCTATCTCTTACACTTCACTAAACTCCATATTCAGAGTGGTTTAAACTGTTTCAAAAGACCACTCCAAAGACGGTAGGTATCTGCATGAGCCACTGCGTCCATTCTTGCACTCTTCCTAAACATAAGCATATACACAAGTACAAAAGATGTTTTTTGAGCAGTTGCTGCCCTAGAGGCATGACCAGTGGGCGTCCTGAAACCCCCGCTTTCACAACTTATGCCGGGTAGTGTTGACAATTATAGTTATTTATGGCCCTGTCCTGGCTGCAGCTCTGCAGGTAAAAGCTATTATAAAACAAGCATTTGCAATGCAATAGGTCTCGCAATAGAAAAGTTTGAGCTTTTGGTGTGTAAAATGTAAATATGTTTTAATTTTTGTTTATGTTTTTCAAGATATAAAAGTATTAATTTTGTTATTAGAAATGCCAATAGTTATAAAGTTAGCAAATGTTACATCTATAGCATTAGTAAAGGTACATGTTTAGTTTTCCCCTGTCTTACATGTATTGATCTGACAAATCACAATGTTTTAAGAAGAACAGAAGTGAAAACATTTAACATCTTTTTATGACATTTGTAATAAAGCTTGAAACATTGACAGAAAATATTTGAACCAGTTGTTGTTGAATGGTTGCACAGATTGATGCTGCGGTGGCGCTGAGTGATGTTGTTTTGGGGATAAGTGATGCTGTGGTGTTCAGTGATGCTGTTGTAGCGCATAGTGATGTTGTGGTGCCCCTGAGTGATGCTGTAGTGGTGCTGAGTGGTGCTGTAGTGGTGCAGAGTGGTGCTGTTGTGGTGCAGAGTGGTGCTGTGGTGGTGCTGAGTGGTGCTGTGGTGGTGCTGAGTGGTGCTGTGGTGGTGTTGAGTGATGCTGTGGTGGTGCTGAGTAATGCTGTGGTGGTGCTGAGTGGTGCTGTGGTGGTGCTGAGTGGTAATGTGGTGGTGCTGAGTGATAATGTGGTGGTGCTGAGTGGTGCTGTGGTGATGCTGAGTGATGCTGTGGTTGCGCTGAGTGATGCTGTGGTTGCGCTGAGTGATGCTATGGTTGCGCTGATTGATGCTGTGGTTGCGCTGAGTGATGCTGTGGTTGCGCTGAGTGATGCTGTGGTTGCGCTGAGTGATGCTGTGGTTGCGCTGAGTTATGCTGTGGTTGCGCTGAGTGATGCTGTGGTTGCGCTGAGTGATGCGGTGGTTGCGCTGAGTGATGATGTGGTTGCGCTGAGTGATGCTGTGGTTGTGCTGAGTGGTGCTGTGGTTACGCTGAGTGATGCTGTGGTTGCGCTGAGTGGTGCTGTGGTGGTTCTGAGTGATAATGTGGTGGTGCTGAGTGATAATGTGGTGGTGCTGAGTGACAATGTGGTGGTGCTGAGTGGTGCTGCGGTGGTGCTGAGTGATGATGTGGTTGCGCTGAGTGATGATGTGGTTGTGCTGAGTGATGATGTGGTTGCGCTGAGTGATGCTGTGGTTACGCTGAGTGGTGCTGTGGTTCCGCTGAGTGATGCTGTGGTTGCGCTGAGTGGTGCTGTGGTGGTGCTGAGTGATAATGTGGTGGTGCTGTCAGAAAGCTATTTCTAGTCACAGCGCTACACGTAAGCTCGAAATCAGTCTTTAGCATGGTGTACCGTTCAGAGCCACCGTGATCAAATAAAAGCAATAATTACGCAGTAAAAAGTCCTCTGCGACAGTGTTGTAATCCCCCAAAAATGCCGGGGCACACATTACATTTCAGAGCCAGCATGCTCAAAACACCAATGCCAAGGTAATTTAAAAATACAGAAGGCCTTTCAGTGGCTCTGCATCGCTGCAGCTCATATGACAGCCGAGTCACGTAATATGGACACCAATGACAAAGGTAATAAATGCGCAGGCCCTTTGGCCCCTGTTGCGGTACCTGCTTTCACCCGGCCCACTTAAAGCTGTTGAAAAGTGTAATGTTAACAACAATTAAGCACATAAATATTTCACTGCAAAATAAAGCGTTACTGTGTTACTATTGAAAACGGTCTAGTCATTATGGGCAAATTTGTAGCATTAGGTGAACGTTTCCAGATGTAAAGTTTGCAGAAGCTCGTTTTAGTCACAGCGCTACAAGTAAACTCAAAATCAAACGTGGTTTTGGGTAGCCAAAAGCAGACCGAAAGTCTGCGATAGTGTGATGTTTTGGAGTGAAAATCTACACTTTAGAAAGGAAACCAGGGCAGGCTAATGAAGCGCTAACAAGCAGAGGAAGACCGATTGTAATCTAATCGTGGGCAGCATCTGTGGGATGCAAATCAAGCACAGCAGGCTGCTAAAGCTGTGTTCACACCGAGGCACGCCAACAACTATTTAAAATAAACTCATGTGATGTACAGCTCGCAAATGCTATTAATCACAATAACTCTTTAGCCAAATTTAGTTATACATTTCATCCTAACTTACTGGGTAAATATTTTTAATAAAAAAAAAACAGTATCTCTTTAGCACAAATTAAGCAGCACAAAATCATACAATGCTTAAAATCACCTCCACCGCCAGCACCACCAGCTTGTGATGAAGTAGACTGTTAAATATACATAGCGAGCCTTATTGCCAGATATCTTGCTAGCAACAAGTCCTGTATGCACCAAGATAAAGCGCTACAGTTTAAACATGTCGGAGGCATATGGCATAAAAAACAACACTAATTACAAATGCAATATTCACTATAGTATACCACCTACCTAGCATTTTGCTACTTCTATTAGTGCACAGAAGCAGATTTAAGTCATAGCCTGGCTTTTATAAACAAGATGCTGATCAGGGCTAGAACATGCGTCACACAGCTTAAATCGATATCAAAAGACACTCTGATGGACGCGTTTAGGAAGCATGCACGAGCAGCAAAACAAGGGTTACATAGCATGCGGGAAAAACACGGATGTTACGCAGGCTATATGGTTTAATGAAAAATCTGATACTGCATGGCGATAATGTTAACCTACTATCTGATCAGTTTTAACACACAAAATTCTTCATGGGTTGACTTTTTCCAGGAGCTTCCCAATTTTCCTTGTTATCTTCGTGTGCCATCCGCAGACCTCTTAAGCCCTCTTGTGGTCAGTATACGAATTACCGAAATAATGTTTTCTCCTTCTGGAAGAAGAAAATCTAGCACTTATAACCCGTAATAAACTTTAAGCGTGTCTGCAGTGAAATAAATAAAACAGTCAGGCTAAAAATCTATCTGGCCTAATGTTTAAAATTGAAGCAGAATGCCTTCACAGCAGCACACAGAAAGCATTACAACTGGCAAATCTAATAAAACAAGCAGTGGTAAAGGAGTCACAGCCTGCGGCCGTGAAAAAGTGAAGTGAACGAGCGCACACTGGGGAAGCCTGGAACTCGAGCGACCATATGGAGAGGGAGGGGGGTGGGCTGCCTGCTGCGAGAAGGGCTGCCTTTGATGTGGTGTCGCGACCATATGGAGAGGGAGGGGGTGCCTCAAGTAGTGGTTCAGCGGCAATAGGACTCTTTCCTATTCCATTCTTGCAGAATGGAAATAGGACGAGCCCTAAAAATAGTCAGAAAGAAAGATAGAGGCTGGGGAAGACAAATGGAAAGAGAGATGCGATGTCAGAGAGGTTGGGACTCAGATTTGCATGCAGCCACTGGAGAAGCCTGCTTGTGGGGACTGGGAGGAAGGGTGACGAGACGCAGGCCCTGCAGTGAATAATTATGGGAGGAGAGATGCTGGCCTGTTAAATATACATAGCAAGCCTTATTGCCAGATATCTTGCTAGCAACAGCCCCTGTATGCACCAAAATAAAGTGCTACGGTTTAAACATGTCAGAGGCATATGGCATAAAAAACAACACTAATTACAAATGCAATATTCACTATAGTATACCACCTACCTAGCATTTTGCTACTTCTAGTAGTGCACAGAAGCAGATTTAAGTCATAGCCTGGCTTTTATAAACAAGATGCTGATCAGGGCTAGAACATGCGTCACACAGCTTAAATCGATATCAAAAGACGCTCTGATGGATGCGTTTAGGAAGCATGCACGAGCAGCAAAACAAGGGTTACATAGCATGCGGGAAAAACACGGATGTTACGCAGGCTATATGGTTTAATGAAAAATCTGATACTGCATGGCGATAATGTTAACCTACTATCTGATCAGTTTTAACACACAAAATTCTTCATGGGTTGACTTTTTCCAGGAGCTTCCCAATATTCCTTGTTATCTTCGTGTGCCATCCGCAGACCTCTTAGGCCATCTTGTGGTCAGTATACGAATTACCGAAATAATGTTTTCTCCTGCTGGCAATATGTATTAACCCCCTGAGAGAAGAAAATCTAGCACTTATAACCCGTAATAAGCTTTAAGCGTGTCTGCAGTGAAATAAATAAAACAGTCAGGCTAAAAATCTATATGGTCCAATGTTTAAAATTGAAGCAGAATGCCTTCACAGCAGCACACAGAAAGCATTACAACTGGCAAATCTAATAAAACAAGCAGTGGTAAAGGAGTCACGGCCTGCGGCCGTGAAAAAGTGAAGTGAACGGGCGCACACTGGAGAAGCCTGGAACTCGAGCGACCTTATGGAGAGGGAGGGGGGTGGGCTGCCTGTTGGGAGAAGGGCTGCCTTTGATGTGGTGTTGCGACCATATGGGGAGGGAGGGGGTGCCTCAAGTAGTGGTTCAGCGGCAATAGGACTCTTTTCCATTCTTGCAGAATGGAAATAGGACGAGCCCTAAATATAGTCAGAAAGAAAGATAGAGGCTGGGAAAGACAAATGGAACGAGAGATGCGATGGCAGAGAGGTTGGGGCTCAGATTTGCATGCAGCCACTGGAGAAGCCTGCTTGTGGGGACTGGGAGGAAGGGTGACGAGACGCAGGCCCTGCAGTGAATAATTATGGGAGGAGAGATGCTGGCCTGAGGCAGAGCGCACCATATGGAGAGGGATGGGGGTGGGCCGAGTGCAGGAGAAATGCTGCTGGCAGGGGGAAGGCTCGGGCAAGCTCGTGCATGAGGAGCTTGTCACGTGATTCTATTCTCGTGAACTGGTAGAAATCCGCCTGTTAAAAAATTTCTGGTTTAACAGTAATAGGTCTCTCTACCAGACCTAACAATCGTAAAGGAAAACGACAAACAACACAGTGATAAGGAGTTAAGCACAGCAAGACATTAAGAGAGAAAGAGAGGGAATGAAAGAGAGTGGGAGAGAGGTTTGGAACGAAGAGCAACAGCAAGGAAATATAAAAATAAGGAAGGAACTGTAGATGAAAGGGTGAATGCAAGGATAAAAGGTTTGATGGATGGAAATGGAGAACAAGATTTACAAGGGTGGGTGAAAGAAAGTGTTCGTAATGATGAAAGGCTTGGTGAATAGGTGGATGGGTGGATGGATGAATAGACGGCTGGATGGAAGGGTAAAAGGATGAATTGGTGGATTGGTAAAAGGAGGGTGAATTTGTGGATAAATGAATGGGTAAAAGTATTGAGGAATGGTTGGAAGTGTGAGTAGAAGGATAAATGCAAGACTAACGATGAGAGGATAGATGGGAGGAATGGTGAAATGATGGATGTATGGGTGGAAACATGTCCAGTTATACCAAGAACTAGTCATTTTCATGCGTGTTTCATACGGGCTTCCTTCACCACTTCACTCTGGGATTCTGCAGCCTGAAGTTAATAGCGCATGAGCTCGGGGCAGGGCAAGAGCTTTTCAGGGGCAGGAGGTGAGATGATCCACTGATGCTGGGAGGAGGGACACAATGTCCTTGGGGATCGAAGAGCATTGTTGAGCCTGAGAGGACTCACTGCTTCACAGGAGAGAGGGAAGTTCTTGAATGAGAGGTGGAGTTGCTCAAAAAGGGAGGACCTATAAAGATAATGTTACCTTTCGAACGTAAACAACTTTAAATCTAGTACTTGTGGTCCAGAGTGTATAAGGAGAAAAGTAAACCTCAAATAGCAGAGTTCAAAGAACGTGACAGATTACATGGCCTAGTGCCTCTGATAGGAGATAAACTGAGCTCTCTGGTCAGATCGTTAGCCTACAGTCCCCGTTAAGTCCTCATTGCTTTGCATTCTGTTGTAGACCAGTGTTTATCTTAAGAAAGTACAAATACATGTTCCAGAAGGGACAGCTGGTTGGATAGCTCACTTGATGACAAGTTGAACCTCCAATTTCCCTCCATCTCATTGAATGAGACAGCTCAGTCAACAAAAGTTTCAGCACACACTAAATAATCAGAGCACTGTACCAACCCTTACTTGGAGGCAATAATGAAACCACTTATATTACCATCAAATCAGAGGACATTTGTATTTACAAAGTATTACTCATACACCCAAACCAAACTGAATTCCTTCTTGACACTTGGATCGTAGGTATTTATTCCAAACTCACTGGTGCTCGATGATGCTAACAGATGCATTCTGAAGTGAATACATTGTCTAAAGTAGTTGGTAGGCTCCCATTTCTTTCATCTTATCTTTCTAAAGAGTAGGTCACTGCCTCCAGACTCATCTTTCGACCCAGAAACATCCTGAACAAACAAGCAAACTATCTCCATAGACGTCAATGTCATCTGCCTCCTAGCAACCCTGCACACACTCCTAGCAATGGCTCACAGTCACCCACTGACTTCAGTGTCATTAGCTCCCAACAGCGACTGGCTTCACTTACATCACACCTCCAACATGGCTTCACCCCCATTGGCTTCAGTGGCATTCCCCTCTAACAAGCCAACATGTTCCACAAAGCATTGGTTCCCCACTAGAACCTAAATGGGATCAAACTCCTTCGTCACCCTTTCAAATTTGAACGTGATTGACTTCAACAGCAATTCCCTCCACAAACCTGCATCACACTACCACCAATGGCTAAACGTCACTGATTTAAATAGGATGAAATGTATTACCCCTGATTACGTTACTGGCGAAACCCTCGAATCATATGTATCACTCTCCTAGCACAGAGTATCCTCCAGCGGAGCCGCAACAGATCTTCCACAGTAGTTATTTAAATGGACTTCAATGGTGTTATATGCATCATAACACTCGCCTCCACTAGCTGCAATGGCATTAGCTTCTCAACAATGGTCTACCCCAGTTGAGGTCAATGGCTTTACGCTCCAACGGGCATGCATAGCCCTTATACCAACGGTTCACATCCTTGACTTCCAGTGCACCAGAGCACCACACTCCCAACAGTGGTTTCCCTTCCCCTAGTTCAAAGCTGTTATGAACCTCCCATCAGGGGTGTACTGCTAGAACCATAACGAGATGAAAAAACTACTTCCTTCACCATTTTAGCAAAGTTTCAGCTCCATTTTGACAGTACTATCAATAACAAAATATTATTTTAGGTTTGACCTTACTGGTGCACAACAATAATGTAAGAATGCTCATAATAGTGTTCAGCATCATTGTTGTCAAAATAACACGGGGGTTTTGTTGAAATGTACAACTTGCTTGGTAAGCAGCGTGCACTCGTGGCACTTCCGGGCACTGGAGATTCACATGGTCCACTAATATGAGTCGGTTCTTCACTTTAGCTGCAGACAGTAGCATGCTGGAAAGAGCTGGCAGCGATTCTCACTGTGTCTGGCCATTAAGGTTAGTGACTGTGTGAGCCATTAAAACTGTTTATTGAGTGAGGTCTTCAATGTTGCCGTGAGACGCCATAATGAAAATTTACTGCCTGGGCCCACTGATGCATATAATTCTAGTGCAACTGAGGCAACTGATGCATATGCTTTCTAAGAGAGGTTTGCCAAACACAGTCCAAGGAGGGTCTAATCCATGCTGAAATTTCAGAGACTTTAGAAATAGACTCTGGAACATGGGGCACGAGGTTCAAATCAAGGAGTCTGCTGAAAGTTCTGTGATTCTGAGCAAATCACTAAATCTCTGTGTGCCCAAAAAAGCGTAACCTAGTCAGGTTGTGTCGTGAAGTGCTCCAATGCACGTGGGTCAGCTTCACACTATAAAACAAAATGAAACTCACTGGAGCTAATTTACACAGTCAGAAGTCATCATGGTTCTAGACCTAGGACCACTGAGATAGTCCTAGGGCTAGAACCATCTAGGGTCATTGATACAGGTTTCTGATGCATGTCCCCATCAGCGGGCACCAGCGTGCTGTTGTATGGAACAATTGATGCTAATTGCTGTGTGGGATCATGAACACGTGAATCGTATTCTCCTTTGACGCCATTTGCCAGAAAACCTCAAAGATCTTGTGAAGTGAGGGACTGGAACAACTGAACATATGTCACAATTATACATTAGTTAATATGCTCAACCAACCTTCTCTGTGAAACCCAGGTATGATGAGTCATTACCAATATCCAGATTTTGGAGACAACCAAGGTCAAGTCCATTGCATCTGTAAATGCTGATTTGCAGTGGCTGCCTGGTGCAAAGGTCGGTGCAAAGATCACACACTGCCAGTTTGGTAATATTGGTACTATTTCCGATTGCCCAATAATTAGCCCCAATGCTCGAAACGCCAACATTTGGCAAGAGAAATGCTGTTTGTTTTCCTGACGCCGAATCATAGCAGTTTTTGACGCTGAACAAAATCCGAGACGGTAAGCAATGATCATTGTTAAAACAGATGGGATTTTAGAAGGGATTTCAAATGTATCAACAATACAAAAATGTCGCAATTTCCTGCTATGTTAAATAAAATGCAAATTCAAAATAAATTAGGGGCATATTATCAAGGGGGTTTATCTCCACTTTTTTGGCTTTAAAAGCCAAGAAAGCGGAGATAAAATTATCTCCCTATTACCTAGCTGTCGCTAACAACAGTTAGCGACAGCTAGTAGCAGATAGCGACCATCTTGGGCCCCACTTTGCATGTCAGTGATATTTATCACTAATGACATGCAAAGTGGGCGTGCCAAGATGTTAGCGACTGGAAACAGTCGCTAACATCGCTATCTCCTATTACCAACTTTTGGAGATATTCGCGCTAAGCGCGAATATCTCCAAAAGCTAACACCTGCCCTGAGCAGTTCTTAGCCATGTGATCCAATGGAAGGTGGATAACATGGCTAAGAGCATTAGCTCGGTAATACATGAATATCGCTGACTTTTCAGCGATATTCATGCATTGCGGCCGATTTTTATCGCATTTGCGATAAACCTTGGTAATACCAAGGTTTATTTGCGATAAAAATCGCCGCAGCTCAGCGGTAAATTTTTGTCTCTAACCAAGCAATAGCGATAATTATCGCTGTTGCTTGGTAATATGCCCCTTAGTTTTTAAAAAGCCTTAATTTTGGGGCAAATTAGTGTTAGCGATAGGCACATGCAGTTACCTTGTTTTGACCCAGTTGGGCAAAAAGCAGCTGCCATCCTAGGGTGTATCCCCATTAACTCAGGTCATTATTGTCTGTCCTCATTGTTTGCGATGTATTGTGTAACTTTTGTAATATATGCCCTGTCCACAACACTATCTGCAGGCTGCTTGTTCCAGAAGGCTGCTCCGTGATGCTCTAACCTCTGTCCCTTCTTCTAGGCGGCATGCAGGATTATAATTACGTGTGGGGACAGTGTTTTGAGATCACTATCGAGTTGTCCTGCTGCAAATATCCACTTCCATCGCAGCTGCCGGAATTCTGGACCCAAAACCGAGCGGCCTTACTGGAGTACATGAAGCAGGTCCATCTAGGTCAGTACTTTATACATTATGTAACTCTTTTCCTTTCTGTGTTAATTTTGCCGCGAAGGTGCAAGTAAATTATGGCAAGACAACCAGTGCGCTGTACATGACCACTGTGTTGATGTCAGTCGAAGGACTTTTCTTCACTATAGGTGATTTTTGTTATCAAAGATGAGCAAGTTGCTTCCATCGAGTTCTGTAGGATTGTAGAAAACAGGTTGTCAAATAGGCTGCACGTTAAATGTGGTTTGAAACGTCCAGTCCAAGGAGCATATTTACAAGCCCCTGTTGCCACCACAACATCACTTTTAAAGGCATTGTGGTGGCGATAGGGGCTTCGCCTTATTTACAAGGCACCCTTTCACGCTACACTTAGCGGAAAGGGTTGGGCAATGGGTGTTGCTACAGCCGTTCCACCGCAACACTCATTCATTTTACGCTGCTGCCTATATTTACAAGGGTGGCGTAAATATGGGGCTACACCAAAATTAGGACCACAGAAAAACTGGTCTTAACAGGGCGCAATGAGGAAAAATATAATGTCTCCTCATTTTTGCTGTTTCCACGTGTGCTACATTGTGCAGCACACATAGAAACTGCAAAAGGCCATTGATTGTTTATGTGCAAGAAGATGTCCCTTCCTCCAAATCAACAATCATTAAAAAAAAAAGAAGTTTTACAACTTCTATGGGTGCTGCATTAAGCAGCACACATAGAAGGTACAAAACGCCATTTAAAGATTGTTTATGTGCAGGAAGGTCCCCCTTCCTGCACATAAACAATCGCTCCCCTCAACACAGGCACCCCTGTACTATGGTGCAAGGATGCCCGCATTGCCGCTAGGCAGCTAAATTTAGCACCAGCATAGGTAAAAATGCAGGACTGCACCATATTCTTATAAATATGGTGCAGCCCTGTGTAACTAAAGAGAAGGAGCATGTTGTCAGCATTCTTGGCATAACGACACGCTTCACCACTTTCCTGGAAATATGCCACCAAGTCTCTCAACAGAAAATTATTTATGTGGGTGGAGAGGGCGGTGTTGACATCGTTAGGCGCACATGAGTCCAGTGAGGACTGTTAACTGGCTTTGTTGATTGGCCCAGCTGCTACTAAAGAAAGCTACACCAGACAACTAGAAACCTAACAAGCATCATCTACAGTGGCTCTCGTTCCCCCACCAGTACACTCGCCGGCACACAAACAAACAGAGCGACTTCGCCGCTGGCTAGATCACTGGTCCCTAGTAGACGCATGGAGAACACTACATCCTACAGATAGACTATTCTTCTTCCACTCAGTTCCCCACGACTTGCGAGTCCGACTGGACAGGTTCCTATGCTCCACAGACCTTCTACCCAAGCTACAGTACACAGATTACCTGGGACGAGTCATATCAGATCACGACGCCCAAGTGGTGGTCATCCGATGGAAGCCGCCCCATCCCCCAGTCCCAACGTGGAAACTACCCCAGGAGTGCCTTACAGATCAAGCGTTCCGTCAAACTCATGGGGACTACATCAGGGAACACTTCCTACGCAATGCTGGCACAGCCTCCTCTAGGGCAATAGAGTGGGACGCGTACAAAGTTAGATCTAGGGGTCATTGCATTCAACAGCTGGTGGGGGTACGGCGCACACTAGAACTGGCACTGGGCGGGGCAGAGAAAGCGCTAGCGGAACTCTTACGCGGCGCGGATCAGGGAACGGCCACGCTTACACAACTGTCAGCAGCGAAACTCGCGCATGCAGAGGCCATGAGAGACTTGCGCAAATGTAACTTTCGCACCTACACTGCTAGAGTACATAAGGAGGGCAACAGAACAGGCGCGCTTCTAGCCTGGCTGATCAAACAAGACACAATGTCCCGCCCCATAACTGAACTCGTGGATGCACACGGACAGATAAAGCACTCCCAACTCGACATCCTACACATATGTCGTGACCATTATGCTGCGGTATACCGCGCCCCGACACCGACGACGCACCACAACCTCACTCACTTTTTAGACCCATCACACTTGCCGGCGATATACCAGACGGACAGAAAGGAACTGGACGGTAAAATTACACCCTCCGACATCAAACATGCTGTAGGCTCGCTAGCAAGGAAAAAAGCACCAGGAATGGACGGGTTCCCCCAAGAGTACTACAAGACCATCCTGACCGAAATGGCGCCCCAATTAGTGCTTGTGTTCAAAGAGGCCCTGGCCGGGGGCTTACTGCCAGACTCGTTCCGTGAGTCGATAGTCGTGACTTTCCCGAAGCCGCACAGGGGCCCCACACTCCCGGCCTCTTATAGACCGATTACACTGCTGAATGCAGATTGTAAAATTCTAGGGAAGATACTAGCAGACCGCTATAGTCAAATTCTCCCAGCCTTGGTACATCCTGACCAGTGCGGCTTTGTGCCCAGGCACAACACCTCCCACAATCTACGAAGATTATTTCATATACAAGACACTGTCGCGGACCGGTTCCCGTGGGCGGCCTGCCTAATATTTGATTTAGAGAAGGCGTTCGATACTCTAGCCTGGTCTCACCTCTTTGCAGTCCTACAGGCAATACAGATAGGCCCCACACTGACGGCGTACACCCAGCTTCTCTACAGAGGACACACCTCCAGGGTGCGGATCGGGAAACTGGTTTCGGCCCCGTTTCCAGTGGAGTGGGGAACCAGAAAGAGGTGCCCCCTCTCCCCTCTCCTGTTCACACTAGCGGTGGAACCCCTGGGTATCCGATTACGGAGGGAGGGAGAGGACTGGGGCATTCCGATTGCGGACGGACTCCATTGCGTCTCCCTCTACGCGGACAACTTGCTTGTTTACATCCGGGATGCGACGGGTGATCTCACTTCAATCTGGCATACACTACAGGACTTTGGAGCCCTATCAGGCCTCAATGTTAAGTGGGAAAAATCGGCAATCTACCCACTTGGCCCTGATCTGGCACCCCATGACATGCAAGTAGGCACACACACCCTAAAATGGAGCGAAGCGGCCCCCAGGTACCTCGGAGTGCGCCTATACCAAACGCCTGAGGATCTATACGAAGAAAATCATCGAAAGGTGTTGGCAGGCCTTCGCTCTGCGATTGGTTTTTGGAAGACACTTCCACTGGCTCCTATAGGGCTGGTAGCCGTAGCTAAAATGATAATGGTGCCCAGACTACTGTACCACTTCACCAATCTAACGGTGATCCCACCCCGGTTCTTCTTTTGCGAATTGGACACGCTTCTCACAACACTGATTTGGGGGGATTGGCGACATAGAATAGCCCAGCGCAATCTACAGCTGCCCACAACTGAGGGAGGCCTGGGCGCCCCGTCATTTGAATCATATTTCCTGGCTGCGCAACTCCAATGGTTGTCTCATTGGACAGCCGAGAAACACTTGGGCGAGACGATTACTGATGGAGGGAGGCTGCTTCTACCTGCCATTAGAAGATTATTAATGCCAGGCTCCAAACCGATTGACACACATCCGATACAGGTCACTGTAGCTCTCAAGTGCATGCTGCGGATTCACCGACTGTCGAAGGGGCAGCCATTGTACTCCCCTCTGCTCCACTTGGTAGGTTTTCCTTGAAAAGAGGGATACTATACAGAAGGAGATCTGCGGGCGTGGACAGATAGTGGAGTGACGGAGATGGAAGCCTTGTACCACGAAGGGCAGCTGAAAACATATGACCAACTAATCGAGTGGTACGACCTCCCGCGGGGGCAATTCCTGATGCACAGGCAACTGATAGACAGTGGCCGGCTTACTGGGATCTGAGAAATGGGGAACCCCCTACACACCCAGTACTACACACGATACTACAGATGGGGACGGGCAGGCACTTAGTGACATGGCACTATAAAGCCATACGGGAGCTGACTAAAGTTCCCTTAGACAGACTATGCCAAACCTGGGAAGATGGCGTAGGCCGAGTCTTCCACGACAAGGAATGGACACAAGTGCTAGAGTGTCCAAAAAAAGTCTCCCGCAACTCCCGCTTTAAAAATATACAATATAACATTCTTCACCGCGCTTACCTTACACCCGAAAAGCTGCAGAAATTCTACCCAGACACAGAATTTAAATGCCCCCGTTGTCAGACGCCAAACGCGACCTTCAGACACATGTTCTGGGACTGTCTGTCCCTGCAACCGTACTGGACCAGAGTGCATCTCACCATACAGACTTTGGTCCACCTGCAACACGCTGACACATGGGAGGTATGCGCCCTGGGGGTCTATAAGAAAAAGAAATCGGAGAAACTACAGTGGCGGTTTGCAACCCTAATCTTCCTCTTAGCAAAAAGAAATATAGCCATGCATTGGAGGTGCCCTACGGGACCCCCGGAGGCGGCCTGGGTGGGGGCGGTAAATAAGTGGGGAGCAGCAGAAGAAGAGTCCCTGAGGGAGGAGGAGGTAAAAGGCACACGCAAACACCCTATATCTATGGAATGGGCGCATCTCCTCATACAATTTAAGCTGGAGACAGCCGTAGAGGACACCCCGGAGTTGACACAACCCACACCCAGCAACCCTGAGCAAGGCCCGACCCGCTACCCCTCGCCACCATGTGAGCAGAGAGGCAGGCATCGGATAAATGGCGGTTTCTGCTGCATCGAACGCCTACCGATAGTGTGGGTTCAGTAGTCCCCCACCCCTCTCCCCCCCCTCTGGGCCATGCACGTCGACCCACCCCGCTGCCGGGCGATCAGCCCGCACACTGAGCACATGGGCCACTCGCCCTCATCCACCGCACTTCTCCCCCTGCCCCCCCCCCCGCTGCCCCCCTTCATTCTCTTCACCGGTTATTGTTTGGGAGGTATCCCCCTCCATCGTTACTAGCCTAGTCTCAGTCGACAGTTCAAAGACCGACTCAGTTATGCAAACATAATCACTCGCACACTTACACAAGGGTACCTTGCTATCAGAAGGGTTAATAGTTTCACGCCGACCTAGCTACCACACACTGAGAGAGGTCAGGCATACGCAAGACTGACATGCAGCGATGAGACAGCTCGATAGCAAACTCGGGAGATGGATCCTAGTTCCCTTTGCTTATCACACCTGTTTCATTCCAGAGACTGGAGTCCTTATGCTGTTGACAAGCCATGATAACTAACAGAGAACACTGTTTACATATATACTGATACACTTTTGATTTGTTGTACTTCCCGCAAGGGATTTTGCTTGAAAATGAAAAACCCTAATAAAAAGATTTAAACAAAATAAATCTACAGTGGCTCTCGTTCTGATTGGTCAGACACAGAAACATTTGAAGGACATTATGTCCTAGGGAATGCGCGATGCCCGGCAACTAAGCTTGAAACTATTGAAAAATATCTTAAACAAGTTTCTTTTTGTGGCTTGTTACCTTGCTAAAACCTTTTTTATAGTGATAAGATTTGCAGGCACAGATATAGAGGGCATAACTTTGAAGAGAGCTTTGTGTGCCCTCAGTCAAAACTTCCCCAAGGATCTAGTCTTGGCTACAGGATTGTCAAGTCGTTCCTCCCCTTATCAAAGATTAACGGATGACGTACCAGATGAAGAACACAAAGTGGCAGTGAAGCCAGCATTGCAGTGCAGAATGTTAGGTGGAGAACACACACAGCCACCTTCTTTGTGTGCTTCTTGCCTCGAACTGCTCCATTATGCAGATGATTCTAGGAAGGCAAATGTACTCATCTAACACTAGTCCTAGAATATTTTGGCAAAGTCCAGCTCTCACCAAAATAATCTAGGAAGCTTATTTACTAACGTAACCCCAATACTGGAACATTTACGGAGAGTAACACTTTATTCAAATATTCCAGGGGACTTATTTACCGCTGTAACTCCTGTCTCGGAATAACTTGGGGAAAGTTGAAAATTCCCCAAGTGTTTTATGAAAGGGTTGAAAAGTAGTACATTTGCACTGTGGAAAGCGCTGCTCTGAGGCCACCACTCAAGGCAAAAACTGTGACTACCTACATAGGCAGAGATACAAGATATACAAGAAACTATTCAGAACCGTAAAACTGCACGGTATGTATCCCTAGGATAGTGACAGTAGTGCTGTAATGCGCCGGCCACAAAATAAGTTAGATACTCCTGCACCTTTGTCCTCAGTTATCTCCCAGAGAATATAGGATTGTGCTTCAATCAGTTGCGATACTCTGGATGAAATTTACAAGTTACTTACCTTTGGTAATGCTCTTTCTGGTAGTGACTGTTAGACCTGGTATCCTTGGTGCGATTACCCCTGAATTCTTGTGTTCTGACCTTCTGTTTTGCTGACTTCCAGTGGCAGATGATGACTTTTAAAAGCAGTGGGCGTAAATGTGGCTGTCAATGGAGTGAACTGTCTCTCATCAATTAAGCAAAATAAATAAAAATGCTGTCACTACAAGCCAAGAAAGAAACATTCTCCTCTCTTTCTTGACTTCTAGTGACAGCATTTTCGTTTATTTTGCTTAATTGATGAGAGACAATTCACTCCATTGACAGCCACATTTACGCCCCACTGCTTTCAAAAGTCATCATTGTAGGAAGGTGGAATCTGACTATATGGTTACCCCCACTTTTTTCCTGGTGTTTTGCTGGTTTTCGACTTAGTTGGCCTGGGACCCAGCTATTCAGGGCCCCAGTCTATCTGCTTTCTCTATTAAACGGACTCCATGTGCTTTAGGTATATACCAGATTGGTTACTGGGTCACCCTTGTGAGCCCCTGTATAGTGTACCATAGGTACCCAGGGCATAGGTGCACCTTAGACCTACCAGGGGCTGCAGCATGTATTGTGCCACCCCTGGTTTGCCTTCCAAACTGACACCACAGGTCTGCTCACACAGCCTGGGTAAGGTGGTGTAAGCACCCCTTACTTAGATATAGTATACCTATATCTATATATACATATAGACACATATACACCTATAAATCACTCCTATGGCAGGCCTTAACAATCCTGGAGGCAGACTGCTTGGTTTTATGTGAGAGGGTGCCCTAGCATGAGCTGAGCCCCTCTGCAACTTTTGGAACCATCTCCTTATAGCTGTTCTATGATATAGCCATACAATATACTCTTAAGTGCATTATAATCCTCGTGGTTAATGCTAACTTTGGTTTGGCTTTATCAAAACATGTTGTGTAAGGTGTCAAACACTTTGGAATACTACCCCCCCCCCCCGCCAGTCCTGGCAGCGGGGGTAACAGTTCACCCTTCTCGAGGGAAAAGACATGTAGTTACTGCTTTACCCAGTTAAAGTTAAACAGAGCCTCAGCATCACAAAATGGATGCTGCTGCCACAGACACGAGTCTGACCTCCTGCTGCTGGACGAAACTCTGGCAGGGGAGGCCTGGACAATAGGTTTCCTGTCCAGGGAGGTGCCAGCGCCTCCCCAGACAGGGTTTTGTGTATTGGGGCAGGGAGGGCTGCATCAGCAGATGCTTTACCAGACACTGCCTGGGGCACACAAGGTGCTCCATGCATAGCCAGGTTCAAACCAGTTGCTGGGGCACTCAGCCCCAGCTCTGGCTCGAAACTGGACAAAGGGAAAGGGGTGTAACCACCCCCTTCTCAGATCAACCCATAGGAGGGACCTAGCCAGGTAGTCCAGCCCCCATCCTTAGTATAAGTGTAGGAGCTGTGTCCCTAGGACTTTAGATTACCCTGGACGAATCTTTGAAAGACATATCCTGGACCTTCGACGTTCCATTCTGACTGGAAGACGGAAGATATCTCCCTTGTGGTCAAGGAGTGACCACCCTGTTCAAACAGGCACCAACAGCAACTTTGCCAGTCTGCATTTTCGAGGCTCCCGCCGGATCCCGTAGAATCTGCAACACAGGACCTAGACTTCCAGACATCTCTGATCTGACCCACATCCACAGCAAAGCTGAGACACGTGGCGGACACGAGAGACCTGGGACCGGAACTCCTGGACATTCTGCATTTTGCAAGCTGCACTCCTTCAACAAGCTATCTCGAAGTTGTGCTTTGGGTTGCTTCAAGCCCCAGCCCTGAGTACCATTTGCACTGAAGCCCAGGCCCCCACACTCCGCGAATTTTACGTGGGCCCCGCTTTTGCATTTGAGCGTGACACGTCTTCCCGGTTTGTAGTCCGTTGGCTAGTGAGCCCCCTGAAGACTCCATTTTGAAACTAACTCGCTTTCCTGGTTGCTCAGGCTTGCTCCAGCTTCCCTGCAAAGGAGAAGCACCACAGACCTTACTGGTCTGCAACAGAGCCAATCTTGACATCCTGCGTGGGTTGCGGTTGCCAAGGCTTGTTGGGTCCAATCCGGATACCGACACCGCAGTCAACTAGATCCATTGTGGGACAGCTCGAATCCAGCACCTGGTCATCGTTGATGCCTCCTGGCTGAAGAGACAAGTTTGACTACTTCACCTGAAATCACCCGACATCCCCTGGTTCCTTCCTGGTTCCTTCCTGGTCACTGGCTAGTGACCCAGACTCTGTCCCTTCTGCTTTCGGGTTCTTCAGATCTTCGATCCACCCTTGGATCCACCGGACACTTTTCCTCTGGTCACTTGCAGCACTTCTTTGCAGCTCTCCATAGGAAACGACGACGAAACCCGACACGAAAATACACCTATGAACCCGGCTTCCCTGGGTGAGGTAACACGAGTACTTCGAATTGCTCCTGTGGATCTTGACTCTCGAAGTGTCCTAGTGTAAAAGGGTTTCATCCTAGTCCATCCGGAAGTGTCCTTAAATTGTATATTTGTAATTTTTTGCGATCTCCATAGAAAGTCAATGGTAACCCGCACCTGTGTTTAGACACTGCACACGTCTCCCGTGGGCCTCCTACTTCCTAACCTTTGGTTGATTAGAGTAGCCCCAGCGATTCCACAGGCCCCAGGCCTGCTTTCTAATTCTCTTGTGGTTCTTATACCACTTACTTAGTATATGGTCTGTGAGGCCCCTAGGTCATAACGTATACTGTGCAACTTATCGTATATTAATTGTGTGACTTGTATTGTATTTTTACCTTTGACCTCATAAAGAGTGCAGAGGGGTTGTGTTTAGATTAAATACATATATATTTGATATATACCTTGTGTGGTGTCCTTTCATTTGGTACTCAAAGGATTATAATTGGTAAAACATCTTGCTTAACTCGCCTACTGAAGTCTTAGCCTGATGACTGCTGGTTCATGCTACCACTAGGATAGCTTTCTATAAGGTTGACTTTACAACCACCATCAATAAGGGTCGATTAGACTGGTGCAAGGCGCCCACTAGAACTAGTGGACATCATATGCCAGGCTAACTTCTCACAATCATCTGCCACTGAAAGTGAGCAAAACAGAAGGTCAGAACGCAAGAATCCAGGGGAAATCGCACCAAGGATTGCAGCTGAAAAGGATTAAGTAGGAGGCAGAATGGTTCCCAAGAAAACAAACAATGGTGACTGGCAACATTGGAAGCAAACACTCGAAACTTACATTCTGCAATCAGTCCCAACGTGATAAATCGATAATTGTGCCCGCCCTTGCGCACACAGGGGTCAACAGGCGGCTCTCTCTGAAGCAGTGCTCCCATTTTCACTCCCTCACTGCTAGTACAGTGTCGTCAGCTGTGCAGTGTAAAGGGAGTTAGCACGCTGCCAGAAAGCGAGAGAGAGACTGCCGAAGACAAAAGGCCAATCACTGTGTGGTTTCAAAACAAAGCCACATGGTGATTGGTCAAGTTGTGCAATTCTTCTGCTCCACGTTGCCGCTTGAGGCTGGGTCATACGAGTATAGGCTAAACCTTTAAAACCAATCCTGATGCTGCTTTCAGGCTGTTTATAACAGTAAACACCATTAAAGCAGCACTAAGATTGGTTTGGGCAGGCAAATCCTACGCTCCCTCGGAGACTGGAGAGCTGCATCTGTGTTCTCCCCGTCTCCTAATACAGCGTGGATTTACGAGGCTTTAAGTGCGCATGTCGGGCTGGACATACCAGAACAAATGCCCAACCATACATGCGCCCTTCAGATGCATTGACCATGTTCAACGCCGTCTCTCTTTTATCAGCATTGGCCCCACCCTGAAATACACCACCTGACCCGGCACAACAGAAAGAGTCAGGGCATTAGAAACAGAAAAAACAGCTGAGTTTATTTATTACAAATATATGGTGCGTGACTCACAGCAGGGGGCCGGGCAACACCCTTTTGCCCTAATGGAGAAACCGCCCCTGCTGACTTCATTTTTTCTGGCTTTAGGATTCTGGGCACTTTACCACTGCTAAGCAGTGCTAAAGTGCATATGCTCTGTAATCAAAACATGGTAGCATTGGCTTATCCACAATTGCCATATTTAGTTTACATATAAGTCCCTTGTAAAGTGCACTATATGTGCCCAGGGCCTGTAAATTTAATGCTACTAGTGGGCCTGCAGCACTAATTGTGCCACCCTCTCCAGTAGCCCTTTAAACATAGCAGGGGCCTCCCACTGCAGAGTATGTGTTTTCAGCTAAGCTAAAAGAAAGAAGAAGAAGACACTGACAATATCACACAGACCTAACTGTGGGATAATCCCTTTCAGGACAAAATCCCTCACTCACCAAAGGTGGCATGCTTCATCATTTGTGATTCTCCTCTCAGAGGAAAACCTAGTTCCTCTGATGGCTACAACCCCCTTTCTAAGAAGGAGGAGCACAGGGATGTTTTGATGTCTACTCTACATGGATATTCTAAATCCACCAAATGAGACACATAGTGTAGGTGAGGGCGCAGCGCAAAACATGATTCAATGTGATTGGAGTGATGATAAAACTAGCTAGAGAATACATGTTTTTTTGTATGCTCTCGCTGCCAGAATTAAAAACAGTGCACCTGCGGTATGGATTTAAACCGTATGTGTGGGATGGAATGTAGTGGCATTTTCTTACTTTAATCATTTTGTGTCTCTGAATACATATCTGGGTTGGGTGACAGCTGGACTTTTCTACATTCCCTCTAGTCCGTCACACACAAAGGGAGCTTTGCATCCTGATGGCCCATCACCAGGCTGATGGGCCTATTTGAGGTAGATTGGGGGGTAGAAGCTGACACTTGCACCTGATTAGGGCTCTGTCTGTCCACACATAAAGAGCTGCTTACCCCCTGTAGTCAGTCTGGAGCCAGGGTAGGAAAGGCAGGGACCTTGTGATCTTCAACAGCTTCTTTGAAGTCTCCCCCACTTCAAAGGCACAACTGGGTATACGTACTGGACCCCTGACACCACCAAATAAGAACTTTGCTGGAACCATGGACATTCTGCCAGGAAGAAGAGCTGCTAACTGCTTTGCTGTGTTCGCCTGCTACCTGCTGATTCCTGTGCTGCAGGATGGACTGCCATCTTGCTACCTTCTTTCCTGTGTTGGCCTGGTACCTGCTGCTTCTTGCCTGGGAGTGAGAAGGACTGGACCTTCTCTCTACATTCTTGAACCCACGTTTCTCCAAGTGCTTGCTGGCTTGCCCTCTATATTTGAAGTCTCTGGGCCATTAATGACTTCCTTCAACTCTGCTTGACCCGCTGGTCTCTACCAGCTGTGAATCCTGCCCTGCCAAGGGGTGCCAATCCAGACCTGGGCCTTCAAAGTGGGTTCTGTTGCTGTTTTCCTGCAAAAAGCAGCACAGTGATGACTTTGTGCTGATCAGGACCGAGTCAGTGCCCTCCGCATACCTCGATGACGCAGTCCCGACTGCGAATTTCGACACTGACGCAGCTCAGATCAGAAGACATCCCTGCCAGGCTTAATGACAACGCATCGCTGCTTTGAGGACATCCCTGTGGTGCTCGACGACCATGCATCGCCTGCAAGGTAAAGGGGTTCAACAACGACCCAGGCCTGACTGAGAGGCTCCACTTTGAAGTCAGAAGGTTGGGACGTAGTCAGTTGCAATTTTTATTAGATTTTTTTTACATGTTGTTGAGCATATACAATGGTTAATGAAATAACATATGCGTATATCAATGTTATTTGTAGTGATCCCTGACGAAGGGCCCCAGTAGCCCGAACTGCATTGGGTTTTTTATTAAACACTGCTTCTGGATGAACATATGCGTCTGTATGTATTTTTGAAGAGAGGCCTGGATGGGTCCATCAAGAATATGAGAAACCTTTGAAAAATGGCATCATTCTGTGCGTGTGGAATAAAGTGGATTTAAATTTGAAGTGTGAACAAGTCAAGGATTATAAAGTATAAAACTGGTTAAAGAAGTTTTGAAATATGAAAGAAAGGAGGAGTAAGAAGCAGTGCCTTTGGGTTGAGGTGAAATGCAGTCCCAAAATGATGCAACTTAACTTTTCAAGCGCCAACGGGACAAGGCGCTTTCCCAAGGAGCACACGATATTGAAGAAATATGGACAAACATTGGATGAAATTGAAAATTAAAAAAGAAATGCATTCCCAATTCTAAATGCTGAATAGGAACTCCCGATGCCAAAGCAGTGGTAGCAGTTTTGGCCCTTGTAGAATGATGTTGTATGCCTTCCGGAGGCTGCTTTGTGGCCAATGCATAGTAGATCTTGATACAGAGCACGATCCAACGGGACATGGTTCATTTTAAACAGCGGATCGTCCACCCCATGTTTTTTGGTAAAATCCATAATAAAGCTCAATGCTCCTCTCGGGTCCAAGCAATATAGTCTTTCCTCCTCCTTAGAGGGGGTGAGGCAGAGCAAGGGACACTGGTAAGTTGATGTTTTGACCAATGTGGAACACAGCATCACAACTTGCGACAAGAAGGCTGCTTTCTTCCACAGAGCCAGTTTTTCTGGGAAGAAGGTGGTGTACAGCAGGTTAACGCAGAGCACCTGAAACTCGCTCATGCTGCGCTGATGTTATGGCCACAAGGAACACTGTCTTGAGGGTTAGAAGCCACAAAGGACAGCTGTGAAGCGGTTCAAATGGAGTGCACATCAAGTATGAGAAGACCAAATGAATATACCACTGTGGCATGACAAAGAGAGAGGGAGGACACACATGTTGTAGGCCTTTCAAAAAACCATGTGTAAATTAAATAATAAATGTTGTTCCGGCAATCATAAAAAGGCCGAAAGAGCTGACAAGTACCCTTTAACTGTGCCCAGAGAAAAACCTTACCAGGCAAGGGATAAAATAAACAACAAAATGTCAGATAACTGAGCCTTGAGGAATTTGGTCTGTCATACACCATACTAAGCCGCAAATTTGTTCCAACGACAGACATATGCAGTTTTTGTTGAGGGATGCCTGACTGCCAAGATTATATCAACCATCTCTGGGGGGGGAAGTCAAATGCTTTCAGCTGCTGCTGCTGCAGCTCCAAAAATGAAGGGGCAGGTTGCAAAGGCCTGGGTTCAGAACCCTGTCCCACTGTTTCAACAGCAACTATGCTTGGATGGGGTAGCCTGATCTGAGGACAGATCTCATGCCCAGGAGTTCTGGATACCATACTCTCCATGCCCAATTCAGTGCCACTGGGATGACTTGGGCTGGGTTGGTCCTGATCTTCTTCAGAACTCAGTGCAAGAGAGGTATTGTCAGGAAGGCATAAAAGAGTCTAGAGTTCCACTCTAGGTGGAAAACCTCTCCTAGTGAGAGATGCCTTGAAAAATCCAACCTGCAAAACTGCTGACACTGCAAGTTAGCTGTGTGGAGAAAAGATCGAGCCAAGCTTCTCATCATTTGCGAATGAAACCTTGTGTCATCTCCAGGTGCAACGGCTACTAGTGATCCGCTTGTCCACCCTGGCATTCAAAGATCCTGCCAGGTGGTTTACCAACAGGAACATTTCTTGATGGTCCACCCATTTTCAGAGGATTAGTGCCTCCTGACACAGGGTTCAGGACTCCACCCTGCCATGTTTTGTGCAATACCACAGTGTGGTAGTGTTGTCCATAAGCACCTGTACCACTCTTTGATGGAAGGAAGGAATGGAGGCTTTCAATGCCAAGGGGATTGCCCTCAGCTCCACAAGCTGATAAGGAACCAGGACTCCTCCAGAGACCTCTGATCTTCACCTATCCCAGGTGCCCACTCCAACCCATTAGGGTTGCATCGTTCACCACTGTCAGCTCTGAGGGAGTAGTGAAAGGGTTCCGAAATCTGCGTGTGGTTGCAGAGGTCCCCTTGATGTTAGGCCCACTGAGACTTCAGATTCCCACTGCGGAGCCCTCATTAAGCCACTTGGAGTGCTTGGCCAGCTGGATGCAGGAGGCCGTCGATCCCAGCAGCCTCAGAGTTGACATCACTGAAATCTAAGACAGAGGCAGAAATATCGGAAACATGGCCTAAACGTCTTGGACTCTCTTTTCCAGGGGAAAGATATGAAATTGAACTGTTTCCAGTATGAAGAGGAGTGTCAGGAAGATGACAGGAGATTACAGGAAGCCTATGCACATGCTAAAACTCCAATGTTCAATAAGACATTTGTACAAATTCTTCACATAATCAGTATCATACAAATCAAAACAGTGTGGTCGTGATTATCTTGTCTCCTTTAATCAGAACAATTTCCCAGCCAACACATGTTTTGTCTGGGGAAGTACCCCGTGACTTCTTCAGGGCTTATGGCAATACTTGAACATTTGAAGGGCTTCTCTCCGCCGGTTGTAATTCCGTCCCGGCTGGTAAGTAGATAAAATTGACGTTCTCTAACAAAATCCTGGCAATGGACGCACGTCCTTAAGTGAATGTGTTTACCTGTATGTGGGGTCCAAGTAGTAGATAAGGAATTCTCGTAGCACTCCGAGTATGAGTACTTAAACAGCGAGTACGCTGGCCATACTGAACGCCGCTCCGAGGTTTCAGAATAAACCCGGTCTATTTTGGAGGGCTTAGGGCATTCTCCCTCACCTATTTTCACCACTTCACTTTCATCTGACATATTTTACGCACACTTCATTGGCGCCATCTCCTGCCATACAAAAAAAACCCTCTTTTGCGTTTGCTTCATAAGATGACAGGACGTTCATTGTAGTCTGGAGTTAGTTGGCAACTGCCCGAGGCGAGCCCACCTTCAATGGCAAGTCATCGGGGTTAAGGAAGACTGGGAACCCTGACCTCTGGAGGTGTGCTGCAAATGCCCCTATCGCTTTTGTGAACAACAGAGAGGCACTGTTGAGACCAAAGGGGAGCAAACTGAACTGGAATTAATCTGCCCCATCAAAACCGCAAGTAGCGACAATGGGCCTGCAGGACCGGTATATGGAAATAAGTGTCCTGCAGATCCAGCACCACCATACAGTCTCCACGATTTAGGGGAGACAAGACATGGGCCAGTGTGAACGGCACAGGTCAAAAGATAGCCCCTTTGGCCCAAAGGGCATGTCCTTCATGCTATAAGATGTACATATGGTCCTCCATCAGCCATTTTGGGACCAGTGGAAGGTGTGGCAGAGAAGTCAGGAAAGGGAGTGTGTACAACCTCTGAACAATTTACAGGACCAATCTGTCTGATGTAACGGCTTGCCATGTATTAAACCCACTGGATTCTGCCGCCAGCTAGGTGGCTGTGTTTTACAAAGGGCATGCTAAAGGAGTTTGGCCAGTGGGGCCACTGAAGGGGGTCGGAGAGGAAATATAGCAGACTGGCAGGCAAGTTGTCCCTGATCACAGGACTGATCCATACCACAACTTCAGGTACGGAAAGGCTCGGAACCTGCTGAGGTTGGAGTAGGTGGTCCACTTTGTATACCCCTGCCAAAATTGAGGTAAGGTCTACCTGGTGCATGCAGTTGATGTGCTGGAGCACGCTGTGGCCCTGCTATTTTTATAGCACTACAGAGCTGAATCCCCTATGTCCCAAAAAAGTTTAATCCCATCAAAGGGCATGTCCATAAGGGATGACTGAACGTCGCTGGAGAAACCAGTGGATCTCCACCAGGCATGGCGTCAGACGACTACACTGGAAACAATGGCCTGGCCAACGGAGTCTGTGGTGTCCAGGCTGCAACAAATGTAGAATTATGTTGTGTCATGTTTATCTTGTATAGCCTGAGTTAGGGTGGGATGCTGTCATCAGGAACGCTGGACAGAATGTGAGCCACAGTGTCCCAAAGAGTGTGGGAATGACGACATAAGAGGCATTTGGCATTGACTGAGCACAAGCCAAAGTTCAGGGGAAAAAATACCATCTTCCCAATGGTCTCAATTCTTTTGGACTTTGTAAGAGTAGTGGGCAAGGCTTGTGGGTTCTTATTGCTGGTAGAAGCTTGCACTACCAAGCTGTTGGATGAAGGGAAATGTGTCAAGAAAGTTGGGCCGCAGGGCACCAGCCAATGGCGCAGCACAATCTGGCGATTCACTGGAGGGCCAGAGCAAGGTTCAGCCCCGGACCCTAGAAGAATGATGGTGACGACCTTGTTAGAAGGCAAAAAGGGATCAGATGTAGTCTGATCCAGCTGCAGAATTTCAGTTAAGACGTTCGTTTTTACCTCCATTAGTGGGGGTTGGAGGTTGAGAACCTCAGCCGCCCTCCGCATAACCATTGCAAAGGAGGATATTTCTTCAGTGTCAGGGCCGATAATGACATTTGGCCTGACTGGAGTTGAGGCCGCTTGCATCCTGGAGGTCCTTATAGAAATGTTCCCTTGGCAGGGTTGCCCAAGTTCATCCCCCCATCAGGGGCGGCTCTAGGTTCATGGTGGCCCTGGGCAGGGAGCGTAGGTAGGGGGCCCCGGAAGAGGGGGTCCGGGCGGGGTGGAGCGCGGTGGCCAGTGAAGAGGGGGGGGGAGGGGGTCAAGGTGTTTGGAAGTGGAACAGAGCCGGAGGCTGCCAAATTCGTGCCAGGGGCCCCACGCAAATATGTATCCATCCTCAGAGGAATATTATATTAAGGATATATATTGGCGTGGTGGCCCCTGGGGTTTGGTGGCCCTGTGCAGGTGCACAGCTTGCACATGCCTAAACCGCCCCTGCCCCCATCATAGTCATTATCAGAGTCCGTACCAAATAAAGAATGCAGAGTAAGGCGCCTTTCCTGTACAAATGGGATGTTAAAAGAGTCAGGTGGTTTAGGCAAAGACTGCGGGTCAATGGGCATCAAACGTAGTCTTTGTTTAGGCTGTCTCGGTGCTGGTTCGGAAATGGAGAACACAATGGGGGCCTCGTCCTCCCGAATTGATGGAGTTAGCATCAGCTTCGACACTCTGGGAACTGTAGTGGATCGTGGAGCAGGAGGCTGAGTCTGTCAGCTCCCGAAGAGGCTCCATGATGTTTCGGAAGCAAAATATCTAATACAATGCAGGCATTACATTGTAGTGCCTTTACAACGCAGTCAGTACCACGACTGCGACGTTACCACAGGTTCCTTTACAACGCAAGTAATTACAGCAAATTGCTTTATGAAATGCAGTGTTGGATTCCTTCTCTGGTGTATGAGAGTGGCGGAAAGGGGCAGAGTCTCACCTACATTTTTAATGTTTTTTTCGCGGACTTAGTCAAGGATTTGGAGTGCGATGACGATCGGTTTCTGGATCGACTTCTGGACTGGGAATGGGACCGACCCTTGGACTTGGACTAGTAACTGAGCGAGCGTATGATATTTGGCGCCATACAATTTCACGTTGTGGTATCGTATGGCTTTGGATTCATCGACACACAGTCACTGCAGGTATTAGAGTTGTAGCTCGACCTGAGGCACCACAGGTGAACCTGATGGGGATCTGTCACACGCATATACTTGGAAAGTGACATTTCCTACGCAAACTGGTATTTAAATCGAAATATTTGCAGCAAAAGGGTCTCTATAGAGACAGACAGACATTCCGGAACCATATCTGGAACAAAGGAACTGACATCAGCACACAGGTGTGGTGCCTATATTGCCTCCAGAAGTCATTTCTGGAGCGGGACAGCATCAGTGCAGAGCCGCGTGTCGTCACCTACCAGCTTGTAGAGGTACTGCTCAAAGGTTTTCCAATCCAGGCTAACACCTGGGGAATATTCAAAAGGTAAGGAATCTTCAGTCTTTTTCACTAGATTCAGAGTTGGGAAGTTAGGACTAGCAACTGATAGTAGCCACAAAAATATAGACCCTTGACCCTGTTCTGGGCCGGTCGCTCCACGCACTGCGCACACTCCCCGTGAGTGAGCCCAGGCTGCCCCCGCTTCTGCCGAGTTTCGCCACTGCCCTGCAGCTGAGTTCCTGGTCCTTTGCATTTTTTTGTATTCTTCCTCTGTATTTTTCTGCATTCTGCCTCTGTATTGTCTGTATTCTGCCTCTGTATTTTGTTATACTGTGTCCTGCCCCTGCCGCGTTTCCCGCCCTTCTCCCCGCTCCCCTGCAGCCCGCCCCTTTTGTTTCTGTCTCCCTTCCCATTCGCCGCCCCGCTCCCACCTCCCAGCTGCTCCTCCCTCACACTTGGCCATTTATGGCGGAGTGCACGCGGTGGTGAGCAGTGACCCTTGACCCTGTTCTGGGCCGGTCGCTCCACGCACCGCGCACACTCCCCGTGAGTGAGCCCAGGCTGCCCCCGCTTCTGCCGAGTTTCGCCGCTGCCCTGCAGCTGAGTTCCTGGTACTTTACATTTTTTTGTATTCTGCCTCTGTATTTTTCTGCATTCTGCCTCTGTATTGTCTGTATTCTGCCTCTGTATTTTGTTATAGTGTGTCCTGCCCCTGCAGCGTTTCCCGCCCTTCTCCCCGCTCCCCGCCGCTGCTCCCCTGCGGCCCGCCCCTTTTGTTTCTGTCTCCCTTCCCATTCGCCGCCCCGCTCCCGCCTCCCAGCTGCTCCTCCCTCCCTCTTGGCCATTTATGGCGGAGTGCACGCGTACGCGCAGCGGGCGTGCCGATTGCGCGCCAAAGGCGCGCCCCTCTGCGCCCGTCCGCGCCTGGACTGCGCCCAGCGCCAGGACCCGTGGCTCTCGTCGACGCCAGATCACACGACGGACCTACGACACCGCCACCCTCAACGCACTCAACGGCGGCCGAACCCCCGCATGCTACAGAGCCACCCCGAAACGCCCCCACTGACCCTTCACCTGCCAAGCCTGCAAATTCACCTGCCTCCGGACCTGCACCGCACCCGCCAAGCCGAGCACCAGCAGCAACCACCTCAAGTGCATCCTGCTCAACACCCGCTCCGTCCACAGACACGCCGTCGAACTCTGGAACCTGCTCGACACAACATCACCAGACGTCGCCTTCCTCACGGAAACCTGGATAAACGCCTCCTCAGCGCCCGACATCGCCATCGCCATCCCGGACGGATACAAGATCCGTCCGGGGAGGGACCGCATCAACCAGACTGGAGGAGGCATCGCCATCGTACACAAGAACACCATCCACATCACGACCAGTGCCGACGACACCTTCACTGCCGCCGAACACCTCCACTTCCAAATACACACCGACCCCAAGACCACACTCAGAGGCACCCTCATCTACAGACCCCCGGGACCACGTATAACAGGCGCGCAACACCCATTGAACTCACCGGGCTTCAGCCCCCCCCGTTGTGTGTGGCAGCCCGGGATGAGACAGATCCCGGGCACACACAGAGCCGCACCCGAACGTTTCACAGGTCGTTACAAGACCATTTGAATGTTAATTAGGCCTTGCAGTTGTTTCACCCCTTCTAAGAGCCCCTGCAGCCCCACGCTGCCTACTGATTAAAGGTTCAGCCTCCCCCCGAAATTTTTTCTTAGCCCCCCCCCGAAATTTGGCTCTAGTTGCGCCTCTGACGCACACAATTCAGCGAAGACATCACAGACTTCATCAGCCCGCAAGCCCTCCCCTCCGCTGACTACATCCTCCTAGGGGACCTCATCTTCCACCTAGAGAACAACAAGGACAGCAACACCACCACCCTGCTGGACAACCTCGCCAACCTCGGACTCAAGCAACTGGTGAACACCCCCACCCACTACGCCGGCTACACGCTTGACCAAGTCTTCTCCTCCAGCAAGTACATCGCCTTCAGCCACTCCACCGGACTTCATTGGACAGATCACAGCTGCGTCCACTTCAGCTTCAGAAGAACCACGACCCACCACCACCCGCAACAGGTTCCTCGCAGGAGCTGGAACAAGATGAGCGCCGACCAGCTCACCACCTCCCTCAGCCAGAACCCTCCCGCTAGCACAATGGACCCCAACAAAGCAGCCAGCAACCTCACACAGTGGATCACCAACTGCGCAGACGACCTCGCACCACTGAAGACCCTCCAACAGACACGGTAGCAAGAAAGCCTTTTGGTTCACCGACGAACTTAAGAACTCCAAGAGGAACTGCCGCATCCTCGAGAAAACCTGGTGCAACGACCAGACCACAGACAACATGACTGCCCTCAAGCACGCCACCCGCAAACACCACCAGCTGATCCGCACCACCAAGAAGGCAGCATTCAAAGAACGACTGGACAACAACGCCCACAACAGCAAAGAACTCTTCAGCATCGTCAAAGAGCTCTCCAACCCCAGCGCCGGAAACAACGACATCACTCCCTCGCAAGACCTCTGCGACTCACTCGCCTCGTTCTTCCACCGCAAGATCGCCGAAATACACAACAGCTTCGGGGCACCAACCACGCACCCAACCACTGAACCAATGCCCCCCACCACCACTCTTTGCGCCTGGTCCCCGGTCAGCACCGAAGACACCACCCGCACGATGAACCCCATCCTCTCCGGATCCCCAACCGACCCCTGCCCTCACCACGTCTTCAACAAAACCAACTCCATCATCGCACCCCAACTCCGGGACATCATCAACGCCTCCTTCAACACCGCCACCATTCCCGGGAAGCTGGAAGCACGCCGAGCTCAGCGCCCTCCTGAAGAAACCAACAGCGGACCCCACCGACCTCAAGAACTTCCGCCCATCTCGCTCCTCCCTTTTCCTGCCAAAGTCAATGAGAAGACCGTCAGCAGACAGCTTGCCGCCTTCCTCGAGACGAACGGATCACTCAAACACTCGCAGTCCGGTTTCCGAGCCAACACAGCACCGAGATCGCCCTCATCGCAGCCACTGACGACATCAGATCCCTGCTCGACAACGGGGAGACAGTGGCCCTCATCCTCCTGGACCTCTCCGCAGCGTTCGACACTGTCTGCCACCGCACCCTAGTGCAGCGCCTCAGCAACATCAGAATCCAAGAGAAGGCACTGGAGTGAATCATCTCCTTCCTCACCGGAAGAAGCCAGAGAGTCCGCCTCCCCCCGTTCACATCCGAGGCCACCGAAGTCATCTGCAGCGTACCACAGGGATCATCGCTCAGCCCCACCCTCTTCAACATCTACATGAGCCCCCTCGCAGCCATCGCACGCCAACACAACTCAACATCATCTCCTACGCCGACGACACCCAGCTGATCTTCTCCCTCACCAACGACCTCGCCGCCGCCAGAACCAGCCTACACGAAGGGATGAAAGACGTCGCCGAGTGGATGAAGAACAGCCGCCTGAAACTGAACTTAGACAAGACGGAGGTCCTCATCCTGGGGTCATCGCCCTCCGCCTGGGACGACTCCTGGTGGCCCCCTGCCCTGGGCACCACTCCCAAGCCAACGGACCACGCACGCAACCTGGGCTTCATCTGGACTCCTCCCTCTCGATGACCAGACAAGTCAACGCTGTCTCATCATCGTGCTTCAACACCCTGCGCATGCTCCGAAAGATCTTCCGATGGATCCCCACCGAAACCAGGAAGATGGTCACCCAGGCACTCGTCACCAGCCGACTGGACTACGGTAACACCCTCTACGCCGGAACCACAGCCAAACTTCAGAAAAGACTCCAACGCATCCAGAACGCCTCCGCACGACTCGTCCTGGA